>NW_026623252.1:4291476-4409575 GCF_030028575.1 Malurus melanocephalus
TGTGGTGCTTCTTTAGTCAGAATTGATTTAAAAAGAAGTGGAAAGGGGAGGGGGGGGGGAAGAAAGAAAGAAAGTTAAACTGTCCTTGTTCTAATTGTTAACTCTGATCGCTCAAGTAGAAGACGGGCTGATTAAAACTCCAAACGAGCCCCCAGCTCGCTTAAATCTCAGAGTCCGGAATGATAGAATCAGAGGAGTTTATTCATACCATTAAGCCCCAGAGAACTTAATTGAAAGAAGAGCATAGCCTGGACCTTGACAAGCGGGAGGTCACAGTAATTGCTGCCGGACATATTTAACATTAAGATAATCAGGCCATTAATTACCCTTTGGATCATTAAATCAGCCAGTTGCAAAATGAAATTTCTGCCTCTATTACTCACTTGAGAGACCACAGGGGTGGCTTTTAATTTATCAGTGAGCTTGAGATACAAAGGACCAGGCTTGGGGAGGAAGGAAAAGGGGGAGAAAGGAGGGGGTTTGCTTCAGCAGAGGCAGGAATATCAATCCGCCATGCTTGGTGATCGTGGCAAATTAACTAGGTAAGATAACCTCAGCTTCTAAAGGCAGAAGCTGGGGGTATGTAAATAGATGAGGGCAGACAGGGAGATCAGAGCCTGCACACCACTTAGCAGGATAATAAAGGAAATCATCCTTGATTATCAGTGCTAATTTGGACACTGCCGGTAGCTTGTTATGCGTGTTCTGAGTAGCATTTAATTAATTCAATTGCTTGTTAATGAGGGAAGTGACATGTGGGGAGCAGATGCCACCCAACTGCAGATGGGTTCTGGTCAGCCCTTCACAATAAAATCTTTTTTTTTTTTTCCCTTTCTTTTTTTTTTTAATTTATTTTTAAAAACCCCCTTCCCCCAGCCCTGGAACAGCAAAGGTGTTAGGCATGGAGGAGCAGTGAAAAGGCACAAAACACTGACCTCATCAGGCCAAGATCCGCCAAGGAACTGGAGCTGGCACTCGTGGAYGGATAGAGAGGTACCCGTGCTCCCCCAGGCTCCATTTCCAACGCTGCTCCTTATCACAGGAACCCGGGACCAACAGCACCACAGTGGCAGAGTTATGGCCAAAAGGAGCCAGGAATAAGTGGGACACGGAACACAGAAGCCCTACAAGATTTAGGATGCGATACTGGGATCTGGAGTACTCCATTTCCCTGGGCTTGCCCTTTATCCGTGATGAAGGATTAATTATTTTTACAAAGAAAAGGAGGCATGGATTCATTTTTCCATGGGAGGCACAGTCTAATATTTTTCATCCGAGTCACTCCCCAGCTCCTCTGAGCAGCATAAGCCAGGCTTTGGTCAGGACTGTAAAACTCGGCTAAACACAGTGGAGCTGCATAATGCTGTCCCTGCCACTATTAAATGCAGTTCACTAGTGACAAGGATCAAACTGGATCTTTCCTCCTGAGGTGGAAGTCAATTCCTGACACTGCTGGCTCCCAGCTCCCRGCTGTTGGATTTTCCTGCCACCTTTGGGAGCCAGAACAAACAGAGAGGCTGCTGTGCCAACAGACCTGAGCACAAACAGCCCCAGTTGAGGAGCAGAGAGCCACTCAGCCCTCACTTCAAACCAGTTTTAATGGAGCTGGACATGTCACCTGGTCATGAATGTTCTCAAGAAGATGCTGAAATGGTGGAGCCCTATGGATATTTGGAATGGATGGGATGGTGTCTTGATACGACAGTGCCTTCCTTCAGCAACTTCCAGCCAGGGGAGRTGCCCCAKTATCCCAGCACYCCCAGGAGACAGAGATGGAGCCCTTAGCAGCAGGGTGACAGAGCAGAAAACCATCTGRAGCAGGCAGAGGGATGAGGGCAGCCTGTGTCCTTTGGAAAAGGCCAACGTCACCTCTGGAAGTTGGTGGCAACCAAATCCACCAACCAGAAGCCACGTGGGCATGAGGGCAGAGTAAAACATGAGGTGTGTCCAAAAAAAGCTCAATATCTTGTAGGAGATAGACATAGCAGCACAAAAGGCTGAGAATTCCCAAGCCGGAATTCTCCCCCATGTCTCCAGCATTCCTCCACGGAGCAGCTCTGTCCCACAGGGCTCCTCCAGCACTGCACCACTCCACARCAGCGTTGTGAGAGCGTGCTCAAACAGTATCAATAGCAATTAGAGGGAAAACCCTGATCTCAGCCCCAGCCCCAGTTAATTGTCGCAACATTGATTTACTCTAATTTGACTTCTCACTCCAAATTAAACCCGCATTACCCGAGGAGGGACCGCAGGCGAGCTCCCCCCGATCGCCCCCTCCCCTCCAGGACAATAAATTTAATATTGAATACACTGGGAGAAAAAAAACCTGGCGGTTGTTGCAGGATCCATACTGAAAGATCTTTTTCCTTTTCTCCCTCTTTCTCTTTTTTTTTCTTCCTGCGAGTAATTAAAAGATGCTTTTCTTGACTAATGATCCCCCTGTTTAGGAATGGGAAGTCGATACTCCTTCACCAGCAGTCAGCTTCAATTTGTCACAGGCCTCCCGAAGTTTGAGCGGYGTTCTCGGGGCTGCTGGTAATTGCTGGAACCAATTAGCAGCTTTGCAGAGCTGACCTCATCAGGGACCCACGGCCACCACTGCTCAGGGCCAGCTGCTCCCTGTTCCCTTGCACACTCAAGTGTTTACCCGTGCTTGGGTTTTCCGAGGCTTCCCCAAATTTTTGTGTTTATTCCTCCTTGCTCCCYGAAATCACAGCAACGCCCTCAGAACTCAACTGCTTTACCCTGCGCCTCTTCCTCAAGGATGCCACCACCCCTGTGCTCCCAAACCCTTCCAGTTCAGTGCCAGAGGCTGTCCTGGGCGCTGTTCTGATCCACAGGGGCACTAAACGACCTGGAGACTGGTTTGAAGAACCCCAGGATGGTTTGGGTTGGAAGGGGCCTTAAAGTTGGTCCCATTCCACCCCTGCCATAGACAGGGACACCTTCCACTGTCCAACCTGGCCTTGAACACTTCCAGGGATCCAGGGGMAGCCACAGCTTCTSTGGGCACCCTGTGCCAGGGCCTCCCCACCCTCCCAGGGAACATTTCCTTCCCAATATCCCATCCATCCCTGCCCTCTGGCAGTGGGAAGCCATTCCCTGTGTCCTGTCCCTCCAWCCCTTGTCCAAAGTTCCTCTTAGGCTCTCTTGGATTTGCCTCTCCCCCTTCATTCCCGCAACAACAACATAAGGGAAGTTTGTTTAACCCTCTTTGMAGGTCCATTTTTGCTGCTCCCAATAGAATTCTTCATTCCTCATTCCTAAACCCCAACCAGCAGGGACAACACAGCATGCACAGCTTCTCCAAGAAGAACTTGAACTTATTTTTTCCCAAATGCAGGACTGTGATGTTGGCACAGACCAAAGTGAAGCACAAAAGGAGGCAGAGGCTTGGAAAAATCAGAACTTTCTGGTATTTACATGAAAAATTGCATTTCAGTCCCTGCTGCAAACAGCAGAGGAATGGGAGCAGCAAAGCAAGATTGCAATTGCTTTGTGGGAATATTTTCACATCATCCTAATTCTACTTTTTCTAACGTCTCTTCTATCACATAAGCGTGAACCTGGACACAAAGCTAGAAATTCCTATTTATAAAATGAATCTTTTTGTCCAAAAATGTTGCAGTGCAGGAAAAGAAAGTGCAATAATGCCAGTGACAATCAGAATCAGCTGAATATAACCATGAAGATGCACAGAAACAAAGTGGGAGAATCAAAATAAGCCCTGGGCATGAAATACTGAGAGACAAAAAGTTGATTTTCTGGAAGTAAAACCCGATCCCAAATGAATTATTTAATTGAAATGGATGGTGCACTTTTTATCACACTCACATGGATTTTAGATTTTTCATGATGTTTATTATGTGACTACTAAAATAATGTGATTTCTCTTTTTTAAAGCAGAATTCCARTTGAGTGCTCAGAACTGAGGGATTGCTCCATCTCACCTCAGCAGTAAGCAGCAACACACATTTGTGAGCTGCAAGAATATAAAATCTTTGAATTAAAGTGATCCTGATGACTGAAAGTTCATTTCAACCTACCKGATGAAATCCCTGTATTACCGGTCTAATAATGCAAACAATATGAACAGGCATCCCATTTCTGCCTGAACAAAACCTTTCCTCAGGTCTCCCTGAGCACTTTTCTGTGCACAGCCATTCATCTGAGTAGCCTGATTAATGCAGTGCCTTCATTCTCGAAGATGAACCAAAGGTGGCACCACAAATTCATTTTTCAGGGCTAACGAAATAATGCAAGAAGAAACAGTTGACTTTACTCCACACAACAGCACAAACCCACCCCTSCACTGCAGGWGGTGGCCCAGGTAGAATGAYCTTTCCACCTGATMCAAAACTGGGAAAAGTGTTCTCARAACACCTGACTTTGAGCCTGAGCARATAAATTAAGCAYAAACCCCCCTCRTTTTAGGTAGGACAACACATCACGGGAACATTTTCTCTGTTTGGAGTTTTGAGGGGCAGGTGAAATTCTACTCTCAGAGGAAACATCCTCCCAGCAACTCATGGTTTCACATAAATCACACAAAAAACCAATCAAATCCACGGTGAGCGGAACTTTGAACATCCCTGAGCAGAACCAAGGGGCTGACAGCCAGGTACACATTCTCCTGAAGGCAGGTTATCAATGCCAAACTGACAGCCCAAGAGGCGCAAACTCTGTGGGCAACCAAGACAAAGGAGCACAGGACAGGATAATCTGGATGGAAGAAGAAGCAGGTGGGAGTTTCCATCTCCCATCCAACAGAAACAACACAGAGCTGCTGAGGAAACACTCCCAAAATCCAGGAAGCATCGAGGCCACCCCACTTTTGCCACCCCYCACTGGGACACACCTTTTTCCTGGCACACATCTTTTTCCTGGCACACATTTTCCTCCTGGGCACACAGTGAGGAGATCAACCGYGATTTTCTCACCAAGGGAGGATTCAAAAGTGGCGACGCCACACGTGCGCCAGGGCACAGAGGACAAACCCACCTTGTGGAGTCCGAGGAAGGCTTCATGTGGCCTTGGCTGTTCTCCTCCCACACGCTGTTGGCCAGCTCGTTGCCGATGGCTGACATCACCTTGATCAGCTCGATGGGCCAATCGTCCAGGTCGAGGGAGCGCACCCGCGACAGGTGCGTGCCGAGGTTGCGGTGGATCCCTGAGCATTCGATGCAGATGAGGGCTCCCAGGTTCAGGCTGGCCCAGTCGGGGTCTGCAGGACAAGGGACATGGCAGTGAGGACAAGGGGACACCCAACAGAACTTTCCAGGTGCTGTTTGGGTGWGGAGGTTTTGGTTCTGGGGGTGTCTTGGCCAAGAGTGCAGCTGGGAGAGCTGCCAGGGTCAGTGGAGAAACCCTCAAGGGGGAAAAAAATAAAATGGGGTGTCCCATCTCCAGCCACAAGGGAAAATGAATTGGAAACGGAGGGAGAAACAAAGAAAACTGTTTATATAAAAACTGTAATGTTTTAAGTGATTTTGTGGGTGTTGGTAAGGTGAATTCCCCYATTATACCATGTCGGTAATTTGCCTTTCTTTACATAGTTGCAGAGTTACAGATTGTGAAGATTCTGATCACAATGGAGTGYTTCTTACAACAYTTTCCCATRAAGCAAAGTACARCCAYAGTGATGGGTARAAGATGCAGCAGTGGAGSAAACCCCTCCWTGGGAATCYAGAGCTGTTCATGGTCAATTAAAAGGGGAAAAGCAGAAAAAAACCCAGGCCTAGAAACAATGTCTCTGGCTAATTACAGCCCCCTTAATAACCATCTACCCCATCAACTATGTGTGACTCCTACAACTGACTCTTCTCCCATTTCCAAAATCAGGGAGAGGAGCACCACGATGAAAATCTGACCTTTGAACAGCCCCAGTTCCAGGGCATGAGCCAGAAGGATTTCACCCACCCAGAACAACCCCAGGAAGGATAAAACGGTGGCAAACCTGACAAAAGTGGGGAAATTCAATTTACCAGTGTTGCTCCAAACTCTTTAGATGCTGTCCTGAGCAATTTAAATCTAGATTTGTATGGATTGCCCTCTCTCCAACAAACATTCACTTTAACAAATGGAACTGAAGTCACATGAGAGGAATTTTTGTTGGATTTCCGCCCCCCAGCCCACGCTATCAGATCTTTTCTTCACGCCTTACTCTGTGCATCCCAAAGATGCACCAAAGAACCACCCCTAATACCAAGCAGGAAAGTGGGGATCAATTAAGAGGGCAGGCAATTCTTATTCCTATCTCAATTSTAAACAAAGTTTGGAGTTGAAAGTGAATTTCCACTGTTGTCTTCKGTCCTGCAAGAATTCATCTGAAGACTCATTTTGATTTTGCATAACCCACAATTGAAAAGTGCTTTTTGGCAACCAAAATATGTGAAAACAAAAATTTCCTAATCATGTTTGGACAAAAAAATAGAGAGGGWAAGGGGAAGGGAAGGGGAAGGGAAGGAAAGGATTTTAATTGTGGAGTCCCACATCCCACTGAAGGTATTGACTGACATTTTTCAGTCAGTTCACAGAAATCTAAAATGTCACCAGGAAGAAAAATTCCCTATCTTATTCTACTTCAGCAGAAAAACACATCTTCTGTTTAAAATTTCCTGTCCATACCAGGTCTTACATGAAACACAATTTAATATCTACATTAAATATGCACAGCATTTCAGACTTCCAAAAAATAAGAGACAGAGCTCCTGCCATGCTGTCCAAGCTTTTGGGATGCCAAGCACAAGAATCTTCTTTTCTGCACAATTGTTCAGATATCTCGACTGTTGCTTTGCCAGTGGGGGAACCAGTGGTGTATTTGAAATACTACTCACATAAAACTTACATAAAAAAACCCAAAACAGCAATTTGTTGGGATAAACTCGAACACAGCAGCTAATAATTTGAAATTTGCAAACTGTGACTCGGAATGAAACCCCTGACCTGCAAAGGCCAGGGTTATCCTCACAAAAATTCAAAGTGCAATGAACTCAGAATGAAGCAGGAGAATGAAACACCAGCTTACATTATTCCAATTATTCTGACAGAACTGGTGTTAAGGACCTGACCTCCCTCCCAAACACCTCTCTGCTTGAAGCACATGTAGTGTATCTTGTAYTGAATAAATTCTTTAAATATTTACCTGCTTCAGGTGAATATTTATCTGAATCACTGAATGGTTTGGGTTGGAAGGGTTCTCCCAGCTGCCAAAGCTGCTGTGACTGAAGGAGCCCCCCAAAACAGCAACCAAGAAGTTACAYGAAATTTTRTAATTTTATTTTAAATTTCAACAACCTCACAACACAGARCTGAGAGTGAAGGGCTGACCTCCTCACAGAGATGAAAATTGTTATCACCAATTTGTACCACACCTGGTTAGAAAGCTGTAACTATTCAAGATTGGGGTTTTTTTTTCCTTTTGAGATAATGATAYAAACCCAACTTCCTTTTCCTGGTGATGGTAATAGTAATTCTGCATTGGAGGATGCAATGGCAGGTGTGGGCATCCAGGTTTGATAGAAAAAGGAAAAAAAGCCCCTTCAGTGCTTTTAAGCACTGAAGTAAAGCTAGAGGGACTTTACTTAAAACTGGTCAAACAAAAGATTGAGCTTTTTAGCACTACTGAATATAACCAGACTGCAATTTTCAKCTGCCCACACTCTCCAAAATGCTTGGCTCACTCCTTCCCTGAAAACMTCTTCCCCACTCTGACTTGCACCTCAGTCAGATTCATCATTTGAGGTGAAAACTCTCTTGGGAAAAGAATCCTTTCCCACTGTCTCCTTCATCCCTGTGCATCCTGGAGGTTGATGAAAGGCTAAACTTTCCTGAGCTCAGCWGGTGTGAGATATCCCTGGGCTGAGAACAGGGAAAGAAGAAGCAGGGGTGAAGGCATCTTGAGTTGCAGCAGAAGAGAGAGAAAAATTTCCAACTCGCCTATTCTTTGAGAGGTGTTTTTTTTTTTCCTATTCTACACAAAAATTGAATTTTGTAACTGGTAGGACAGGATTGTCCAAATTAGCTCAGTGTTCAGTTTTCAAACACAAAATACAGCACAGGAAGTGACCATTCTCCTGGACTGGAAAATTCATGATTTTTTGAAACTTCCTTATCTTCTTCTATGACAGMAAAGACCTGATGTTTCATGTTCTCTGCAAATCCTGAAAAAGTGACTCATATCTAYCCTCTCTCTTAGATATTAGAAAAAAAYCTTCACTGTAAGGGTGATCACACACTGGAATTGTCTGSCCAGGGAGGTGGTGGAGTCACTGTCCCGGGATGTGTTTTTTGAGACTGGACGTGGCACTCAGTGCYRTGSTTTGGTTGGTGAGGAGGTTTGGGTCATAGGCTGGATTTGATGATTTTGAASGTCTCTTCCAGCMTGGTTCATTCTGTAATTCTGTCAATGTGATTCTCATCAGGCKGGAAAGCCAAAATCCAGAAATTTGGCTGGGTTTGCCTAAGCAATTGGATCACTCTCAGTGGCTTCTCCAGACAAAGTCAGCAGCAGGACTCTGCTGCTTTGGGAAAACACACCCGGTTTCCTTCTGAAATGTGAAATCAGATCTTGGGCACAAACGCCAGCACATGAAGAGCCTTTGCCTCATCTGCTCTGGGATGGAGAAGTGGAAAAAAAGAACTTTGAATAACTTCAGTTGGAGGCTGCCAAAAGGATGCTGGCAGCACACACCTGCTGCATTAACATCCAACAAGGCACAACTCCCCAGGGAAACAAAGCACTGCATCAAGTGCTGCAAAAGCCAAAAGCTCCAGAAAGAGGAGAATGAGACTTCTGAAGTGGAAGATTGATGGCTCTTGAACAGAGCAGAGGCATGGCAGCATCTCCTGCTCCAGCAAACATCTGGCTCTGTGGAGATGCAAACGCTCCAGGAGTGCTGGGGTTTGTCATGTTAAGTGCTCCGGGGGTAAGGAGCTGCCCAGGCAAGGCAGGAAAGGAAACAAAAAAATACAGCAAAGCCCTGCAGGAAAAGCAGCAGCCTGAGGTTCCTCTCTCTCTCTCTCTGTGTTTACATTTTTAAGATACATCCCTCTGGAAATATCTCACGTTTTTCCAAAGGAACGATGGTGGCCTTAAAATCAGGAAGGTCGAACGGCAAGAAGAGTCAAACAGGGTATAAATCATCTGTGAGAACACAAACAATTCCAGCTGAGGTTCCAAAATCATCCCCTCTCCAAAGCTTCATGACRGAGCATTGCCAAAATGGGCTGTCCCACTCTGCCCTCTCCCAGCAACATGTTCCTGGCACATCCCTGCTGCTGGCACCGTGCACGGGGGGCCAGCTTGACCCATGGACAATCTGGCTGAAAACCAGATTGGTTGGGGGATGGAAAAAAAAACCCAAAAAGCAAAAATAAAAGCACTGCTTTCTTGCACAACCGTTTTCCTGATTAAACATCCAGCATAAATCCTGGGCTATGGGCATGGCTGGGGAGAGAAACATGAGCCTGGGGGATTTTGTGGAGTCTGGGCAGAGCTGAGATGGATCACAGGGATGTTGGGGAAGTTGTCTGCACCTTATAAGGGATTGCACCTTATAAATAAATAATATAACCCCCTAAATACATAAATTAAAAAAAATATCCACACCAATAAATAACACTCACTTTGGGGTCTAAAATGCCACTCAAACAAACCTTTCCCCTTGATTAGCATGTGTTGAATCAGGGACCAAATTATTGGTGCAAAAGCAGCCGCACTTGTGTACAATACGTTCTTTTTCCATTTTCTGGAATGCCAGAATTGGCTCCTCAGCAGCCAACTTTAAAAAATAAAAATCGCACCTGAAGAAAAATAAGTGAATATATTTCCATTTTAAGCATGTGTAAAAGCTGCAAGGAAAGTTCTGACTTCCAAATATCAAAGAAATAAAAATGCACAAGTTCTCAGTCCTTCAGCTCCTGCAACTAATTGCTTTAGAGCAAGAGAACTTCCTTTTTGTGGCTTTGTTGCAAACCCCTGGAACTAAAGAGCACCAGAATAATGGCCTCAGTCGGGGTTAGTGAGGTGAAACACAGCTCAAAGTATTCCCCAGAACACTCTTCTGAGCACTAGGTGTATGTTTTAAAAAATATAAAAAAAAAGAGAGAAAGAAACACAAAGGAGAAGAAAAAAAAAATCCAAAATCAGTTTTCTAGTATCCAGATATAATGAGCAATGACTTTGGTTTCTTCTGACAAGCAAGCCTAAAAAACCARCCCAAAAAAGCAGCAATCAAGCTCTGCCTCTTTGAAAATATTGCCACGGCACGTGTGCCCTTGCCATGCCAAACAGGAGGGAAATGGAAGGAACTGAGGTCAGACAGCAAACTTTTCCTTTTCTTTGAAGGACTGTACAGGAATGCTGACATTCAACGTGAAACAACAAGGGGAAAAAATTAGGATACACCTAGTGTGGGATATATGCAGGATAAATGAAGATCAAATAAATCTGGTTAAGCAAAGCCCTTAATGAACAGAGGGAATGTGACACCGGGGAGGCCAAAGGTGRCTGCTCCCCCAGGCCCTGGCCAAGGAGAAGAGGGCAGAGCTGCAGTCAGGTGCTGTACTCACTCTGTGCTTCGCAGTCCACGCAGTGGGAATTGCCTCTGATGTTCCTGATGGACTGCAGGGCCATGGCCTCGTTCTGACTCGTCAGGCGGGACTGCAGGGAGTGAAAGCAATGAATGAGCAGCAAGAAGAACCCAAAAACCTTCAATGACACAACTGTCAGCTGAATGAGCAGCACAACCCAGAGCTCAGACCAAGGTCAGACCAACACGGCCAACAAACCTCAAATCTTGATTTGCCTCTCATGAAACAGAGACTTTTTGGCATCCCCAAGGCTTTTGGGGGCTCCAGCCTGGATCCCAACAGAGCAAAATGRAGCTGGAGAATGAACCCTGCTCCTCCCCAGAGCAGCAGCCACACTGCAGCTCAGTTCCTTGAGACAAATGAGATAAGAGTATTATTTCATAAGATCGATTTCTTTTATTGATGCGCGTGCAGGTGCTAATGAAGACTAAGGGACGGTTTGCCAAGGCGCCTGGAACCTTTTCATCATCCAAAGGTCACATTTCACCCGCTGGAATGCTCCCCGTGGTGACCTGCCCGTGACCTCTCCTGATGTGCAGCAGGGCAGAGCTACCCCGAGGAGCAAACTGCTCCCTGCACCAAGGGAGGGACTCCAGAATGATTTAAACAGGATTTGTGGGTATCCATGTGGAGATCCAACCTCCATGGATCTGCTCAACCCATCCAGCCAACTGCACTTTGCTGTTCCAGCCACTTCTGACTGAACTCAGCTCTTTTGAGAACTCAAAGAGAAAAACCTCTCTGAGCCATTAACCAGCCACCCTTTATCCTTTTGTATTAATATTTGTATATTTGGTTTGGTATATGTATTTTATACATTTGTCTATACGTTTGGTAATGTCCAAACTTCCCCTTGGTGCTCTGTTAACACACCTAGCAGAATGGTTGAGAAGCAACAAAAGCCGTGATTTTCCTCCACCTCAGAAATAAATGTTGGAAATAACCCCATTTTTGAAACAAAATGGGAAGTAAATGATACTGCAATGATGGCAATTCCTGGTGTTTGATCTAGCCTGGAACATCATTAAAAATATGAGTCTTTTCCACAATATAAAATATAAAATATAAATATATAAATACAAATATATAAAATCATGAAAGACAACTGTTAGGTGGGTGATATTAAAGGATCTGCAGTTCTGGACAATTATKGGCCATTCCTCTCCCTCAACCAGCACTCAGCACCTTGCTCTCTCCTGTGCAGCGTTTACAGAAAATTTCACTCAAGACACAGAAGTTCTCCGGCCCTCCTAAAAATCAGCGTTGGCTGAAGACATCTCAGATTTTAAACATTTCTTTGGACAGGAAATGCAAACAAAAAAAGCATTCCAAGGGGAAAGCTGCTCCTCGGCCACGTTCTTCCCTCACAAAGCTCTGGTGCTGGGTAACACACACACACCTCAAGGAGCAAGAGCTGAAAATTCAGAGTTTGGTATGATCTCAGCGATCCCTCACCCACTGCTCACTGGCAGCTTTGCTCTGTGCCTCATACCTTGTTCTTGCTGCTCTCACAGGACTGTAAACTGGCCAGGATCTGGCTCTCTATGGCTTGGACCCACGCGTCCCTCTCCTCGTAGGTGGTCGCTTCGAAGTGCCAGGTCTGGCCCGTGAGAGAGACGATGATAAACTCGAAGTTTTCTTCTTGTTCTGCAAAAAAAAAAAAAAAAAATGCAATAGGAAGAAATGACTGAGTTAAGGGTGCTGGAAAGTAGATGAGACAATTTTGGTTGATGAGAACTTCTGCAACACAATGGCTTGAAGCTGAAGGAGGGTAGATTTASATGGGATWTTGGGGAGAARTTCTGCCCTGGGAGGGTGGGGAGGCCCTGGCAGAGAAGCTGTGGCTGCCCTGGAAGTGTCCAAAGCCAGGATGGACAAGGTTTGGAGCACCCTGGGACAGTGGGGGGTGTTCCTGGCATGGCAGGGGTGGCACTGGATGGGCTTTAAGGTCCCTTCCAGCCCAAACCACTGTTGGATTGTGCAACTCCTGCAAATGCAGATCTGGACACGAGGATTGAGGCTGGACAGTGCCCTGCAACAACCAGCATCCCCCGCTTTTCCCCTCCAGATGTTTGGCAGATAAAGCACTGGTTTGGGGAAATACTCAGCTCAGTGTTTGTGGGTTTGGAATTGAGTCTGTACCTTTTTCAAACACAGAGTGGCCAAAAAGCATCATTTAGATTTAAACCTGAGGTGCTAAAAGCTACACGATGTAAAAATCAAAAGGTGCCACAAAATAAAAGATAAATGGACCATAAAGAGCTGCCAGTACAGAAAATGTAACAATTYACCCTCTCCTTTCAAGCAGTTTTTACAAGAACAGATATATTAAAGCAGATGTGTACATTTTCTCCTCTGCAGCATAAATAGTGGGATAATAGTAATAATTACTGGGCTATAATACAGGATTAAAATCAGTTCAACCTATTCAACATTCACGGCCGACATGGGAGATGAGAAAATGATCTGAGAAGGCAGGAGAGAGGGTCAGTGAAATATCCTTAGGGCTGCTGGAGGATGAGGACAAGAATTCAGGCCAGAGGAGCAGCACATGGAAATACCAGCAGAACTGAAATAAATGGACACACACCCCAGCTCCACATGGGACACCAGAGCCAAATTAAAAAAATCAAGAAGCTGAAACAGAGTAAAGTGCAATTGGGAAGGGCTGGCACGAAGCATGAAAGGAAAAGAATAATAGAACACAAAATCCTGGTGAACATCAGCCATAATGAGCTTCAGCAAGAGCATTTTGCCCCATAATGACTTATTATATATTCAGAGCCATGACACTCCYGTGTTCCCTCATCATCCATAAACATGCACAGATCAGGGACGAATCCAGCAGCAGATTTACAGACAGCACTGCTGCCCACTGGCAGTTGTGCTCCCAAGCTGTGGGATGAGGGGTTTGCTTGGATCAGCTCCATGTCAGCAAGGCCAGGGCCTCAAAAATAGCRGAAGATGGCTTGGCACCTTGAGGTGGGAATAAACATGGAGCTGAAGGTTGTTTTCAGGTGCAGGGAAGCACTGAAGCATCAGTTTTACTGGAAAACAGTGCATGGGGTAAGTGGGAAAAGGAATCATGGAATATCCTGAGCTGGAAGGGACCCACAGGGATCATGGATTCTGCACAGACACCCAAAAACCCACCCTGTGCATCCCTGGCAGCGCTGTCCAAACACTCCTGGAGCTCTGGAGTGTGCCCATTCCCTGGGGAGCCTGGGCAGTGCCAGCACCCTCTGGGGACAGAAGAACCTTTCCCAAAATCCACCCTAAACCTGCCCTGGCACAGCTCCAGCCATTCCCTGGAGTCAAAAATGAATGATGCAACTGCACAGCTACAACTGCTCCCTTTCAACACTGTGTTCCAAACAAGGAGAAACATCACCCAAAATGCCAGGAATAAATCACGGCAGCAGCCTCGTTTATCAAGCAGAGCTTTCAGGGTTTGATGAGGGAGATCTGAGAGGAACTACTCCACAAAAAATGAAGTTACACTCAGCCCTCTGCAATGTCTCCAGTCTGCTGAATGAACACCAAAACCCAAAGCCCAGACCAAGGTCGAATGAATACAGTCAAGCAACCTCAAGTCTCAATTTGCCTTTCAAGAAACAGTGACCTCTTGGCATCCCCAAGGCTTTTGGGGTCTAACTGTGCTTGGGGTCTAACGGTGCTTGGGGTCTAAAGCTTTTTGCCCTGACTCTGTAGGGGCTGCCATCCCTGGAGTCCCTATTGCTGGGGGGCTTTAAAAAATTTGTAAAAGTGGCACTTGGGGACATGGTTCAGTGGTGAACATGGCAGTGCTGCATTAACAGCTGCACTCAGTGATCTTGGAGATCTTTCCCAACCTCAATAATTCCACGATTCCACATCCACCGAAGTTCAAATTTACTCCGCAAGAAGTTGTGCCAGTTGAACACATCTCCCCTAGTATTTTCTGCCTAAACACAACAATATTTTTTTTAATCCCCAAGCTCAACTGTGAAACAAAGCAGCAGTGCCTGCTCCACGTCACCCCCGGGGCAATTCCTTCAGAAGACAAGGAACAAACCTGGACGTCCTTAAGCCTGGCATGCAGGAACAGGAAAATCCAGGCGGGAGGATGAAAATTGTTCACTTTTACTCTTCAGTCAAATTATAGGTTGTGCTATTTAAATCCCTGTGAGCCCAATCACAAAATTTTATTAAACAGTTTTCCATGTTTAACAGTTATTCATGGAAAGGTCCACCATAATAGTATTTTAGCACCATCAACCTGTCGAAATCAACCTGCCCAATTACTCCAAACTACATTAATAACACCGGATATTACACTAATTGTGTCCAGTTTCTATGCAGACGAGGTCCCACGGGGCTAATTTTGCATCCTCAGGGGCAAGCAACTCAGCCATCAGCCTGATATCACCAGGAATCCCTCCTCATTACACAAGTCCAGGCTGTCAAACTTTTTTTTTTTTAGRAAAAAAAAAGGTTAATGGGCCAATCAGTCATCAATTATTTCCTGGAAGGGCAGCAGAGGAAGGGTTAAAGTGTGAAGAACCAGCTGCCACCGACTTCCATTTGGAAGTTATTATCAACAGGAGATGTCTAAAATGTTGTTGTTGTTTGTTTTGCTGTTTTTTTTCGAAGAGGGAAGGGGTGGCTGGGATGGGAAATGAGCCAAAACTGTGGGACTGTGATGATATGGAAGGTAAAACACCAGAGATTTTTTTCCTTTTAGTAGAAGCGGGCGTGTAATCAGTGAATTTTTAGGGTGCCCAGAGAAGCTGTGGCTGCTCCTTCCCTGGAATTGTTTCAGGCTGGGTTGGACTGGGTTTGGAACAACCTGGGAAAGTGGAAGGAGTCCCTGCCATGAATGGGATGGGTTTTAAGGTCCCTGCCACCCCAAACGATTCTGGGATTCCACGGACACTCCTTTCACCATCACCCTCCTGAGTCAGGTTACTGCATTCACCCTGAGTTCACATGGATTTCGCTCTGCCAAAAGCCAGGCATGGCCACAGCCCACCCATTTCTGCAAAACTGAGAGAAAATATCTCAGGAGCAATGGATTGTGGAAGGAAAAACAAATATCCAGGCATGGCCTGACTGCCTTCCCCCACCGAAGTGTTTGTGACATGGGGCTGAGAGCAGGTTTAGAAAACGACACTGAAAATTACTACAGGATACAATTAGTCCATAACTTGTTCCAGAGAACTCAATTAAATCCATTAAATGTAGGGAAAACACATGTCCAGAAGCAGCCACAGCACTTGGTACCCCTCAGGAGTGGTTTGAAATGAAGTGCAGGAGTCAGTTTGAGCCCGATTTCCACTCCCACCTGTTTTACTCCCAATATTAAGGACTGCAGGAATAACCATGGACACCTTGCACCAGTGCATGGGCAGCCCCAAACACAATTCAAGTCCCAAAATCACTAAAGATCAGCCTGGAAGGGACCTCAAGGATCACCCGGTCCAACCCTTCAGCACAGAAAGCCAGCAGGAGGCCAAGGCTCCTTCCTGCCATGCAGAAATCCCACCCATCCCAAAAGCTGGCTTTTAAATCAATATTACAGCCTTTCTCAAACGCATTCATCAATATTTTGCCAGAACCAGGAACAAGAATGGATCTTGTGGTTTCCAAGCCGAGCAGGCATTTTTATCTCTGCCCAGCAGAGCTGCCATCAGAGGATGCTGGTGCTAACTAACAGTAACTCACCCCACACATCTGCAGGGTGGTGCTGCTGGCACAGGAAACCCTTCACGGAACAAGGAGTCAAGGGCAGCACCCAAACACCCTCCAAAGGCCCTGAAGCACCTCCAAGMGCTGAGGGTGCAGCTGAATCCCTGCCTCAAGTAACACAGAGACCTATTTAAACTCCTTTTTCCTCGCCTCCTCCTCCCTCTCCTGCTTGAGCATCATAACCCTTCCTCCTTCCCACAGGAGGAGGAGGAGGAAGAGCTGCTGGGGTGCTCTGAAAAGCGGCAGGAGATGTTTACAGCACACAATTTGTTTACAATGTGTTATTTACGTCAGGTCTCGTTACCTTTTGCTGCTCGGTGTGAATTACCCCCGTCACTCGCCAGATAAGTATGTTTATTAGCAGCCTCAATTAAGGAAATATTTGTGCCATGTCCCACTGGGCATGGCTATGCTAATACTTCTCTCCCCTTTCCAAACCCAGTGTCTAAATCTAATTAGTTCTGAAAATCAACCCTATCAGGACAACAGAGCTCTGCTAGTGCTTGCCCACAGCTCTTGGTAAAGGTTGTGTTCCAATGGAAGAGGTTTACGATGTTTTACATCCCATATTTAGGAGGCACAGACTGGGGATGGAAGGCTGAAGGCACTGAACCCCTCTGCTACATGAATTTGACGTTTTTCATGGGTGCCAAGACTGCACAGAGTGAAAAAGGTAAAAAATTCAGTTCAGACARGCACGGCACCAGGGCAGCAACAGCATCACTCTGAAACCAAAGCTGGGGACTTCAGGAATATCCACACCAAAAAGTTWTCCCTCAGTGCCCAGCAAATCCAGCCCAGCACTGTTGAAAATCACACATGTAACCATGAGGAGGGAAAAAAATCAGGATTTTGTATCTTTATGCAAGCAGAGCACATGTGTTTAATTCCTTAGAGATAATCCTTCCCGCTGTGCTGCAAAATCAGAAAATCACAAAACATTTTGGRTTGGAAAGGACCTTAAAGCCCATCCAGTTCCACCCTCTGCCATGGGACACCTTCCACTATCCCAGGGTGCTCCAAGCCCCGTCCAGCCTRGTGTCAAATCTGTTGATACAGGAAAAGTAATTCTATATTAAAAAAAATCTGCTGTGATAGCAGGGACAAGTGACCCCAGCGGGATTTAAAACCAGAGAGGAGTTTGTTTCAAGCATACACTCACTGACACTACACATTTTTACCCCMAAAAAACCAAAGGATTGCTTAAAACCTGGCTGCCTGCAATAGGGAGCCTGTGGGACTTGGTCATTTGTCAACGGGTCCCTAAAGAAAACCCCTAAAAAACCAAAAACCAAAGAGTTCAGGCAATGCTGAAATCAATGAAAGTCAGATTTCTTTTAATAAGCCAAAACTGATGGAGGAGGTAACCCTGCAATTCTGTGGCAAGGTGAGGGTTGGGATCCACTCCCAGGGAACAGGGACAGGAGAGGGAATGGCCTCAGGCTGGGCCAGGGTGGACATCAGCAGGAATTTCTCCATGGAAAGGCCTTGRAGTGGAGTCCCCACCCCTGGAGGTGTCCAAGGAACTTCTGGACRTGGCACTCTGGGCTGGTGACAAGGTGGGGTCAGTCCCACCTTAGCCTTGGATGGCTTTTCCAGCCTCAGAGATTCTGTAAAATCCTCAGAAGGTTGAGTCCTCCAGCTGGGATCTCACACYTCGTGAAAATCCCACCCACAGTGTTATTTTTGCCAGGAGAGAGCAGCCCCACCGAGGAGGATGCTCAAACCCAGGGTCCCCCCACGCTGGGGACCATCACACACCTTCTTCCATCTCCACCTGAGATCTGCACTCCTGGAAGCAGCCAGAACACCTCAAAATAACAGAAGGTGATCATTAATAAACAAATAAAATGATTGGAGAGCTTTTCAAACCGGGACTGAACTTGAGGGTAACGTTTTTGGTGCGTAAATAGGTGTAAGTGCAACTGAGCAAGCGTTTGTGCTRAGGACCAAAGCAGATTTGTTATTCTGGACTGTCATTTCCCATCACCGCTCCCTTTTTTGAAGGCATAATTATCCAAACATGTGGTTTTTAATACTTWCAATGCTCATTAACTCCACATTTGCATGTCTCACCATTCCAGCTCTCACACAAAGGCTCACGGTACCAGCTCCAAGCTACGGAGAGCACTGAGCCTCCAGCTTTCAGGGGGGATAAAACATCCCAAAAATTACATATTTTCCCAATTTTAGAATTTCATTTTGTTGCTGTGTCTCAAAACTCTTTGGGCCATGGCCAGCAGGACCCCATTCCCAAACCAAGATGCCTTCAGTTTGATGAGTAAGATCAAAGATTAGACCCTAAAAACGCTTTATCTGTAAACCACAAGGGAATCCCATATATTTGTTCCCCTACTGCAGTTTATTAACAGGTGGCTATAAAATCACAAGTTTCTCAAGCACTAAACCTGTAATAACAACAAATATACCTGGCCAGGTATGGCCTGGGAGATAAAAACAGCAAACAGAAAATTAAAAATTATTGAAGTATGTTTGTTGAAAAACGACAATCCCAAAACTTATGAATATCCAACAGTCACTTTCTGCCCTTTCATATTTTGCACTTCCTATTTGAAAAGACAACAAAAGGATCAAACCAGCCAGCTTAGAAGCTCTGAAAGGTAATAATTTTACACTTATGCTGAGAAACAAAATAAAATTATATTAAAAACAACAACAAAAAAAGCTGCCTTAACAAGCTGGAATAAAACCCCACTTTTGTTTCCTGTGCACACTTTGTTTGGCAGGGAGAGGCAGGCCCCCGCCAGCAGCTTGGGCTGTAATTGTGCAAAAAAAGGACGGTGATATAAATCACCAAAGGTTAATGATCAGGATGTGAACACAGGGACTTGTTTACAGAAATAGCATGCAATTTAAAATTTACAAGAGATTTAATGCCACCGCTTGGCAATCACTAAAATCAACAGCCCAGAAAACAGTGACATTAAGAAAAATATTACAGTTATAATCATTCCAAAATAAGTCAATTAGTGTTAGGGCATGCGCTTGCGATTACTTGACCCATTTGGTTCGCACTTAAGTGAAGAGAAAAAAAAAATCCCCCTCCCTCATAGCGAGATTACTGAGTTGTGACCTATTTTGCATTCCCTATTCCTTACACCATCCCTCTTCCATGCTGCTGGAGGTGGTGGTGAAAGGTTTTTTCCCCCTGTCTCCTTCTTGCTTGGTTTCCGAGTAATTCTGACCTTTGACATTTGTAATAATAAAAATATATATATATTAAAAGAAGAAAGAAGGAAAAGTTTATAATTGTGTTGTTCAAATGAAGGTGGAGAGGGGGAGGAAATAAATACATAAAATTCCATGTGCTATTATACAAAAGGCATGACGGCTGTCTTGGGTGGGGGAAAAAAAAAAAAAAAAAAAAAAAGCAATGTAAGTCAATTTGTGAACTTTGGCACGGGGTGACCTTTAGAAATACAACAATATCCAGAATTTACAAGCAAGAGTAGCACATGCAAATGACCCGGCACTGTCTCGCCTCTGGATTAGAGCTGCAAAGAGCATTATGGAGAAGGCTTGCACAAAACAAATTAAGATTGTTACTTAAATGTCACGGCACACTATTGTGTTTGGCTACAGATCATTACACCTGATACTAACACTTTTAAAAAGCGTAATAACTTGGGAAATATTACATTGAGTGCCCACATGGAGAAAGGGAAAATATATATATATATGTATCTCTTAAAAAAAAATAAATAAAAGGAGCAAATGGGTTCCTGAAGTAATTTAAACATCACCACTCCACGACTASAGGGAAAGGTCAAAATTTAAGTAAGCTGAAAGGAACATGAATGGCAAAATAAAAGGCGCAAACGGAAAGATGAAAAGACCAAGTGGAATGACTCTGCAAACACGGGGTGGAAACGAACACGCATGCTTGGGGCAAATCTCATTTCCAGGGGGGAAAGGGAGAGAGAGAGGCGAGGAAGGCGAAATTTTGGAGAAGTGGGTTAAAAAAAGGGGGGAAGAGAGAGGAGGTGTTTGTCTGGGACGGGTGGGTTTGTTACCTTCGGTGTTGGTGCTGCTGCTGCTGTAAATATTTCGCAGGCTACCAACACGGTTTAGTTTCCAAGCTTTGCGTTTGGCTGCGTCCAGAGAGCAGGAGGGGAAGAGAAAAAAAAAAAAAAAGAGAATAAAAATAAAGAAAAAAGAAAGGGGGAGAAGAAAAAAAAAAAATTGGTTTTTTTTTCAATGAAAAAGGGGAGAAAAGAAACATCAAAAAGCATGTGAAGTAAAATACAAGCACGAGCCTGTTCACACACAGAAAATGCACACGGGACCACTCAGCCTCTGCAATCCACGGCCCATGTGGAAAACCTCGCATCRAGAGTGATTTTTCTTTCAGTCACCACAACAAGACACGATTTGACAAGATTAAATGGATCTGCTATTGGAAGAGACAAAAACAGACCAGTAGAAGTCAAAAAAAAAAGAAAAAAAAAGAGGCAGGAAGTATTTGTACAGAAGATACAGGACTGGACAAAACAGCTACTGTAAAATGTGATTTAATTCATGACAAAACAGCCAGACAAGAGCTCCTCTTCCTCCAAAAGCCTGTGGGGATCACTTGAGGCCTGGAATTCACCCTCAAACCTCCTTTTTACAGCATCACCTTTAAAAATTGAGGTGATGATGCAATGACCTCAAATCCTCATAATGACAAATGTTATTTGTAGTGCTGAGCTCAGAGGAAGAAGGATCATAAAATCCTGGAGTGGTTTGGGTTGGAAGGGACCTTAAAACTCATCTCATCCCACMCCCTGCCATGGCAGGGACACCTTCCACCCTCCCAGGCTGCTCCAAAATTCCTTCCCCACTGGAAAATCAAAGTGTTTGTTTGGAAAGGGGTAAAAAAGCAAAAAGTTTGTTCTTTACAGAGAACAGCAAATAGAATTGACCCAAACTTTGAGATCCTCTGTGCTGCTGCTTCACAATTAGCACAAAATATTGCTCAAAAGCACTCTGCTTCCGGGCTCATTAGGGGAGAGCACGTTTTCACCTTCTTTAGAACCTTTAAAACACAATGTTTGGGCTGGGTTTGATCAGACAGGAATGGGATGAAACATCTGAGCACACCAGGACACCCGAAAGCGACTGGAGTAACAGGGAAGGGGTGGAATTARCATCTCTGGAAGGYRTAAATGGCAYGTGGATGTGACACTKGGGGACAGGGTTCATGRTGGTGCTGYGCTGATGGTTGGAGTCAATTTTAGAAGTCTCCRAAGGAATCTCAGACCCTTCTCCCTCACTCCTCAGGACGACATCAACACACCACGACACAGCCAGAACCAGGAGACAATAATTTCAAACATTTCTTTCAGAATTTATGAGGGAATTTCTGAAATGCCTCGCAAAACTCAGCCCAAACAGCTGCTTCCAGGGAAAAGGAACAGTGACCTGAAGYCATTCCAGCCTTCAACAAAAAGCTCAGTTTTCAGCTGAAGAATTAAAGCTGGAAGAGCACTGCCTGAAGCCCCTGTACTGCTCAGCTAAATATGATTTTAATAAAGCCATCTGCAGGCTTTAATGCTCCACACTGAAAAGGAGGACTGGATTCTGAGTGACATCATCAAATCTAAAAGTATTTTCAGTGGGTGCATCCTTCAAGCTGAAAAARCCCTTTCATTTCTAGACCTATTTAAGAAGTCTCCGCGCCTAGAGAGGCACAATTGCCCAGCAGAAAACTTGTTTTTCCTCTGGAACATTTACATATAAATAGGCAAAAACGAGGTWTGGCACCCCTCTGGAAGGGAAGATGGTCTCCAGTGCACAGAGCCCCTTTCCCAGTGCCTTTCCCATWTTTCACACGTTTGTGCGAGCAGGAGTGAACCCGCAGCCTGCTTTTCTATTAACCTATTGATGAAATAATCC
This sequence comes from Malurus melanocephalus, assembly GCF_030028575.1. Lineage (NCBI taxonomy): Eukaryota > Metazoa > Chordata > Aves > Passeriformes > Maluridae > Malurus > Malurus melanocephalus. Next base: position 4,313,695 of record NW_026623252.1, read on the forward strand.
ATTTTAATGTGTTCAGTGKCAGCCTTTCCCTTCTCTCCAAACAAATGGGCTTTCTCCACGGTGATGCCGAGGTGCTGATACATCCAAGTACATCCTTTGGCATCGATTAGGCCCCYGCCCGCTTTCTCCAGGTGCTCTCCWGCCTTTGAGGATTCAATAAGGGTTTGGACACTGCCAAGCACAGCCTCTGCWGGATGATTGATGTGCCAGGGCCCAGCAGAGCCATCCCACCCTGCCTGCCTCTGCAACTGCCCACTGCCTACAGACAGGCTGGAACAGGCACTGCAGCTCATGTTTTGCCTTTTAATTATTCCCCAGAATGTTCAGTTTGTCTGGTCTGGGATCGCGTGCTGGTTCCTAAAGTTAATTCAACAAAAGCTCTTGTTGCCAGCTCAGAGAGATCCATATCYATCTATATCTAYATCTAYATYTATATKTATATKYATATTYATATWWATATCMATMTCYATMTCWAYATCMATATCYATAYCTATAYCYATAYCYRTAYCTRYATCYAYATMYATAYATATWYATATWYATATAYAWATATWMATATYYATAKCTATATCYATATYTATAGCTATATCYAKATYTATAGCWATATYCAKATCYATATMWATAYWYATAYMYATMTATATCWAWATACATATCTATATCTATATCCACATCTWTATCCATMTCTMTATATTATGTATCTACATCAATATCGATATCCATATCTATATCAATATACATATCTATACCCATATCTATATCCATATCCCTATCTATAAACCATATCCATACCCATATTTTATCCATATCTATATCAATATCCACATCCATATCCACACCCATACCCATATCTATATCCCTATCTATAACCTACACATCTTACCTACATCTATTTTCCCCATCTATTATCTTCATCACACATACACCTAATCAAAGAAACCACAACTGGTTCACAACAAAATGCTGTGAGAAATACTTCCTTCTCTAACAGCAAAACTCCCCAAGAACAAAGAACTTGCAGACAGATYGATTTTGAAGTAATTCCTGGAAGTGTGTTTTCTTCTAAAGAAGCCACCAAGAAGTGTCTCTAGCTGGAAATACAAAAAAAAAAACAAAAACCCAAAAACAAAAAAAACCCCAGACAAACCTTCTCAAAGCTCAAACATCTGGAATTTAATAAATTATTTCCCAGTGGTTAATTTAACTTTTACTGAAGTGGCGAATGGTATTGGTCCTGGAATACTGAGGATCCAGGGAAGCTGTGGCTGCCCCAGCATCTGAAAAAACCTCACCATGGCCACTAAAGCACACCACAAAATGCCACACTTACTGGATTTTGAACACTTCCAGGGATGGTGACTCCACCCCTGCCCTGGGCAGCCTGTTCTGATGCCTGACTGCTCTTTCAGTTCAGAAATTTTCTGTGTCCCTGACAAGGCAGCAGTGGCAGMAGCTGCAGCTCGGGCAGGACACGCAGCTGGATGTGGAGACAGAAATTATCCCAGTGCTGGTGCTTTTGGGTGCTCCCTGCGAGCTGAACTGTCCCCATCTATAAAATAACCCTTTACACCTGCACATCCCAGTGACAAGAGGGATGTCGGTGTRGGAAGGAGGAAACAAGGCTTCAGGACAGCTTTTTGTTAAGGTATGAAGGAACTGGGAATCAATTAAACTTAATCACTCCCAATTACCACCTCTCTTTGTATTTGCTCAGGCAATAACTTTACAGCTGTGGCCAGCCCCTCGCAGACAGAATTTCTGTGTTTGCCTGCTTTAACAGGGCTGCTATTTATCCTCTGTTAATGAATCTGCGCAGTTTGGATCAGTCAGGCTCTGCAGTAAATACGTTTACTGCCACTGTGATCACGTACTTCTAAAAGCGTATTGATTTCTACAAATATTCCTAAAAGCAAGAGGTGTATTTCTAAAAGCAAGAGGTGTATTTCTACAAAGTATTTCTAAAAGCAAGAAGTGTACTTCTAAAAAGTATTTCTAAAAGCAAGAGGTTTATTCCTAAAAGCAAGAGGTGTATTTCTACAAATATTTCTAAAAGCAAGAGGTGCATTTCTAAAAAGTGTTTCTAAAAGCAAGAGGTGTTATTTCTAAAAGTATTTCTAAAAGCAGGAGGTGTCTGTGGGAAGGATTTAAATTCAGGTGTGATCTGAGGACACATCTGTTTGTTACCTGGGAAGTTCTCTAAGGMTGCTCAGGATATTACACTCACCAAAACACCACATTAACCCTTTTCACCCCACTCCAATGCAGTTCTTTTTATATTCTGATCCCAGAAATACACTTTTACTCCCGGGACAGTGTTCCCATGGACTGCCTTGATGCCTTATCAATTAGGCTAATTTGAAATAGAGGCTAGACAAATTTAAGAGAATGAGAATAGACAACTTTAATCCAGGCCTAACAAGCCTACTGGCATGTTAGGGCAGACAAAAGCCTTCTGCTGTGGCTACACCTAAAATGGACCCCGAGTCACGAGATATTCACCTTTTATAAAGTTCTGCCTTATTAACATATTGGGTCTTAATTCCCCAATGATCTTCAGGTCATGATGTCACCCACCCCAAACTTGCTCCCCCCCAACTCGCTGTTGTTTCCATATTTTGGGGCTCTGAGGCAGTGAGGTGTCCTTGGATCAAGGCTCAGAGAGGAATTGTTTTGTCTAAAGATGGGAGAATGGTAGTTTTACTGTTGTACTAGAGAACTACAAGAATACAGACGCATGAAAAYATACAAACTAAAAATCCCAAGGCATCAGTCTCACCCTAAAAACCTCCCGGCGGTGCTGCGCGGCGGATTCCAGGTGTGCTGATGTCACCTGTGCTGTGGCTGTGCCAGAGCTCTTTGCTGATGAGATAAATCGTTCTCAGACAGCTGATTAGGGAAGGCTGCATGGCCAAGGCTCCCCAGCCATGTTGGAGGTGGCGGCGTGCATGAATTACATCCCCGGAGTGCACCGAGCGCTGCTGATTAAATGAGGCACGCCACAGCCCTCAGCATCAATTATCAGAAATAATGGGATCTCTGCAGCCAGGCTGGGGGAAGGGGAAGGGGAAGGGGGCTGGGGCTGCCCTGAACGCCTTCCCAGGGATAAACCCGGCCGGGAGCCCAGGAATGCTGCTCCGTTCTGGGTGTGCAGCGATTGAACAGCGAGGAGACGCTGACAAAAACCTCCTCCCCCTGCACAGGCCAGGGCAACTCAGGAAATACCTGAGTAACATCCACCCAGAAAATTGATTTATAAGGTGCAGACAGGAGGCAAAGTTGAATAATTAAGGATAAACTTCAGCCTCCTCCTGCTCTTCCTCAAGTTTTTTTGCACTGTGGTTTGATTGGGGCAGGTAGGGGAGTTTTCTTTCTTCTTGGGGTCCAACAAGACCCCACTCCTTGACCAGAGGATTGAAATGATTTCATTAAGATGCAACTCAGGAGATGCTCAGATCATGTAAATTTGTCTCTGGAAAGGGTCTTGATACTGTCTTACCCTGTGTGAAAGCAGTGAAGACACAAATTCCTCCAAAAGGGTTAAAAAACCCCAAAACTAAACCACAGTCATTTCCAATATATAAATATAAAATAAACTGGATACATTGCATTTCTAGATCAGTCCAACACTAAATCCCAAAATAAAAAACCCACAAAGAAAACAGATCTTATGAATCCCAGTATCATAAAAAGGTTTGGGTTGGAAGAGACCCTAAAGACTATCATGTTCCAAGCCCTGCCATGGGAAGGGATGATAAATATGTTACCTGTTTTTCTATTTATTAAACTAGATTTATACTATTTATTTATTTATAATAATTATTTATTATTCATTATAATAATATTTAATAATAATTCAATTATTAATTTTATTTATAGTAATTATTTATTTATTATATTGTTTATTTGTTTCTATTTATTAAACCAGACAGTGAGCCCTCTTTAAACACCTGAACAGGACTCTGAAGTTTCCCAACATTTCTGTTTGAAGCAGGACATATGTCCCTAAAAACGAAGAAATGAGAGACAAAAAATTACTTCATATGGCAACAGTTCTAAATATGCCCTTTCTGGACTCCAGACCACTCAGAAAAACCAAAATTATGTAAAGTAAATTAGCTGATTTAAGGAATTTCCCCAAACAAAACTAAAACTGTATGTCTGGCACAAAAAATAACACCAAAAATCCCTTTCCTCTGCAACTGAAATCTCTTCCCAGACTCTATTTGAAACCCTCAAAACACTCTAAAAGTAATACTTCAAATCATATTAATAGTTAATTACGTTTGGCTTCTCTTCAGCTTTGAACGTTTCAAATGAAGGGGGAAAAAAATGAAAACACATTCATACTTCTGCTCGTGACAGGGGAAAAAAGTTACTTTAATTAAACATTTCTAAAAAAATGTTTTTAATTTTTTTTCCCCTCTTGTAATATTTCTCCATCCAAATTTGTGCAGTCGGGAAAGCACCCACTAAACGATTTCAGTGCCTTTCCAATACACTATAAACATACAAGATTCCAATCGACAAAAAGGAAGTGGTAATTGGAAACATTTTTCTCAGTTTTTCATTATCTGAAGCAGAAAATTATGGCTCTTTTCTACACACACATACACACACACACAAAAATCCTTTTCAACCACCTAGAAAAATTGTCTTTTAATAAAAGCTTGAAATTATACTATCATATTTCAAAGGCAGCCAACAGTTAAAGCAGCTAATCAAAGGTATAATTATTTAATGACTCTGACTGCTGCTGTCTAACGGGGCTGGAATGGCTGGGCTGTGATCACCAGACCCCCAGCTCTGGCTCTGGAAAACAAACCCTTGGCTGGGAGCATTCCATCCTCCCATTTCTAAGGTTATTCTTCCAATTTTGGAATTAAGGGAATCGGTTTGTCACCCTGCCACTGTTTTTTTCTTTTTTTAACCCCACAAAACAACCATAAGAGGTTTTCCTGCAGACGAAACAAAAATATTTCTTTGACAAAACAGGATTTGTCAAGATCATTGCTGATTTTTGTCACTTTTAATGCTACATGACAGTTTTCTGTGAACCCCAGCTGCCCCGCTCCAATAATTCAAATGTAAAACACCCCYAACCCCCAAAATGTGCTTACTGAAAATTATTTGCCTTAAATGCATTTTAATTTTTCTATTAAAACCAATATTACTTCACTCGGGGTGAGTGAAGCAGTGAGCCAGCAGAGTTTCTAAGTCCATTCCATGGCTTTTCTCAAGTTTTTTACAYCTGGAAATATGGCAGGGATAACCTCTATAATCATCATGCATTAACTACCAGGAGTGTACAATGCACCTTGGCTTATTTCTGATTTATAACAGAGCAGCTTGTGTTATAACTGATCCTCAACCCTAAATATGAACTTTTATTACACTTCTTTTGTGGTACTAATTTCCTTTTTTTTTTTGGCTACACAATTAGATTTCACAGAATCATCAAGGTTGGAAAGGACTTCCAAGATTATCAAGTCCAACATTTGACCAAATGCCACCAAACCCTATAGCAAAATGCCCCAAATTCTCATTTTTTGAACACTTCCAGGGATGCTGACTCCATCTGACCTAAGATATCAGACCCTCTGGAATTTCAAWTTTATTTGCATTTCCATCCAATTATTTTGATCCTGGGATCAGTCTCATGCTCATCATCGGGATTATTGGAGCTCAGGTGACACCAGCACCTGGGGTGGCATCTGTGACAACAAACCCTGTTTGATGGGACACCAAAACCACCTGGGCTTTGAGAACCTTGACAGAGCTAAATAAATAATATTCTCATGGAATAGAAATTCGGGTTGGAAATGGCCTTTTAGAGGTCACATCATCCAACCCCCCTGAAAAAATYATATAACACAATTACATAACACAAAATGCACCAACACCAAACCCCTCTCAAAGCATCGTGAAGGAGAGAAGGAAAAAAACATCGTCTGGGGTGGTTGAAGAGGAAGCAGAATTGGGGGGAAAATGCAGGGAACTTCTGCTAAAGTATCTTACAGGAAACAATTCAGGACACGGAGCACCAATATTAATGTAATTCTTACAGCTCTCATTCTTTGCAGATTTTTTGTAGATACAAGTGATGAAAAGTTTGATTTTTCCAATAAATTAAGTATTGATGTCACTTTGATATTCCAGCTTTCACTTACTCCGAAATTTAGCACTAYGGAATAAATTTGCATTTTCAGGCTCCTCAGAGCCTGCACAAGTAAATTCCCTCAAAGCCAGCAATGGGACAAAGCAGCACGGAATTTTCACCAGGAGCTTACAAACTTCCCAACTTCAYTTCCCAAACTCACTGCTCAAGCAATGGTTATTGCACAGGTCTTGATCTCTTCCTCAGCAGAAAGGAAGTACTTAAGGCATCCAGTGGGAACAGAAAAATTCTTTCCAGTGGCAGATGCAAGATTTTGCCTCCTCTCCATAGACTGCACCTGAATTCCACAGARCTCCACACCCAAGAAGCTACAATCACCCCATGGCTGTGTTGGGTGGGGCTCCTCAGATTTGCTGTCAATTTAATTACAATTAAAAACGTAAAAATCATTAAGATGCAGATGTCTGTGATTTCCTAGTACCCAACATCTGCCCAGATGCTGCTTTGCCCAAATCCAACCAACTCAGGGTTGTGGCYGCTCTTACACCAAGCTTCTCATCCCTGTAATTTGACTTTTGTAATTCGACATTTTTTTTCCAAAAGCTGCAGTCACTGAAAATCCCTGGGGAGCTGCTGTGGTTACTTTGGAATGAAGTCATGAAAAGGATGATGGGATTTGCTGTTTGCACGTTCTGAACACGGGGTGCTCAGGCAGGGCACAACAAACACCACGGGGCTGAGGGAGCGAGCCATGGATTACAAAACTCACACCAAATTCGTGCTGCCTTTCACCTTCTGGCAAAACTGAGCAACAACTGCATTTGGCCTGCACAGATAAATACAAAATCCTGAATTTACAGCAGCTGCTGGTGGCACAGGCTCCTTTCCAAGCCACAGCTTCGAGTTGTTAGCTCCTAACTGGCTCAGCCCCGACGCCTGTTACTAATCGCTTATTGAATAATGGAACTGACACAACTGATAAAAGGTTTCAATCCTGGGAAAAAATGATTTACAGGATTTCACTCTACTGGCACTGTTATTTGTGTGACAAATGGTTGGACAGACACTGGTTAATCTCCACACACTCCACCTCGGATGTGGCAGCATCCAAACAATCAGGGGCCACTCACAATGCTGGTGTGAGGAGCTCCGTGCTGGTTTTTTATMAAGGCTGAACCCTAAATCAACTCACTCAATGGATTTTATTTTTTGTTTTGGGGCAGGGGAGGCAGTGGGAGCATGGCCAGCAAGAAGAGTGTCCTGAAAGAGGGAAGGAAGGCACAGCTCGGGAGATCGGGAGCTCCTCTGAGGCGTTAACAGCTGCAGAGAGCTCCAGATCCTTCACGGATTTCTCCTGATGGTCAAAGCCTGACTGAGCACACACAGCTGTCAGGACTGCAGTGCTGCAGTGCAATATCCCAGCTTCCCCTCAGCTGGGACAGAGGCAGGATGAGCCAGGATTTCCTCACCTTGAGAAATGGAGATTTCTATTTACAAGCAGCACATCAGCAGCAGCTCAATCTCATTGGCTGCATCAGCAGCATCCTGCTCCCTACAGGAGTCAAATCTATTTTGCCAAGACAGTATTTCAAAAGCAGAAACCCCTTTACATTATTCTCTTGGGCTACTTTTCAATTTTGCACCCAAACTCTGCTGGTTTTCTTCTTAAAAAAATGATTTCCACTCCTATAAAAATCATGCCACCCCTCTGCCATGGGCAGGGACAACTTTCAYCATCCCAGGGTGATCCAAACCCCCTCCAACCTGGCCTGGGACACTTCCAGGGATCCAGGGGCAGCCACAGCTTCTCCAGGGTCTCCCCACCCTCCCAGGGAACAATTCCTTCCCAATATGCCATCCATCCCTGGATAGAGAACACAAAGCCCCAGCAGATGAATCTTTSGGTTGGCCACAGAAAGCCAAGAGCTCAGTTTGCACAATGAGAGGAGAGCAGGATAGGAGGACCCAACAAAGCACAAGCAGCAAGAAGAATTTTCTTCAGAAAAAGATCTCTGGAGCAGTAAAAATCCTCCAGGTTGCACTCCCAGTAGCAGGAAAAATGCAAATAGAGTATGAAGATGAGTGATATCTTGGGAAAGAAGGAAAAAAAAAAAAACCAAACCAGTCACAACAGCTTCTTGTGATCTAAGGTCTAGCTCAGTGTATTTGCTCTTGAAAGACACTKGTGATAATGTGGCATTAAAAATTGCTCAGCTTTTTATTCCCTGACAATCTTCTGTGAGAGATTTGGACAACTCTGTTACCTTGCCAATGGAAATTACTTTCTCTCAGCCTACCCAGGATTTCACATTGGATCAATACCARGTTAAATAACACAGAGATTCTTCAGGATCCCTTCCCTCTTTTCATCTACAAACATAACATCCTTTTTTAATTTTCCCAGTTCTCTGGAAAATTCTCAACTGCAACAAGAACTCCCACTGCTACAAGATCCCTTCAGAATTATATCACCTTTCCATGTGGAGTTAACTTGCAGGTATAAAAATAGCCCCCCAAAAAACCCCACAATAAACACAACAATACAAAACTACTGCCAAAATACTACCCAATCAAATATGATCAAGGTTGAGATAGATTATTTCCTTTAGTGGGCATATCTAAGCTTGCTTGGTGGGTAAAAATAATTGGGTTTGGGAAAGAATGCCTGGAATGAGAATAAGTTGGATGTGCTGGAAAATCACAAGTAATTGAGAACTGGTAAAGAGGAGAACCTCACCTTATTGAGCCTTGCAGCACAGGGAAGCAGATCCACCCAAAAAACAGAGAGGAAATMATCAAACCTGTCCCCAGAAATACCAGCTGAGCTAGAAACTGGCACTTGGAGGGAATTTCTTCTGGTTCATCTCTCAGCATTCCCACAGTTCATTTCAGTCCTCCCACCCCCTTGCAGAAGCTGCTGGACCTCTGACTAAAATTACCATCATGGAGGTGCCTGGCAGTGCCTTTTCCATGCAGATAAAAACCTCCTGCACCTCCTTCCACAAAGCTTTTTAAGAGAAAAAAAAAAAAAGGAGATGTTAATATATATATATATATATATTCATTTTGAATTTGTCCATCAAACCGTGGAGTCCATCAAACTGGAGATGATGTGTTAGGACAGACCCACACAAAAATGAGCGCCCAGTAAGGACTAAGAGCTAGGAGGTGACAATTCCTGCATGCACCAATGTGGCATTGCCTTGAAATGACAAAACCCCTTTGTATTTCACAGGGGCTCCATGATCTACTTCACTCTGGAAGGATAACTGGAATGAACAAGAAYCTCTTAATGTTTCTCGTATTCTCCACATCCTCCTCCAAGCAGGACCAAAGCCCAGCACAATTCTGCCAAGCAGAGACTCAAAGAGATTCAATGTGCCGGCTCCTTTGCTGCTCAGAAAACCATTTTGGGTTTTATTCTGGCTCTGGGGGACAGTTTATGTCAATCTTTTCTTCTTTTTTTTTTTTTTCCCCACATGTGTTGCAGGTTAAACTTTGTGCCTAACAACCCTGACAGCGTCCCTTCACATTTTTTAGACGAGCCATTTAGACGAGCATTATGACAAATTATGGGGCCTGATGATATGTAACAGGAACATCTCCTCCACTCACCGGCTGTGGAGGGAATAAAAAAGACTGAAAGAAATATTTCTGGTGAAGAAAGAGGAACTTTTCCCTCTTTGTTAGTATAAGGAATTGCAGATGGTGAAATACTTCAATTAACTATGGAGAATTTTCTTCTGTGGAGCTACAACAGACTACACATGAAAAGCTTTCAAAATCATCTTATTTAGAAGGAAAATTGCCTTTACACATAAATTTTGGTATTTCCCGTCCTTCTTAACTACCATTCTTCACTCTGGAAATCATCTGTATGAAATCAGTGTTTCTACAGGAGCAGAAACTGTCTCTGCCCTGCTCAGCTGGGATGTCAAAGAGCTGGGGAAGAAGCTGCTGGGATGGCTGGCACGTGGGGAGGCACAAGGTTCATTATGAACAGATTGTTTATGATTGAAGAGTTCATTATTAATGGATTATTTACAAGTATTTCTGGAGTGTTGTCAGCTGTTCCCCTGGGAAGAGCTTCTCAATAATATCCACGACTTAAAGAAAGAATGATGAGTTGTATTGATATTTTTATTACTAAAGGCAGCAGGTAATCATCAATAYGTTGAAGAGAAAAGCAAACCTCGATTTCCAACCTCCCTCACGGTTATTTTTTCATGTCACAACAGCTCTGAGCACATCCTGTACTCTTTGCCTAGTAATAAATGACATTACTGCACTTAAAACCTTGTGCATAAGGAATTTTGTAGAAGCAGAGCGTGATGTACTATGTAGACTGCTCTGTTAATCCACCCTTAAAAACGAAACAAAATTGTGTCTAAGATAATAAACTGAAGGCCAGGTCTCCTCTTCCACAGAGAAAGCCGCCCCCCCCCATCACTCTAGGACATCTCATTCCTCCCCAAAGCTCAGCTTCTCCTCCACATCTGGGATCCGAGGTTGAACCACAAGCAGTGGTGACCTAATTATTAAYGAGCTTGCCTGGACAAACTGGTGGCTAATTGGACACAGAGAGACTGAGAGATAAAGATTACAGTCGACAAATGGCTGAAAATTAATCAATTTTCACATTCTCCTTCTAATCACTATGGATCCTCACACCAGAGTCTTTAGGTAATCTGGTGAGTATTAACTTACATTTTACCTTATTATGAAAAACATTAAGCACATATTAATCTATGATTTATTACAATTAGTTTTGTTCTAATTTAATTAAACACCGAGGCCTCTTAAGTATTCTACAAAACTCAGGTATGTTGCCAGGCAAGTGGGGACTTTCTGAAAATAATTTTACAGGAATCCTCAGTGATATTTTAGAGATCTCTGAATGGGAACTATTACCATGGATGAGAGCTTAGTTTTTAGGATAAAAATGTACATTTAGTCACTGGGTAAGTATTGCCAGACTTCCTCCCCTACATCCTCCTTTCCAGGCTCAGACTGCTTTGTCATTCCTGTGATAAACACCAGGTCTCACTGTAAAATTTGCTTCATTTATTAAAATTAAAAAAACAAGCAGTTCTTTCTGACTGGTCATTCACTGAACAGCGGCCACCTAACAAAAAGSAATTCTGTGTGTGACAATGCTGATGCTGACTATTATTACTTTAATAATATTGCTTCCAATTTAAAGTTAAGTAAATCATGAACTGCACTTTTATGTATAAATATCTTGGTTAAAGCATTAAAGTTGTCTGGAAAGGGGCTGGATCCCTTTGGTGTTTTGTTTATCCATATGAAGCATCACCCTGTGTTTATCACCATCACAAACCAGCCACCATCACTGCCAATTTTCAAGTGAGGATTTCAACAGTAAAACATCCTTTTTTTAAAAAAAAAAAAAAAATTCCCTTGAAAAGCTTACAGGATCACTGCACACTGGGGAAGCCCCAAAGGGGAAGGAGAAAAAAAGAGGGAGCTGCAAYGGGCTGGAGCTGCCAGTTCCTTGTCAAATGAAGCAGAGGCACAAGGCTGGATGGAGACCTGCATGGAAAATTTAGAGCTGTCCTTCGGGTTTTTTACTATTTAGGCACTAAASGATGGTTCAAAACCTCTCAAAGGTGCCCCAAGAGGCCCCAAACCCAAACCTCCCCTCTCAGTGTGGGCAAAGGCAGAGGAGCACCCAGCAATCCTGGCTGTCAGCACAGGGATAAGCACCCACAGCTCAGCAAATGCACAGAGCCAGAGGAGCTTCTCTTCCAAAAAAAGATCTCACAGCTATTGTAGGATGCCTGCAAGTAGGAAAACATTACTACAAAACAGATCTGGAATTTCAGACAACAGCTGAACCCGGATTTGTTGGAACAAAACCCAACAGCTCCAATTCAAAGAGCAAAAACTCAACCAAGGTACSTTTTTTTTGCTCTGAATTCTGGTCTGGTCCCTATGTGGGAGGTGAGAACCAATTAAAACAAGGTAAGAAAATTTTAAAAAATTAAAACTGCATTTTAAGGGGTGAGACTGGCAAATTTAAGCTCAGTTTTAGGAAAAAAACCATTCACAGTCCTAATAAAAGGGATGCAGTAGAAGAGGGCAGTACCATGAGGGAGGCATTCAGTGGCAGAAGCACCTTCAGTAAAGGCTGGGAGCCTGCAGGACTGCAAAAATTTCAGAAAAAWTTTACTGATTAACAGAAACAAAAATTTGGGGTGATACTAGAACATTGTGATTGCATTTTTTCATCACCTGCCACAGCATATTCCAAACATAAGCTCTTCATTTGATGCACGGATAACACAGCATTGTACTTCAGCTTCCCACAAAGTCCTGCTCCCATCTCTCTGAACCACACAGAAAAATGAGGAATTTTCCCAATATTCCCATAATTCCTAAAAGCAGGATATTCAGATGTGAGAAACCAGAGTGGTGGCACTGAACAAGAAGCATCGCTTACAATGAAGGAATTCCTTCTCWGGTGCCTGCAGTTCGATGGGCACAGCTTTAATGATTTGATTTTCATTCGAAGGGCTCTGAATGAAGGAAGCTGTGACGTTTTTATAGGGGAGAAATAAACAGCAGCCTAATCAGCCTCAGAGACAYGAAAATCGAAATGAAGGAGCCAGCTAGCGACCCTTTGCCTCTTTTAAAGCACACGGATTTATCCTTATTATGGGATAAAAACAGCCCTGGCTCTGCTTGGGAACCTCAGCCTCGGAGCTCTCGCAGATAAACCCGATGTTTCCTGGCACAGGTGCCAAAACAGCCCCGTTCTGGCAGCCTGGAGGTTAAACTGGATTAATTCCCAAAACCTGAACGCTGATCCGCTGTCATTGAACACGCGCTCAACATGTGTGCTCAGCAGCAACTGGAAATGAAATATCTTAAATATTATCAAACGGTACATCATTAAATAGAAATTAGATGGAAACGGGAAAGCTAAAAATTGACTAGGAGTTCAGCTACTCTAAATGGCTAATACGGCCATTTTTCACCTGAAGCCCTCTCCAATACAGTTTTGCCATTAAGCAAAAACCTAAAGAAAGGTAATCAATTCCAACTAAAAAGCACTTCTCCTGGAATGACTGCACTTCAAACCCCTGGCTGGCTGCCAGCCCCCTCCCCGGCCCCCCCAGCCAACAGCTATCAATGTTTCTGACTATCACAGGAGCACGAGGGGCCATGCATAATTGACTGGAAGATGGGCTAAAACTGTGCCCAATCAGTGTGTGATCAAAACCGCGTGGAATATTCAGCGCCACTTGATTACACGGAGCCGCGTCCTCCCGCTCTCCTCATGAAATCTCTTCAAGGTCCAGAGTACTGTAATAAGATCATTACTGTCAAGCGCTACGAATCGCAGGCAATGAGTCTTGGGATAGGAAGTCATACTTCACAAGCTCCTCTGGTCTTCCTTTTTTTTTTTTTCCTTCCCCCCCTTCTCTCTCCCTTTTTTTTTTTTTTTTTTTTTTTTTTTTTACTGCGTGTTGAGGCAGCAAGGCGACGAGGTGACAGATAATGATCACATCGCTGTGTGGCAACTAGAAAGGCACTTTTAAGAAAGAGCACAGAGAAATCAGCTTAAGAGAAACTCAAACAAATTTTTTTTTTTAAAGGGCTTTTTTTCCCCCCTCRAAAATTAAATAGAATTAAACTGTGCAGTATTCTCCTTTCATGAATTGTGATTTAATGTCATTGAATTTAATCATTTGATAGATTTTCATATTATCCCAAAGCCTATTACCTCACAGACAAATGGCCAATTTTCTCCAGCTCACGCTCACAAAAGAAACCTTTATTAATTTTTTTTTCTTTTTTAGATGTGTTGGGGGGGAATTGGTGGAAAATGTCAATGACGAGGCCTGTTCAAGTTTCCCTTTTTACCCACTGCTTCCTGGAGTTGCACACCACATACGATGCATAACATCTATCACAAGTAACTGGTCTATAAGGAGAAAGGTGGAGGGACAGCAAACAGGAGATTAAAGCCCAGTATAAAATAAACATAGCAGCAAACTCAGCACTGAAACCTCACACGGGGCACGTGGCTCTGCAGAGGGACTTCAGTGAATTAAAGCTTAAAACTTGACAAGACAACGAGGGTTTGGAGTGATTGAGTGGCCAGGAGCTGGAAACAAGAAGAGCTGTGCGTTGCTGTTACAGGGCTGAATCAGTACCGAGCATGAGAATGGCTCCTGCCGTGGTGTTCAGCTGGAGAAGGCTCCAGCGATGGGACAGCTGYTCATGGGGAAGGAAAAGTCCACCTTGGCCACATCTCCAGCAATTTCCACCTCCAGCAGCTCCTGCAGGCCTGGCACCTCCCATCCTCCCCAGCAGATTAAACCCTGTACCACGGTGTTCTCCACRTGCTGATCCCTATCAAGAACCTCATCCTCTCGGATTAGCTCCCTTTCAAACGCGTTCCACCAAGAGACTCCTCCTCAACCCAACCCTTTGAACATCAGCACTGCATGAAAAGACTCAGTTTTCATAGAATCCCAGAATGCTTTGGGTTGGAAGGGACCCATCCAGGGCCACCAATTTATCCCAGACACCTCCCACCATCCCAGGGTGCTCCCAGCCCCAATGTCCAACCTGGCCTTGGGCACTGCCAGGGATCCAGAACAGCCACAGCTTCTCTGGACACCCTGTACCAGGGCCTCAGCACCCTCACAGGGAACAATTCCTTCCCAACACCTGATCTGAACTTACTCTTTCAKTTTGCAGCCAATAGATACATATTCAGCCATATTTTTAGTGAAATTGCTCRTATTTGTCACCTCCCTCCTCAGTTTTGTTTGGACATGTTTTTTAAAAGGTGTCACAAATATTTTGACAACGAATTAAAAAAATAAGGGCCACAAATATTTCTGTATCTATAGGCTGCTATTAAATCAATAATTGACTAAATTTGGTTTGCAGCTCAAAAAAAATTACCAACTTGTTATTTCTACATTCTGTCTTGTGTGTATCTCTTGATTATGAGTCYTTATCAGCCAAAATCATGTTTAATAACCAGTGGGTAGATCAGAGCTGAATTCCCCCTTGAATTCCAGGACTGAGCTATYCATGGCAAACCTCCACAGACAGAGGGAATTCTTTAGGACTCCCACTCTTGAAAGGAAGTTGCTTCCCACTATACCTCTGCAGCTCAGTTCCAGCAGGCTGAGGATTCAAAAACTCATTCTTTTACACCAGAATTCCCTGTTTATTGAATTTGCGCCACTTTGCCTCAAGAGGTCAGTTAYGTGGTGAACAGGACAAACTTACACTGAACACAATTACCTTAATTTAGCCTTTTCACTGGCTGTAGCTTTATAATCTATTATATGTATTTATAATACGTAATCATTTCATTTTATGATGTTTTGATTTAGCTATATAGGTTCATCATGAAATAAAACTGCCCTGTACTCTGGGGAAACTGGAACTTTTAAGGAGCAGAACTACCAACCTCTCTACAGGATGAATATCTAACAAACTTCCTTCCGACTTTGTAAACATCACTTTGTGGCCATCGGGAACCTTTTCCATAATCAAGGTGTCTGTGTAAAGGTGACAGCACATTTAAGGACACCATTAAAATCTAAGGACACTAATTACCCAAAGCCAGTGAAATGCTAAGGTGCCACTTGTTTTCATTCAATGACAAAGCTACTTAAAACTTCTTCCTTCACCCCACAAAAATCAGGCCAAATTCCAGCGTGCCATTGGATACACAGCGAGCCCTTCTGCACTCGAAGTAGGACTAATTTTTATGGAAATATAGAAAAATGAAAAAAAGAAAAAAGTGCTGTCTCTGTCTCACTCCCCAGATGCGCCAGTATGTGCAACCACCACCAATTCATCCGAGGCCTCATGGTTTCCAGCATCCCCTTCTCCTGCTGACCACCACTGCCACACTTTTCCTTTCAAGCGGGAAGGCGGAACCGGCCGCCTCCGCCGACCCCGCGCTGACGGCGCTTCTGAAGGCAAGAGGGAACCTTTCAACTTGTTTAGCCTGCGATGAAGTGGGTTAAAACAATAGATGAGCTTCACCTCCCTTGTCTTTCGCTCCTCAGCATCAACATAAGTGTCTTGCAGCAGCAAGCCTTTCATGTCGGGGAGGCTGCGGCAGCCGAGGCTCGACGATTCCCAACAAGTGACCTTTCTGCCTCGGTTCAAAGTCAGCCTCTGAAGATTTTATTAATTTCTGCCCTCCTGCTTCCCCTGGTGCACAGCCCTCGGCCAGGACTGGGTTTCCTGTGGGTGAAGTCGCAGCTGAGCAGTGGAATTATGGCCCAGGAACTGACAGGGATGGGTGATAAACTCACAGGTGCTCAAACGAGCATCTGGCATTACGGACAACAAATATGGGAACACACTGATGGGTTTTCTTTTTAAAGTTCTCTTGCAGACAGGAAATCCACAGCTAGATATTTTGCTCAGTTTTATTGCCAACTAAACCCTAAGTCCTGTTTTGTTTTGGGACTTTTAAAAAGATTGTTAGCTAGGAAAAACACAGCTATATTTTGCTCAGTTTTAATGCCACCTAAACCCTAAGCCCTATTTTGTTTTGGGGAGTTTTGAAAGAATTGTTACCCAGGAAAACCACAGCTGGATATTTTGCTCAGTTTTATTGCCAACTACACCCTAAGTCCTGTTTTGTTTTGGGGGGTTTAAGTCCTGATTTATTTTGGGGGGTTTTGAAAGAATTGTTACCCAGGAAAATCACAGACAGATATTTTGCTCAGTTTTATTACCGACTACACCCWAAGTCCTGTTTTGTTTTGGGGCTTTTTAAAAAATTGTTACCCAGGAAAAACACAGCCAGATATTTTGCTCAGTTTTAATGCCAGCTAAACCCTAAGTCCCGTTTCGTTTTTGCTTTTTTTTTTAAGAAATTGTTTCCTAAAAAGCAGCTAAAAAGCAGAGAATAGCTTGATCTGGGAATGCTCACAACTCTTCTGAGATAATCCACAAAATAAGGATGTACTTTGATGTATGTTTGAAATATCTATCAAACCACACTCCTAAAATCTCACTGAAAGCAAACTCATTAAACTCCAGGTTTAGTAAGTGGGGTTTTGTGTGTCCAGTATGAAATTCAGCAAAATGTTATTTGCTCCAATTCCTGCAATGTTTCATGTACAGCACGACTGTATAAATGATACAACAACCAACGAATTGATGAAGAGAATTTAACAGTAACCCTAAATGAATTACAAACCTATTAAAAACCCCCCAACCTTCCTACTCATGTGCTTATCCTGCCAACCCCTTCAGTTCCAAAAAAATGCTGTTTCTTCATTCAGCATTGAAGTCAAAATGACACTTCTGTATCCATCTCAAATCTTTAAGCACTGCATTTTTTTAGAACTATGAACATTTACTTCCTAAAAATTCAGGCACTTAAAGACACCAGAAATAGCAGCAAAACCGGCTCTCACTAAACCCCGCATCACAAGATGTACAGAAATACTGCATGAAAGGATGGGAACATACTTCTCTCCTGTATGATTTGGGATTTTAAATTTTATATATACATTTTGTTTTTTAGAGGGAAAAAGCTTAAGATTTCTTATCATTTTAGGTAGAGCGTAACTGCCAAAAAAAAAAGGGAGGGAATTAATAAAGGAATTACTGTTTTCCCCTTCTGATTTATCTCCAGACTTTATGTTGCTGTACCCCAATACCACAGCTGTAATTATTGATAGCTAATTTATGGGGACCAGCTAAAATAATTAGGATGGCAGGATCACTAGGAATAACTTTTGTGGCGTTACTCCAGGGGCAAGCTATTTTCTGGACACTTAATTATCTTCTAATGGACTGCAAGCAGCTTTTACTTGAAGAAGTTTTGGTGGCAGCTCAGTTCTGGGCATTACTTCAAGCWGCACAAACCATCCAAGGACCTTGACATCCAATGGATTTGATTCCAAAGGTTACAAACTCCTTAAGAGGTGAGTGGTTTTGCCCTTGCTGCAGCTGCAGGTCAAGATATTACATTTCACATCTTCCTTGCAGAGAAAAGGCAGTGACGACGCTGAGGCTTTTTGTGCTGGAAAGGTTTGTGAACATGCTGTCCTCTGACAATGTCAGAAGGTTTCTTCCAGACCATAAAAAGCTCCAAAAAAGAAAAAAAAATTGAATATATACATCTGAGAGCAGGCAGTAAAAATACCCTTCATCATCATGGTGCTTAATTCAGTGTATTGAAAATAAATATTAGAATTAACTCTCCCACTTTTGCTCCTTGAGTTGTTTCCACTAAATTTCCAAAAATCCCAAATGTCTTTTTTTTTGCTACATCCCTAGAGAAATTGAATTTTTTTAGCTCAGTCTGGCCACCACACATGCTAAACTCTGCAGCCAAGGAAATGAATGTGGAAATCCTGTGGAGGACATCACAAGAATGTCTAAATCACTTCAGGGTCTGATGCCAGCAGGGAAATCACCAGGATGCTCAGGGTGGGAGGCTGCAGGGAAAATGCACCCAGATTTTCCCAGGCATTTCAGGATCCTCTGTATTGCTTCTGATTTATTGAATTCAAATTGCAACATTCCAGGTGTTATGCAGTGRACTGCATTTCTCTAATTCCGGTTTTGGGGTGGCTGAAAAGGACACAGGGACAAACCAGCTGAAAGGAGGGATGGTTTTGCTTATTACTTAAAGAAAACTGAGAAATGTCTCACTAAACCTTGATCTTCCATCCACAGGAACCAAACAAATATATTTTAATTTCCCACTTAGCTAGAGCTCATTTTCAACACTCWGCAACACAAAACACATGTGTTTTAAAAAACGAGAGTTTATCAGTTTACCCCCAGGAAAATGAAAAAAATTGTATTTCTCAGGAAACTGGGTTTCATCCTTAGCTAAAAGTCAGAAAGTGTAAACCTGGAGTTGGGTCTAGACTGCACAGAGCAGCAAAGCACCAGGAAAAGCAATTACTGCACAAGGGGCAGAGAACAAATACCTTTGTGYTAAGAAAACAGTTCTGAGGAGAAACATAAAAGGTCCTCCTTTGTCCTTCAAAACTTCTTCAGAAACAAATGATGAAGAAGAATGTGGATTTCAGAGAGTTTGCAAAGTCTCCCAAGTTGCTGATCACATTTCCTGCTCCTCGAGCACTGTTTCCCAGCTCCACCCGCGCGCAGGGAACGCGGAGCTGGAGGGGTTTTGCACTATGATGCTGAGAGAGGAGAGAAATTCTCTTCCCTGGGAGGATGGGGAGGCCCTAGCACACGGTGCCCAGAGAAGCTGTGGCTGTCCCTGGATGCCTGGAAGTGTCCAAGGCCAGGGTGGACAGGGTTTGGAGCACCCTGGGACAGTGGAAGGTGTTCCTGCCCATGGGACAGGGACTGGATGGGTTTAAAAGTCCCTTCTAATCCAAACAATTCCRTGATTCTGTGGTCACCCTGAGGGATGTGGCTGGGCTGGCTCCACTGGCCAGATCTCCTGGAGAGCAAGATGATTCCAATACCAAAAAGCAGCCTGGGGCTCTCCTAAAATCCCAGTGATGGATGGAGGGAAGGCAGGTTCAAGCTGGCAGAGCCGTGAAGCTTTAGAACTAACAAGAGCAAGAAAAATAAACATCAGGCAAGATTTTTCTGCGAAGAGCATTACCAAGGAAGCTTTTAAATTTTCCTGCTTGTTTTCCAGCTGAAAAGCCTTCCTATTATCCCTGACTGGTTCAGCACAAGGGGACCCAAACAGATGAGGCTCTGAGCAGCCATTCCTCTTTGAAACACAGCTCTGTCTAATCCTGCTCCGAGCAACTTCAGGCAGCGTGGTGGGAAAAAAACCTGCTGGTTGCTGGCACCTTGCCTAATGTAAGCATTCCTGCTGCTACCCTCAAAAACACCGAGGGTTTTTTTTTTTTTTTTAGCGACAAGTTCTGCACAGAGAACTAAAAAACTTCTCCCTGAATCTGATTTTCCGAAATAGGAATGGAATTTTAATTTCGGTCCGAGCGCAGCGCAGGTGCTTTAGCATTTTTGTTGCTGCGAGCATTGTCTCAGAAAACCTGCAGAAAGATAAACCAAGGGAGATGAAAGAACCCATCCCAGAAAGAGAGGGCTGTGCATGTGCAGATAGTGTGGAGAGAGAAGAATCAGCATGGCCTTTATGGAAGGGCATGAAAGGGATGAGCATCAGTCCTTGGAATTGGTGAATCACCCTGAGCTCAGTGTCCATCATCGTGATATCTGAATACTTGGGCAGAGGTCAATGATCAAAGCAGGCACGTTCAAGGAGGGAAAAAAAGCCCTGCAAAGTGCAGCAAAAATGCTCGAGTTTGCTGAAGACCAGATTTAAACCTCATTGAACACCTCAGCTTTGGTACAGACGAAAATGAAGGAACCCAGAATTCCTGTTTTAAAGCTGCCACTTGAAACGTGCCTGGAGCCAAAGGAAGGCGACATAAAATCTAGAATTACCCACACCATTTAACTCTGATCCATTGTACCTGCCTGAGAATAGGGCCTGCAGGAGGATCCTCCTCCTTCTTTGCACGTGGAGCTCAGGATTTCCAGAAGGAAGGAAGGAAGACATGGTTCTCCCACAATTATCACCGCAGGCTTCTGCAGCCCATTTGCAGCGAGCCACCAGCTGYATCTCAAACACCTGATCAAAGCTGCATCTCCCAGAACATCCTCTTTGACTGCCTAATTGGGATTTGTGGTCTTCCAAAGTGCAGAGTGCTCTGAGGGTTTCAATCTGCCTTATGGTGGGGGAAGAAAAATCCCAGAGGGAATCTTTTAGGTCACTGGGCAGATTTGTAGCCAAGCGTTRGAGAACAAGGAAATAACTGGAAATGAAAACTGCTCTCAAGTGCAGGGCAGGTGTCAAAATCACAGAATTGTGGAATACCCTGAGTTGGAGGGATCCACAAGGATTGAATCCAAGCCCAGACACCCCAACAATCCCTCCCTGTGCATCCCTGGCAGYGCTGTCCAAAYMCTCCTGGAGCTCTGGGGCTGTGCCCATTCCCTGGGGAGCCTGGGCAGTGACCAGCACCCTCTGAGGACAGAAGAACTTTCCCAAAATCCACCCTAAACTCCTCTGACATTCAACTCCTTGGAGAAAACGCCCACAACACCCTGAACCTGGCTGGACTTGAGGACCTTTAAGGCCTTTTCCAGCCTCAGCTATTCAGCGATTCTGGCTTGCACCAACACGAGCACCAGAAAACCCAAGAGCTGCCAGGATTTGGGAAGAACAACCCCCCCCAGCCTTTTGAGCCTTGCTAGGACGTCCTTAACAGGAATCCACAACCTGTGTGGATATTACTGCATATGAGACGCCCTTCTCCTCAAAGGACAGGGAGCTGGAGACGCCTCATTGCCTTCTCCTTCAGTGCTGCTGACAGACGAGGCTGCCTGTCCTCGCTGTCAGCCATCCCCTCCCAGCCCTGCCATGCACTCAAGGACCAGTCAGATTAGCTGGCTGCTGAAGGATTCCTGCAGCTCTGGGATGCCCTGAGCAGTGAATGGAAACTCGGGGTTCTGCTCTTTTTTTCTGCTGCTTTTCACTGGGATGTGCTTGGAAAGAGACACCAACAACCAAAGAGACACTGTCAGAGGAGGTGCTGGCACTGCTGGAGCATGTCCAGGGAAGGGAACAGAGCTGGGGAAGGGACTGGAGCCCCAGGAGTGGCTSAGGGAGCTGGGAAAAGGGCTCAGCATGGAGAAAAGGGGGAACCTTGTGGCTCTGCACAACTCCCTGACAGGAGGGGGCAGCTGGGGGGGTCGGGCTCTGCTGCCAGGGAACAGGGACAGGATAAGGGGAAACACCTCCAGYTGTGCCAGGGGAGGTTCAGACTGGRTATCAGGGGAATTTTCTTCACAGAAAGGGTTGTCCAGTGCTGGCAGAGTCCCCATCCCTGGAGGGATTTAAAAGCTGTGCAGATGTGGCACTTGGGAACTACAGGTTAGTGGTGGCGTTGGACTCAATGGTCTCAGAAGGCTTTTCCRCCCTAAATGATCCCATCCCCTTTGAGGCTCTGTGTATAATTGAGGTGCTCCTTGAGAACAACTTCCTACCTTCTGGAAGCACATTCTCRTTTCTCTGAGAGGAGACAATTCTGAGTTACTGCAGGAGGATTTCAGATACCATGGGGTGATGCAGGAGGACAGGGAAAAGAAGAACAGAACACAGAGGAGGATGAAGGATGGACTCTGCAACCAGAACAGGGACACCRGGGACAGGAGACGCAACTGCAAACCCCCACTGCTCCCTCTGGGGCCGTGCCTGCAGTCCAGGACCACCCAGGCTCCAGCTCCAGTGCCTTGTGAAAACAATCTCCCCAGGAGAAAGAAAACATACACCTATTAACYGCTCAGAAAGAGATTTTTCAAAGGCTCCCGATATCCAGCTGGTCTTGATTCAGATTGACTTCAACAAAATATTCTTGGACCAATGGTGAACGCTCTGAAAAATCCCCTCTGTAATTTTTTCATTGAGGTATGAAAATAAGTGGTGTAAAAGGGCTTCTTTTAGAGAGAAAAAAAAAAAAAGAGGGGACAAATTAAAAATGAAAGGTTGAACGAAAATTTGGCTTCAGGCCATAAACTAGGGGGAAACTAACAGCAAAGATAGTTAAATGACTGGAAAGAGAACACAACAGGAGCTGTTCTGAAAAAAAGCTGATGGCTTTTTAAAAAAGGATTTGTATAGATAGCTGGGGAAATAAATTCCGGATGTGATAGAAGTGCAATTGAGAAATTAAATAAATGGAAAATAAGGATGACTAAGTAGTAGTTAACATGCCCCTTCTCGGTTGTATACTATTATCACATCTATTTTTAATGTCTCCTCAGCTGTCTGCAATTGTCATCCTTTTTTCAGAACTTGTTCCAACATTCTTTGATACTGAATTAGCTGTTTTTCACTCTCCCATGCTTACAACCACATCTTTTTCTTACTCAACACTCCCCTTTTCCCACAATGTTATTCCATTGTCTCCCTTTTTCATCTCTCCTTATGTGTTGACTCCCCAGTTTCTGAGCCTTCCAACCACCCTTGTTCGTCTTTTTTTTTTCTGGAGCTCTTTTGGTTGAATCCTAGCATGCTTCTTTTCTTCTTTTCTAAAGCTACAAGCATGTTTTATATCATATCTGGCTCCTGTACACATTGTTACCCCTTCAGAAGGGCATTGAACAGCTACAGCAGTGTGGAAATAGTAAGCTAAACTAAGGGAGAAAAAGAAGTTCTTTTYGGCTTTTGCTTTCCGGCTCTTAAAAAAAAAAGAACCCAAACATTTAAACTCTCCCCTCTTCCCTTTTATCCTCAAATAACACAAGCTTTCCACGAGCAGCTGAATATTCAAACAATGAGAGGCATCAGAAGTGTTGGCCATTCTAGAGCTCAGGATATGCCTAAGGAGATGTGATTTAATAATCCTGAAAAAATACACGAGGTCTGACGTGATCCGTGGGCTACGGGGCGAGCCTGAGCTTTTTCCTCCTTGTTAACCTTCCAAGTGTGCCTCTTCCTTACCTCAGCACCTAATGATGCTCCACATTAACTTGGGGACTCTGATTTATTTAAAAAAAAAAAAAAAAGGGTTCTAAACACATTTCAGGCAGCTGAATTCACCGCTGTGATGCCTCAGATGATTCAGCTCCATCATTAAAAGCTCGGTCTTTAATTTCTCACAATTCCCTTTCCCTCGTGCATTCAAAGCCAAGGCTGTAGCTGAGTTAACAACACTCTTTGGAATGGCATTTTCAAAATTCAGGCTTGAATTTTTTTGAAACCTACCTTCAGCTGTGCCCGAGATCCCATCAGCTTTGAAGTTGCTTGTGCTTTTCTTCCGGCGGTGCTTCTTTCTGTTGGCGTGGGGGGAAGGAGGGGGGTCCAGTTTGGGGCTGGTGGTACTGGATATACTGGGGCTGGAGCACACAGAATCTCCCAGGCCGGTGTCTGCAGTTGGGTGGGGRAAAAAAAAGGGAAGGAAAATAAAAATTTTCCAGATTTAAATGAGTGWTTGTTAGAATCCAAGCTATAACCCCGGATGTGTGTTCACAGATGTGCTTGAGGGCTCCTTCAGGAGATTCTCCAAACAATATCCATTATTTTTTTAAAAAAKATATAAAACACACCAATTTGGCTGAAGTTTGCATTCAGGTCCTGTTAGATTAACAGGACTCAGCATCAATTTTACACAAAACAATGGGAAAGCACTTTATTGCTTCCAATTGCTCCTTGTCCCAAGATCTTCCCTATCCTCAAATAAACTTGTGTGACACTTGGACATTTTAATAGAGGATGGAACAGAGATATCCCTACATCCTCTGGATGTTATCTGCTGCCTTTGATATGGGACACACAGTGACAAGGTGGTGAGGGCAATAAAGGTGGGAAAAAAAGGTTAAAGAAGTCCACCTGGGACAGGTKATAATTGTGTGATAAAGGGGCACTTCCTACCTGCTCCCAGTGAAAATTAAAAAAAAAAAATCCTATGTTACTGTGTTCAGTCTCCTGCTTTATTAACTCCAACAATTTTAAGAACTGGGTCCTTTCACACAGTAAATACTCAAGAAACCTTAAACCAGGATTTCCCCTCAAGGTTGGTAATATGATTTTTGTTTCATTACTGGCTTAGTTTGGATTTTAATTATAAAATTCCACATCAAACCTTCACTTTGMGGAAAGTGCTTGCTATTATGGAATGTGAAGCCATTTCCAGAACCTTAGTTAAAGACCATATTGCACTTCAGTGCCATCTCAGGACTGCATTATGTRCCATATCCTTAAAATCTCCTAGACAGATACTCAGTAAATACATTCCCATGATTGCCTTTYGGGGTTAAATACTTGATGATTGGTTTCAGAATAGCAGACATGGGGAAAAGAATAAAAATCCTTCATATAAAGCTTAAGTGTAATACCAGGAGTGCATGTAAGTTTAACTACTATGTCAGAAAAATATCAAGCTGAGGATTATTTAAAAAAACAGCTTCTGATTTTTTTTTTTGCATAGTTTAATTCCCACAGAACTGCCTATTTGACAAAACCCAACTTATTTTGGTTTCTTTTCCTTCCTAATAAAGTTTATTTACTAATTACCCCCTAAGCACAGTTGTGCTCTAAGTTATTAGTGGGGGATAAATTATGTAGCTAATTGCCTGGCAACAGAGACCAAATCAAACATTAATCTTTATATTAAGGCTTTTTGTTCTTTTCCCTACATCCACCAGCTTGAAACCAGTTCCCAAGAATTTAACCCCCAAAAAATCGTGGCAATGTATTTACTGTATATTTGGGTAGGAGATTTTAAGGATTTGACCTGTAACTGGTGCAAGTGGCTCTCCTGGCAGATTTTGCTGTTTTTTCAGAAGAGGAAGGCAAATCCTGATGAAAATCAATGACAGTGCTCCATAAACTCTTGGCCAAGGGGACAGAGATCCCTTTGGATCCATGACATGGAAATGATGCAGAGGAGGATGCCAGAAATACAAAAACATTGGCACAGACACAATGGGGTYACTGCCAGTCCCAAATATTGACCTCCAGCTTGATTCTGGAGCTTTCCTAYGTTGATACTTAAAAAGAAGGGAAAAAAAAAACAAACCCAGGGTGCCCAGTGAAGCTGTGGCTGCCCCTGGATCCCTGGCAGTGCCCAAGGCCAGGCTGGACAGGGCTTGGAGCACCCTGGGATAGCAGAAGGTCCCTGCCCATGGTGATACAACTAGGTGGGGTTTCATGTTCCTTCCAATCCAAACCATTCTGGGATTCTATGACTCAAAATCCTTCACTTTTCCCCCCTCATTCCCAGTTTTCACTTCACAAATAATTAAATTTAGAAASAATGAAACCCAACCATGTTCATCAYGCCTGCAGCATCAACCACCGCGCTCTGAGCCCATGGAAGGGCGAAGAAACCCCGCAGCCCTGAGGCAGCAGCACAGAATATATTCTGTTAAAAACCATCAAGGTAGATCCCCACACTGCTGGCAGCTCTGTCCAATTCCGAGGCTGTAAATCCCCCCAACAAAACCTGCTCGTGAGCTCTGAAAAATGAGGGACGTACACGTTTGACGCCTGGCGTCGGAGAGCTGAAGAATTAACCTCCCGTGCTAAATCCTCTCCAACTGCAGCCCTTTCCAGGTAATAACCTGCTGTCCTTGGGTCAAACTGCTCTCAAGTGGGAGCCTGGAGCTTTCCCTCCCCCTCAACCAGCCAGGCAACGTGGATCCCTCGTAAACGGCACCGAGCCGACGCCGCCAGAGCGCTCCTGCCCCGGATTCCCGGTTTCCGAGCCCACCCTTTGAAGATGGGAGTTATTTAACATTCCCCTGGTTTAAAATATGAGCAATCAAAAGGCGCYGGGCTTCCACGCTGTGCTCTCCCATTCCCCACTCCTTCTCTTGCCTGACAAGGTATTCTTCAAATTGAAAAGAGGGCTCCTGAAAGCCCGGGCTTCGGGAAACTGTAAATGAGTTCAGGCTTCAGCCCGCTGAATGCAATTTCATCCTCCTGACTGAATACAAATAATGCATTTTATTTGGTATCAATTACCACGCCTGAGAACAGGCGACCACTGCCGGCACTATTAAAAAAAAAAAAAAAAAAAAAAAAAGAGGGGGAAAAAAAAAGCAAGGAAAAAGGCACGGCAAATTAAAAAAGCAAGCGCCTCATTACTCCCCATCTCAAGCAGCTTTGACAGAGGCACTGGAACTCATAAGCTGCGTTTCGCTGGGCTGGGATGGGCTGTTTTGCAGCCATCCCGCACGTTCAATGTCAGCCATTAGTTCTTCCCAATCGGGCATCAATGTTCAACACACACCCGAAAAAATATATAATACTGGTAATAATAATAACAATCTGCAGCCTCTCCGAGCTTCAATACTTGAAGTATGAGTCAAAGCAGCAGTTTCACTTTTCACTCGGGAAGCTGACAAGCATGACTAGAGGGGGAATAAAATAACATTCAGTTCGCATAAATATCAAGCGGGCTGCTTGAGACTGATGGGCCAGGAATGTATTCTTAGCCATCATTCTGGCAGACAGGCCCAAGGACACTCATAACTTATTTTACAATCATTTAGTTTCAGCTCAAGTGGAAAACGTGACAACTTATCTCTGCTGACAAGATGCCATATCGAACCTTACAATTAACTCTCCCCCGATTATCTGCCCAGCCCATCATTAGCTCTGCGGCTCTTGATGGACTGTACGGGCACGGCTTCCCTTGATGATGGCCATCATTTGCAGGGTGCAGAGCTCCATTAGACCACGCTAAGGACAAAGCTCTCCCCTTGCCACGGAGCTGGGCTTGTCCTGACCGCCACATCCTGGTTTTTGCAACCTCGTTTGGAAGTGATGTGCAGCAAAATGCTGCTGAAAAATGTCTTCTCCTCCACCACAAAGCATCCTCACGTTTCAGCCCCACAGAGGTGCCCACGGCCTCTCCCAGCAGCCAGGAGCTTTCCTCCCTGCCCTCCATCTCTCCCCAGTGCAATGTTAACTCCTTCAGCTGGAAGGCAGAGCTGACRCAGCCACGTTGCAGAATCAGAATTTGGCTTGGAAGGGACCTTAAACCCTGATTCYTGCCATGGGACACCTTTCACTACCTCAGGGTGCTCCAAGCCCCGTCCAGACTGGCCTTGGACACTTCCAGATCCAAGGCAYCCCTGTATCAGTATGTGCAGTATCTCACTCCATGCCCACAGGCAACAAGTGACACCTGGTGACCAAAAACCCCTCAACCTGTGAAGAGATGGGACATTAAAACCCCCACCACTCTGCTGTTCACATGGTGATTTTTCTCAGCAGGTGCAGGACACGTGAATTAAGACAGAAACTCTTCTGCTTGTGCAAGTCCAACCCTCATTTGCTACAATTTACCAAACCAAACAAAGAAACCAACACAGCTTTACTCCACAAAGCACATACCACGTCTGCCTCTCTCCAAAATAAATGCAACCATTTTGCAATTATGGTCATGAGAGAAATTCCTTTCAAGTATTACAAACTGCACTAGAAGAAAGGAGGGGCAGAACACAAGAAATACTTTGTCGACAACTACAACCCAGAGTTAAAAGACATGAAATGAAATCCAGTCCTCAGAAGAGTCTCAAGGGCTGTGTGCGGCTGTACTGGGCTTTATTTGCTGGTTGATAAARTTTGATATCTTCTCGCAGTGTTACAAGTATTTTGTAAAAAGGAATTTCCACCCAATTCCCACTTCCTGTCTTGCTGTTTTRTTTTTGGAAGCTGCAAGCGCTCAACAAATGGATTTCAAAGAGAACCTCCACTAGTGCCCCCTAAGGACTTTGTGAGTATCCTCCTGGATTTGAAAAGGGTAGGAAGTTACCGGAATCATCACTGAATCATGGAATGGTTTGGGTTGGAAGGGACCTGATCATCCAGTGCCACCCCCTGCCGTGGCAGGGRCACCTCCCACYGTCCCAGGTTGRTCCAAGCTCTGTCCAACCTGGCTTTGGACACTTCCAGGGATCCAGGGGCAGCCACAGCTTCCTAAAGGACCTCACCACCCTCCCAGGGAACAATTTCTTCCCAATATCCCATCCATTCCTGCCCTCTGGCAGTGTGACCCCATTCCCTGTGTCCTGTCCCTCCATCCCTTGCCCCCAGTCCCTCTGCAGCTCTCCTGGAGCTCCTTTAGGCACTGGAAGGGGTTTCAACATCTCCTCAGAGCCTTCCCTTCTCCAGGTGACCACCTCCAGCTCTCAACTGCCTGAAACTCAATCCAAACCCTGGCTGTGCCTCCTGGGACCCCTAGAACAGAAAAACAACCACCTTGCATCCCAAATTCCCAAGCCCCCACACCAAACCTGTCCGAGAAATGACTCCTTCAGCACCTGCAGAGCTGCAGGAGATGCCAACCCAGGAACCAAGGAGACCAAGGAAATGAGGGAAAAGAAGCCAATGTGAGCACCCCAGGCCAGGGTAAATGAGCTGGGGGTGGGGAAAGCAGGAAAAGAGGCAACATGTGAGGTACGGGAATAGCTCAGCACAAAGGCTGAGATACAAAAGTCCAAGAGCGGAGCTTCGTCGTTGGCCCACGGTTCCTATTCTCTCTGTCACACACACAACCCTCTCTCCTGTGTAACCATCTGCAGCGAAACCAAGGATATTCTGACCCCTTCTATCTTCGTGTCTTTTGATTTATTTCATATTTTTGTCAAATCACCTATTTACAAAAACTTGAAACAAACTCAACAGGTGACGCTATTCTCCACAGACCAAAGTCGAGCTTGATCTGGTTTACATTTTTCTTGCATCTTCTTGTTAAAATTTTCCAACAGGCTTTCAAAGTGAAATTAGACTTTTTTGTCAAGCCCAGCTCCCCAACACGGCCTTATTCTCAAGTGGCTGGAGATTGATTAATTTGGGTTTTTGATTTGCCGAAGTGACAAGAAGTCAGACGTTACAAAAGCGGGAGCGGTGAATGGGATCAATTAAAGAGCAGAAGCGGCAACACAATTAATAGCACCAGGTTCAAGAGGAGAAAGAAAGAGCTGATGACGAAAACAACAGCAACAGCTCTGCCTGCAGCAGGAATCTTTGCTGCGACCCAAGGAAGGCTGAATCCAAAGAGGGTGTTTCAGAACTTTCRCTATGCCATTAGTGCTGAAATGAAATAAGGCAAAGATGTCGCTAGCTGGTGGACTGAATAATAAAAAAATAGCTGGACACTTTCATCTTCCACACATGTGTTTTAAATAAAGGTGAGAAAAGCAATCCTTTTATTTAAACAGGGGAAGCAAGAGACTATAACTATCTGTAGTTTGTATTTCAGACCCATTTCCCCGAGCTGAGATTTTTCTGGCTGTGAAATCCACTGCTCTCCAGCTTCCCTTTACAGCTATTACCATAAATGTTCTATCAAGTTCTTTATCTTCCTCCTCTGCCTCAGACYGAAGTTAAAGGGACGCTGCAATCGCACAGCGACTGCGGAAGGCTGGAGTCAGGCACAGACGTACAGAGCGACATTAAAATCCTGTCAGAACTGCAGCTTGGCACAAGTGTGTGGATGTAATAAACACTTGGGAGTGGGGGAGAAGGGGTGCCACGACATTGCAGCCTCCAGGATGAAAAAAAAAAGAGAAATATTTGTCAAGCACACAAAGCTCCCACCTTAGGGAGGAATTAGGCGCATCTGGTCATCACTGAGCTGAAYTCAGCTCAGACACTCAAACTGTGGAGGGCTCAGATTAACCTGCTACACTGAAGGAAATTAAAGGAAGCTCTGAGCAGAATGGAGGATGGAGATCAAAGAACCTCGGGCGTCTTTTCCATGGCATCTCCCATGTTTGCAGCCTTGTGAAGCTCAAAGCTGTCCTGCCATCCTCAGAAAGCCCCACTGAATGACTCCTTTCCTCTAAGAGCAATTTTAATTAAATAAGAAAAACAAACCTTCCTTAAACCTTTWWWWWWWWWWAAAAAAAAGAGGGATTTCCCCTTTTGGAGGGTCTGGCTTTTGCTGTGTCTCCTCAAGTGACACAGACCCCAAGGCAGGTTTGGCCTAAGAGCATCACTTCCACTTTATGACAAGGGAGGGACATCACCCACAGCCTTGGCAGAGAAAATCACTCTCAGGATGGTCAGGCACAGATACTGGAAGGCTTCAGTAATTTTGGAAAGACCCTCATTACTGTGTCCCTTATCTAAAGGGAAGACAGGACACCTGTAGCTCATTCCCTACCAACACCCAGCGCTGGCCCATCATAAAGACGAAGAACGAGAGCAAAAATGCAACAATAGCGCTTTAAAAAAAACTCACAAAAGCACATTTTTCCCTCCTAAGGAGCAACACATTACAGTGCMAGCAAAACAGCATCCTGCTCCCTGGAACTTGAAGGATTGCTAGGAAGAAAAGAAGCTCCCTTTCAAAGGAGCTTCTTGTATCCAGGAGGAATTCACCAGCTGACACAAGGAGAGGACACATCTATTTCTACGTGATCCTCTCCTGCRCTGCCAAGACGGTGACAAGCAAAGACTGTGTTTTAGAGGACCTGCAACCCCAGAAGATGAACTGGGAATGAGATCCTAATCTTCCTGCACACATCTTGCCTGCAGCAGGTTTAGGTCAGGGGCAGGGATGATATAAACTACTCCCCGAGTGAGCAGGGCTTGTTAATTTATCTCATCCCCCATTCCATCTCGGCGCTCCCCTGCTCTGCGCTGGATGTGAACATGCCCTGTGGAAAGATCAAGCCTGACAAGTTGTTTGAACACATAAGGACAACAAAGCAGGCAAGAGATGCAAGTCTGGGATGCTGCAGGATGCCACCACATCCCAAGGCAAACTCACTTCGTGGCTCCTGCTGCACAGATCCACGGTCRAGATGTACAGGGGATGCCTCTAATTCTTCTGAACGTTTTCACTGGGCAGCATCAGCCCTGTGAGTTTTACGTGGTGTCACTCTGAATTGCTGCCAACCRTGATGCTGTGGGCGTTGTTGTTTCCCCTGGCCATCAACTGGGACTTGCAACAGAGAGGTGAAAAACRGTACGAGAGGTAGAAATTAAGGGGTTTATTGCAGGCGATTTGCTCATTTCAGGGAGTTTGTTCCCTCCCCATGAGGGAGAAAGGAGATGGATGGTCCTTTTGAAGACAAACCTCGGGGCAGAACCTCTTGGTTTAACTCCAGGTCAYGTGTTGGTCGGTCTGGGTCACTTTGGATGGGGCTTGGAGCAGCCTGCTCCAAGGGGGAGGTTGGAACAAGATGATCTTTAAGGCCTTTCCAACCCAAAGCATTCTGTGATTCTGTGACTCACGCTGGGAAGGGTTTCCCYCTCCCCCTTTTGACGCCAGGTAGATCATCAGGCACCTCAAGAACAGCAGCACCCTGGATGTGGCAAATCCACCACCAGGATCATCCCAAGGAACAGTGATGTGGGAACAAACAGACTTTTGGAACACCCTAAAAGAAACAGATTAGGGATAAACGAGCTCCATCTTGGTCAGGTACATACAAGTGAGGGACAAATTGTATTTTAGATCAAAATGAGATGCTCARTATATTCACCTTAATTACACAGTGAGGGGCAGAGCTCCACCCCGATCTAACCATCAGCATTGCCTTCTCATTGCATAAAAAAAATCCTAATTTAACAACATTTTGCTTTGAAGTAGAGCMTGGAGGTCACCAGGCACTTGGAAAATAATGAATCCATGGCTTACTGAATCACTTCCTACTAAAATATTTACCTTGTGTTTCAAGATAGGCAAAGTAAGACAGAGAGGAAGAACTGACTCTCTTCAAAGAGATGCTCAGAGCCAGAAAGATGTCTCGTCTCTACTCCTGTACTTTAACCTTCCGTCTGTATAACCTGTGGATAACTTCAAGCTTCAAACCCACTCCGTGGTAATTGAGAAGAGGTTAGGAAACTCTCCACTGTCAGTCCACGAGACTTCAGTGACGAGCCTTAATATCAGTGTTTTGGAGGAAGGAAAAAAAAAATCAAGAGGCTTTCACTATTAACATTTTCCAATTAAAGCTGAATAATTGCTGTACAGCAAATTGGCTGTTAATTGCATCATGCTAGGCAGGAAAAAGCTAAGGCTTTCCTGGTAATGTATGCCACAAGCAGCAGTGTCAGAAAGGAAAAGAAAAAATGGAAACAACACCAAGACTACTCTTAATCAAAGGCAAAATCAAACATTTTCCTGTCACAGACACCGAAAGCTGAAAAGCTCTTAAAACATAAAGCTCTGTCTTTCGGAGGCGTCAGGTGGCAAAACTGCTATCGACAAAYGATATTTTTTTTAATTTTTGATTTTTAATTTTTAAGTTTAATCAAGCCCCTTCTGAGGGCCTGGATAAAGAAGGCAGGAGGAGAAAAGCGCCGTACACCGGATACTGCTGATGGAGCCGCCCGTGGGTGGCACAGGCACGGCCCCGTGAAGGGATGAGCTCAACTGTGACAAAGGAAGGGCGCGGCCACTTGAAAGGAGCGGCTGTGCCACCTGCGCTCCAGCTGGCCCCCAACAATCGCCAGGTTGGGAGCAGGAGCCGCCACAGAGGCTTCTTTCACTCCTCCRGTGGCTGCTGAGAGGCGCCTTTGAGGTGTTGGATTCCATGGGTAAGGAATCCACAGCAGCCCSGCGAGAAAACCGAGCCTGGCCACAGCCACGCTTGGTGGGGCAACTGCTCCRCTTTTAACTGCAACAGAAACTTCATTAAGGCCCAGAAGGGATGAAAGCGTTGGGTGTGTTTCTGGCACACTCCTCCTCCAGACCATACAAAACAAAGCRCTGCATCGTGGGCAAGCATTAAATGAGAATGTGACTGTCACAGGCATCCACTGGAAATTCTGAAGGGTGGATGTGCCAAAAAGGAATCCTCAAATCAACAATTGCGTCCATGGTACCTACATATTAACTTCTTGCTTTCCCAACTTTGCATTTAAACTTGAAATAAATTTAGAATTTACATTATTATGTTAACTTAGATTATTTAAATTAAGATAAAAAGATAAAACAAAATACATGTACTGATTTGGGAAGCTTATTTATTTCCCTCCTTAAGTATTCCTTATAAAAAGTCCTTAAATACTTAAATTTAAATACTCAAATACTTATTGCACAGGACTTATGAAATTTGAAAGCAACACTACTTGAATCAAAGAGTTTATAAAATGTCACATTTTGCTGTTGCAGTATCATGACTTTCCTCTGTGTTTACTTGAGAATGTCTCTCGATTTGCAACATTCTCTGCAAACACAATTTTATTTTCCCAAGTCCAAAAATTCCTGTAGGATATTGTGTGAATCCAGCTCATGTATTTAATTCCTTGCAATTACTACAAACATTTCAGATTAAAGCATCATTAAACTACAAACAGCTAAAATAAAAACCTTTAGAAATGAAATTTTTTTAAATGTGAATGAAAATACAGGATAGCTTCCCTGATGAAGAATTGTTCTTGTCCAGGAGTGTGACCATGTTAAATATTAAACGTTACTTTAAAATGTTTTTTTTTGTAATGATTCCAAATAATGGTTCTAATATAGAAACAGAGAATGCMTTTTACAGATTTCTAAGCACTGTATTTGTCAAATGTCTGTCTGCACAGAACCATGATGGGATTCAGCTTCCTTCCTTAAGAAGTCCTGGCTTTTGGAAACCTTCTCCTGGAGAGGAGCTTGAAGAGCTGATGAAGACAACATTTGTTCTCCTCACTATTCTGTCAGGTTAAAGCTTAAACTCCAATAATAAAAATAAAGCTTTGCCTTGGGGGCTTTTTCCCTCTTTTTTTCTCCTGAATGGGGATAACGGAGAAGGTGTGACAACCGATCCCAGCTACAGGCACAAAAAGCACTGATTTACTAACAAATCAGATTAATCAACAGCAGTAACCAGGAAAAAAAAATCACCTTGTTTCCCTATATGCCACTTGCATTTTTACTTCAGTGCAATTCCAAAGCCAAATTAAATGCAAAATACGTATTTAAGCATCCATGTGTAAATGTTGGGAAAACACATAGCTTTATAGCTCAGTCAAAAAGTTAATTTAGTCCCATGAACAATTCACTGACAGCCATTCAGCACTCCAGGCTGCGAGCAACGTAAAGATGAGCATCAGACTGCCAATGTTAAATTACCTGAGGATGCAAATTCGTGTGTCTTGGAACTGAGAGCAGGATTTAATTGCTGAATGCAACAGTTGTGTTTTTATCAGGGGCAGAGGAGAAAGAAGAGGATCTTAACAAGAAAAGCAGTGGAGAATTGCAAAAACGCAGCTCAGGATTTAAACTAATGCCAGATAAATACAGAATTAGCTGAAACTCAGCCAAGCTGTGCCACAGAAATGCCCACGGACCCAAAGTCCTCCTTAAACCAACATTATGGCAGAGTTTAAAGCTCAGAGGGCTCCTGGTGCCACCACACACACAGAAAGTGAAGAGAAGTGAGATCTGCCTTCAGATTCTTCACTCTTCTCCCTCACCTCTCTGCTGGACCAGGTGGCAAGAGCTCATCTCCAGTTTGGTGTCCACTGAGCATGGCCAGGAGAAAGGCACTGATCCACTCAATAATTCAGGCTGGAAAAGCCTCAGAGATCATTGGCTCCAGCCCCTAACCCACCAYTAAAACCTGGTCCTAAGTGCCGCATCCATATGGGTTATTTGAACACTTCCAGGGATGGTGACTGCAAAGTTTCCCATTAAGCTGAGATTCCTGTGGTCTAGAGAACAGAATGGGGAAGCACTGGGTCCTACTGCTTCCAGAGGCTGAACATTCCTAAAACCCCCAAGCAGAGAGCAGCAAYTGGATTAATGCTCTGAACCCCTTCTCAGAGCACTTATTTATCACCACTGCCCTCCAGGCCTCACGTGCCTTTGGGGAACCACAGGATGCAAAACCACATCATCCCCTGCCTGAATGAAAATCACTYTGAAATCTCAAATCCTGCAGGATCAGCAAATCCAGAAAATATCAGTTCCCTATTTTCTAGGACATTGCTACAGAGATTTTTTTAATATTTCTGGTTGTCTGGGCTATTTCAGGTAAGAGCTTGTCAAGAATACTAAATAAATTTAAATAGTGGCAGTTTCTCAGTACCCAACCTCATGCTGGAAGGGAATGGTTTTGAGAAATTGCTAAAAAGTAGTGCTTTATAACTCAAGTTTCCTCAAGGTATGTTGAGAAAGGAAAGTCAGTGTTAGCAGAGTTTATCCTGCTGAACTGACACAGTTTCCCTCTGGAATTATTTTGCCAGAAGCAATTTGTGGATTACAAAAGGGAATGAAAAGTAAAAAAATATTCCCTTTCCTTTCCTAAGGAAAGAGAACGTAAACTATGTGCACATATCATAAATGGGGAATTGTATTATATTAAGTAATGAAAACTACAAAAAAACCACAGAGTAGCTCCAAAACAGCTAGAAAAAAAAAAGAAGAAAATAACTTTATATTTGCTTTTCAGTCCCAATTTCTGTATTTAAAAAGGAGGATAAAGCTCTTCCAAGCTGTATACACTAAATACAAATCTGAAATTTTATATATCTACTCAAAATTGTACAATCGATCCCGGTCTAGAACCTGCCAATGGAACTGCAACAGCTCCAAATGGCATTTTCTGATTCCCTCTCTAATGTCCAATGCAAGCTGAACCATCTCTTTGCCAAGGCAGAGCAGAAGGCTCCATCATTTAATCATTCCCAGCACTCAGGATCAGACAAGTTGCAAGGTCTGCATTAATATCAACACTCCAGTGACCTCTCACACCCCATGGCGCAGTGAGAACTCAATCTGACATTAATAAAGCCGAACACCAAACTGTTAGAAACTCAGAAGACACCAGGTATTACAACTTCCATAAATTACAGCCCAGCTCAAATGGCCCGTACAAGCAATTGTACAGTGATAAAGCCTAAGTGGATGATATTTAAACAGATATTTGATTTATGGCAGGATTTTACATCATGCTGGAATTCAAATGACAATTTACAAGTGCAGAGATGAGAAATCCCTGTCCCATACAAACTCTGTCAGAGCTGAGTGCTGAATCCTTCAGGAAGGAATCCTTCCCTCTGATGGGCTTGGGGCACAGAAGCCAAATGATAAAACAGGACACTTAAAAAGAGAATGAGCCAAGCTGCTGCTTCATCCCCAGGTAGGAAATAACATCCTCAGTCTTCTGGGATGTTTCTTGAACCTCATTTCTGCAAGGCAGCTGCCTGTGGTTCCTGCCACCTCAAAAATCTCTGATGGCAAATCCAAGTGTGTGTCTGTCAGGCTGTTCAGAGACGACAAATCATGAAGAGTGGAGAAGAGCAAACCCGTTTCTTTAGTGGCATCAGCTCCACTAAAATCAGAGAATTGTAAAGGTTGGAAAAGCCCTCCATGACCATCGAGCCCAACCTGTGCCCAATGCCCACCTTGCCACCAGCCCAGAGTGCCACGTCCAAGTGTTCCTTGGACACCTCCAGGAATGGGGACTCCACTCCAAGGCCTGAGCACCCTTTCCATGAAGAAATTCCGCCTGGTGTCCACCYTGCCCCTCCCCTGGCCCAGSCTGAGGCCGTTCCCTCTCCTCCTGTCCCTGTTCCCTGGGAGCAGAGCCCGACCCCACTGGCTGCCCCCTCCGGTCAGRGAGTTGTGCAGAACCACACCCTTTTCTCCAGGCTGAGCCCCTTTCCCAGCTCCATCTGCYGCTCCTGGGGTTCCAGTCCCGTCCTCAGCTCAGTTGTCCTTCTCCAGACTAATTATTAACCTGTTTTCCATCAGCAAAGAAATTGCATTTCGGACTCAAATCGGAGATGCCTCACGAGAGTCCCCCTGAGCAGCTTTTCACTGCAGCCTCAGAACAGCCCTATTAAGAAAATCAGCACAAAAAGGGGCCTCAAATTGTGCCAGACTTGGATATCAGGAAAATTTCCTCACTGAAAGGGTGGTCAGGCAATGGCTCAGGGCAGGGGTGRGGTCACGATCCCCAGAAGTGTTCAAAAATTGGGTGGATGTGGCCCTTAGAGACAGGGATTAGTGGTGGGCTTGGCAGTGCTGGGTTAAAAATATGACTTGATGAAATTAAAAGGCTTTTCCAACTGTCAAAATCTTGTGATTTCATGAAAATAAGAGCTGGGATTGCAGAGGAGGAATTGTGGGATGCACATTCTAGAACCGAACTTTAACACCCAAGCAGGTCACAAATTACTCCCCTGAGACCAGAAACCCTCATGTTCCCCAGCAATCAGCAACGGCACAGATAATTCTGGGKGATAAAAAAAAGAAAAAAATTCCATCAAGGGGAAGATTTATCCGAGAAAAACCATCGCAGGCTTCCAGTGGGATCCAGGAAAACCTCTGGGCCAATAGCTGGAGCAGCAGTAATTGTTCCAAATCTATCAATAAAGCTGASCTGCTCCTTCATTGACTGCAAACACCAATTTCTTTCATGGGGGATTATAAGTTGATGTTCATGGTCTCTCTACCACCATTAGGGTGATAAACAGTTGAGACTACATCAGGATTTGACACGCAGATCAATTCTGGGTCCATAAAGAATCTACACAAGAGGTTCCTGGACAGGGATTTACTGCCCCCAGTTTTTATTCTCTCTCGCTGCTAAAATTACTTCTGTCAAGCACTTACAAGAGCACGGAGGAGAAGGGGAAAAAAAAAAAAGGGAAAAAAGGCTAAAAAGAATTAATTTTTCATGTGCTGCTGGAACAGCCTTTTGAAATTTCAGGAGTTTTTAAGGCAAATATGTTCCTGCATCGGAAATGATGCTGAACAGCAGGTGGGACTGAGCTAAATAGTGAGCCAGCAGCACGAGCTGCTCACTATCCAGCACACAGCAATTTGAAACACCAAACTAAGCTGTCGAGATTTTCTCCCAGGGCAGTCGCGGGCTTCATGTTACCGGCGCCAAATTATATTAGACATTTAATTTTAAACCTCAGGTACTTAAATGTAAAACCTTACAACAGTAATAGTCATAAAGCAGTGGGGCATTCCATTTCAGAGAATGGATTTTTCTATTTTTCCCCTTTAATTTAACCAGCACCTCCTGTTTTGTGGCTCTGCCCACTACAAAGTAATTTATCTAATTAGGAGATGTTCACAGCTGCTTGAAAGACAGAAGCCCCAGGAAACCAAAGGTCTGGTTTGGAAGACTTTGAAAAGTTCTCTGGAGCCACACAAAGTATTAATTTAATGTGAAAAAAAGGTGCAGAGAAAAATTGAATCCCAATATGTTATTTTGTCTACAATAAAACCATGTGACAATAAGCAGGAATATTCTCCAGTACATTGGCATTTGAATTCCAAAAGATGCTTAGCTTCTTGCCATACCTGCTGCTTTCACAGTATTAGCTTTTTATGACTAAAATTCAAAAATCTTTTAATGGAGAAAAAACCCCCTGAAATTAAAAAGGGTTTTTCATGCGTCAACTTGCCAACATAAAGGACACATCTCTGAGCTTGCCCAAAGATGATACACTCAGCGCAATCAATTATTCTTGAGGTTTTGCAGGAGTTTTAGTGCAATCCTTCTGATTCTGCTGACCCTTGGTTGCCTGAAACTCATTGTCAATCCAATTTTCTCCCCATATTTACAAAAAAAAACAAACTTTTTTTTTTAATATTTGAACCTCTGCAAGAAATTATTYGAGTTAGGCTTATTCACAAGAACCCACCAGTCACCTGCAATTTAAAAATAAATATTTCACAGGTAATTCTGGCTGTCGTCTCTCTTGAGCCAGAAGTAATCCCACATGAAYGTCAAGTCAGAAAAAGGCAGAGCTGGGGTGGGAGGAAAGGTTCCCTTCACTAGGAATTGTAAACCAGCTCAGGTTCAGCAACAGGAGCAAAAGACAAATCCAGCAAATCCAGTGTTTTGAAGTTAAGGGAATGGCAAAAAGCAGGAATTCAGGTACCATTTCTACTTTTTCACGTTCTATTTCCACGCCACTTGTAGGAGTTCGCTGATTTTGAAGGTTTTTTTCCCCTGCAGACTCAGTTGTAGTTGGCACAGGGATAGATGCTCACCTGCCTGCAGCCTATACCTCTAGAACCAGCATTTAATATTCTTCAGCTTGCCTCAGAAAAACTACAGGATAAACGGCACAAAACAAGCCCAAACTTTGGTCTAACCCCTTAGAAAGGAAGTAGAGTTGGGCCCAAACTTTGGTCTAACCCCTTAGAAAGGAAGYAGAGTAGAGGACAAAGCAGCTCAGGAAAAAGAGAAAATGTATGATCTTAAGTGGGAAACCAGCTCAGCATCCATGCAGGGGCAACGCTGCGTCCCCTAAAAGCTTAACCAGGAATGGGTGAGCTGGGTGGACACACGAGAGAGCAGGGCTCTCTTTATTTCATTTCATTAATTTATTTCATTGTGCTGTTTCACAGCATCCCTGCAAGGTTCAATCAGAAAAYTCTCAGTCAAAATCTGGACCATTTTAATGGCAATTCTCCATTCTCCTGAAGGTGCTGCCCCCATGTTTAGAGCTCCAGAAATATCTATGCTTTGGTAGCTATGAATCTGATAGTTAATGCCATTCAGAGACAAGGTGATGATGGTTTTAAACCCTCTGTTCTTCTAAAGTGGCACTSAAAAGCCACTTTAGACACTCTCAGGGATATTCTCAGATTCAGACCTTATACACACACTGATATAAATATGGGACATGTGAAATAGTTCTGATATTCCCCTAACTGACCCCATTTATGGGCAGCCAACAGAAACAGCATTTCTTCCCTTTTTCCTGGCCTATTCCCACTGGTCTGGTACCAAATATCACATCTACCCTTTAAAAACAACCACCCCATCTCACTGCTACCATCTGATAATTCCAAAACACCATCAGGAATGGTGTCTGCTCTCTTTAATGCTGTTAAATGCTCCAYAGAGAAAACACTAAGGCTGTGTCAGGAATGTGCAGGCATTAGAGAAAGAGCACAGCAGAGAAAGGACATGCTGAGGAGATCTGGAGGGTCATTTACTGCTAATACCCACCACAAATGGGAATGAAATCTGAGAATCAAGCAAACAATCCACATTACAGGGCTGCCCCATGACTGGGAGTGTTTAAGGCCAGGTTGGACAGGGCYGGGATAGTGGAAGATGTTCCTGTYCATGGCAGARGAGGGTTTAAGGTCCCTTCCAACCCAAACCAGCCTGGGATTCTATGATTATRCACCTGAAATTAAAATTAAGCAGTATTGTAACTACTCACTAACTCTTCATGTTGAAAAGAGAATCACAGAATTCTTTCAGGTTGCTCCAAGCCCTGTCCAACCTGGCCTTGGACATTCCAGAGATCCAGAGKCAGCCACAGCTATTCTGGGCAAACCCTCCCTCACAAGGAAGGATTTCTCCCCAATATCCAATCTAAAYCTCCTCTCCTTTAGTTTACAGCCATTCCCCCTTGTCCTGTCACTCCATGCCCTCATCTCAAGTTTCCTATYGATCCATTCCCTTTTATCCAATTCCTCCTTTCCCTCAGACGCTGCTAGTTCTGCACCCCACAGCACATCGGGGTTGCATCATTCCACTTGTCCCTTTTGCAAACAAGAGCACCAAARTCCCCCTTGACCCCAAAGCACGTGACCCTCCCCAGCTCCAGGTTTCTTACCACTGCTAATGCCAGAGTTGGCAATGACTGTGGCCTCACTCCACTGATCTGCACTGGAGACCGAGTAGGAGCGCTGGTGCATACCGTCCGGGCGGCTGTTGAAGGACACCAGACTGATCCCACTGGCCATCTGAGACACAGATGTGCTAGTAGTCACGTTCCCTAGGCACAAATGGAAAACAAATCGTGTCAATAGAGAGGACAAAAGGGATTTTGCAGCAGGATGGATGGGGTGGTGTCTTAACAGGAGTAGAAACAGGGGTTACTTCACTGACACAAGYGCTGAAGATGACGGTGCTGAGAGCAGAGCTTCCAGCAGCTCAAATCTAGCCAAGATGACAAAAAAGCCAAAATTTTCACGGTATCACCTCATTCTGTTCATTCACCTTCTGGAAAACATAATCTTCCACCACCCTGCTACCAGCATGCTCTCTGCAGCTTCTCTGCTTGTTGTTAGACTGCACACAAAAAATCAATTTATTCCTGAAAGCCACTGTTTATACARCCGAGATGAGACAACTGAGCCAACTCCAGGAATTTAAAACAATCCACCTCTAAATAAAATCTGACACAGGGATGTCCCCCAAGAACACAATGATGGGAGCAAATGACTACCAGCACTGAGAGACCAAGGAYTAAAAAATGTCTTGGATATTTAATCTTAAAACAACATCGTGTTTAAAACAACAAAGCACACACTGGGCTGACTCAAGGAGCATTCCTGGATCTCGTCCCACATCTGGGACAGCAAAGCGGACACACAAAGAACAGCCTTTACKCCGTAACACTTCTGTATTTTCATCATCACTGAGACCTAGGACATTAAAATGCTGGGAGCTGTGTGTGAGGGGGAGTGACAGGGACAGGTTTCCCACCATAAAACAGCACAAGTGGGATCTGGTTGAATACATTTTAGAGCAGAAACAATTAAAACCTTCCCAGCAACTCAGCTTTCTGCTGGTCTTACTTACAGCTTGCTACGGGCCAAAACCTGCTCCACATTTGGGGTACTGAGCACATTTTACTCCATTCCTAGCCAGGTCTTGTGTATCATAAAGCCACAAAGAATTTACAGCACCAGTTTCATTCATGGCAGGCTCTCAAAAGGTGCCCCACAGGTCCTCTATGGATTGAAGAACGCTCTTAAAAAACACATATGCAGGGAAAGGAACAGACACCATATTAAAACATACCCTCACACTTTGCATTTCCATTGCACCTTCTACTGATGAGTTCAGAAAAATTAATGAATTAATTTTCAATGCTCCTGTGAGGTTGTTAATTATCTGCTATCATTTCCCCCATTTTTCAGAGGTTAAATGACCCAGGGCCACAAAGGAAGATTGTGGCAGACTTGAAAATAAAACCCAGATCTCCTGACTCCCAGTTCTATCATTATGTCTTTTCCCAGAGCAGCCTTTGGGAAGACWGCAGAGCTTAGTGAACTACTTTGTGTTTATTAGAGTTGGCATAATTGTCCCTTTCTCTCCTCCCCTTTCCCAAGACAAAATCTCCTCTTTAGTCCTTAACACRGATCCATCACAGTATCTGTGTCTTTGATGGACTTAGTCAGCCTCAAGAACATTGGCATGACGTGAGATACAGACAGAAAAACTCATYTGTTTAATTCTGCAAAGTCTAAGGTGGGTTTTGGAGCCATGTTGAGACCTGCCAAAGCATGAAATTACTGAGAAAAACATTCCATATTTTAAAACCACGATAAAAAATCAAACCGAGGCTGACAGGAGCTGCACTTTGTGCTGTCTTAAAGGAAATATCTCCTTCCAAATCAACTTCTGTGATGCTGCTGATGCTCACTTTGAGATCACCTTTTCTTCTGGTTTGTATAATCCAGAAAAATGATGAATATTAATAAATTATTTTGATGATTCAGCAAATGAAAGGGAGTGGCTGATGTGAATGACCAGAATTTGAGACKGAATGGGTTCTAGAAATTTGAGATTTAGGCCAACACAGACACAACATAAGCAGTGATTTTTAAGCTGATATCTTCCACTTAGTCCACAAGTTTTTCAACACAAAGTGTCCAATCACCTTCTAATCATGACACAAACAAACCCCAAAAAAACACCTTAAGAAGAGGACATCAAGGCATTTACACCATCATGGCAGCACCCAAAGATTTACTTTCACCTTAATGCCATCTGAGGAAACTGAATGTACCACACAAGGCCTCTCCAACACAATCCTATGGTTCTTCCCATCCACCACA
This sequence comes from Malurus melanocephalus, assembly GCF_030028575.1. Taxonomy (NCBI): domain Eukaryota; kingdom Metazoa; phylum Chordata; class Aves; order Passeriformes; family Maluridae; genus Malurus; species Malurus melanocephalus. The sequence continues at coordinate 4,357,081 of NW_026623252.1, forward strand.
GGGAAACCCCAATCCAGACCTGGCAAAARTCCTTTCATTTTCCTCACAGACAAAGCCTCGACAGCAGAAATCAGCTCAGTCTTTCAGCAGACAAGCAGGAGACAGTGAAGAAGAGGAGGCCAGCAATACTCAGTGAAGATGCTGATGGCCATACCCATGGCAGGGARGTTGGATGAGGTAAGATTTAAAGATTTAAAGGTCCTTCCAACCCAAAGCGTTCTGTGATTCTCTGATTCTCCGAAAAGCAAAGTCTGCATGTTGAGTTAGGCACATGAAGCTCTGCCATCCTGCATCTCCTGTCCCCCATCCACCTTCACATAAACCCCAAGCTGCTGGCCCGATACCTGGCCCACGCTGGAGCTGGGAAAGAGTTGCCTCTTCAAATGCATCCCACATGCATCAGCTGGTTGCTTAAGTTGATTAGCAGGGGGCAGTTAAATTACTATGCTAATCCATGTATTCGCAGCACTGTTTCCTTGATATGGATATGTGTATATGCTTACTGGGAAGCCTTGATTAGTTCAAGCTTCAATGTGTCAAAGGCTCCAGATTCTTTCCAAAGAATAATTTTAGCTGTACTCACATCCCTAAAGTGTGGGAGCTGATTTGAAAAGGTACTTACCTCTACCATATGCTATTTTTCTTTAAACAATTTGCATTTCAAAGGGAATATGGCATTTATATTTGAATGAATATCAGTATGTTGCCAGAACTTGTCTCAAATGAGCAAAAAAAAAGATGCTGGTCTCCTATTGAACAAAAATGTTTTCATCTACCAAAGGAGCATCAAAGGAAGARTTCCTCTTTCTAGCTCTAGACAGCTTTATTAAAACTATCTTTTCTGATGTTATAAAACACCCCGTTACGACCGCGCTTACAAAACGTTCAAACAATTAAGCCCCACAAAACCCAACCAAATTAAGATTCAAGGTAATTTCCAGGTTCGGCCACTGCTCAGCAGAAGAAACGTGAGCGTGCTCACACAAATCCCATTTATCCAGCCATTTATGCAGTGCAAATTGCTGCAAAGAGCAGGTGGARGCAAGGGGAATTAAGCTGAGGAGTGGAGAAGCTGAGGGAAACACACACTGGGGGCAGAATGAGAACAAGGGAGACGCTCTGGCTCCTCACACACAGCCCTTTCAGACTCCCAAAACAGCAGATCAGAAATGCAATATTTCAAATGATGGGAAAATCACCAGGRTTCACACAAACACAGGACCAGACAAGATGTGAAGTGTGTCTAGTCAGTAAAAGCCAAAAGGTGAAGGGTTTATTGTAAAAATGGTAATAAAATATGCAATTACGGTTAATAGAAATGGTGTCTTACATACATGCAGTGATTTGTCCAACAAAAAAAGAAACCACTCATGGTTTTGGTTGTGTTTGTTCCTCTAATGGAACTCTACGAGGGACAGCAKGTAAACAATCCCTCTTTTGCTGGCTTTTAACTTAATAATCCAGGGAATCATCACAGGTTAATATAACAGACACATAATTTCAAACCTTCATCAATGACACCACCCACTAATTACAAATGCAGAAGGAAGATAATTCACAAGTAGACCCTGAGCAGTGAAATACAAGTGACACAAACCATGCAGGGCACAAATGATCTTCATTTCCCGCTGCAGACACATCTGTGATTTCCCCCAAACAAATCAGCTACCAGAACTTCATTCACAAGTGCAACTAATACACTCTTGGATTTATGAGATGAGCAGCCAGTGCAGGAGTTGTGAAGCAGAACTGTATTTTTCCATGAAGCAGCAGCATTTGAGACTCACACAGGGACTGCACAGAAAGACTGAATCAGATAAACTGCAGCCCTACTGCTCTGCTTTCACCGTGTTTTATTTGTGCCAAGCTCCTCATGTTCACAAGGAATATCTCTTCCAAAATAAAAAAAAAGGAAAGGAAAGAAACCTCTTAAGGCCAGAGGGCTGCGCTCACCAGCTGTTAGAACTAATGAAAAATACATTAGAGTTGTGGGTCAGGAAATCCTGACTCTTGATATCAGAGGGTTAATTGTTTCAAATCATGTTGGGTCAATTTGTGTTGCAGGAATTCTGCCTATTCTTGAAATGCCCTCTAATTCAGCACAAGGCGCTGTCAAGTAGGTTAGATCGGCTGCTGGATGCCTGTTCCAAATCCAGCACTGCTGCCTCTCTTCAGGCATCAAGCTGGAAAGGGAGAAGCTCMATTGCTGGCTGTGAAAAGATGGGAAGCATTCCCTTCCCATCCTCAGCTCTGCAGCACACTCAGGAATTCATTCCCAGAGCTGGGCAGAAATCTTTCYGGCAGACAAACCTGCCCTGACCATCAAAGCTGTACTTTCTGCCTCTCCTTCAACTACAAATACGAACTTTGGGACCAGGAACATTTGGGGATGGCTCTTCTGGGTTCAATTAGTTTGCCACCTCAGCATCCATCTTTCCCAGGTGCATCCTCCTTYCTGTGCCCATTCTGGAGATCGTGTGCTGCACTGAAATCTGGGCAAACAGCAGCTCCTTGCCTCTCCCAGTGAGGAGAGCCAGTCTGCACTGGGAAGGGAGGCATGGTCCAGGTGTCTGCCCACGTTCTGAGGAGACTGTGGCACCTGCGGAGCTCTGAATTCCAGAGCCAGGCTCCTGAGCGGGGTAAAATTCCCTCAAGTATTGCCATGGATTCTGTTTCAAGCTGACAGCAGCGTGCAAGCAGCACATGGTCTCTGCCATGGGTTTATCAAGCACCTAAAATTACTCGAGGTTACTCATACATAAAACAAGTATGAGTGAGAGGGAGGGCTGGAACTGGATCATCTTTCAGGTCCCTTCCAACCCAAACCATTGTGACTCTGACAAAAATCTTTCCAGAACACACTGGTTCTGGTGCTGAAAATCTGCCTCAASACACTGACAGTCACTTTCAACACTRCAGCAGAAAACTTGCTTGGGAGTTTTACTAATTTTTAAGGTTTTTTTTCCTTCTCTGTTACTTACTGAACAAAATTCCTAAGGACAAGGAGCCATTCCTAGAGGAAGCCCTTCCATCTCCTTTCCCACCAAACTGGGCTCGATTAGCAGCACACAAATCRAGAGGGGTCAATCCTAATGAACAAACAAGGCAGTGCCAAGAAATATGCTGGCAGTGAAGGACGTGGTGCTGGGAGTCTAACGAGGAAAGCCATTATTCTCAGAGCATGCCAAAGCAACACAGCAAGYGTGGAGGAAAATTAAGTCATCAGAGGAGACATCTCTTCTAAAAGAAAGTTAAACCCAAGATCTTCACCGCGGGCTTCTGCTCCAGATCCCCAACTATTTATTCTGCTGGGATCAAAGTCTGCTTCCCTTTCCTGGCAGACATGTGATTATTTTTTCCATAGTTTTAACAAAAACATAAGGTATGTTTGGCTTTCTGGATAAGTCTTGATTGAGGTTTAAGATCCAGAGATGAGCGTTTCGCACTGGCAAAAATTCTGCTTTGCGTTGCTCTTATCTGGTTGTGAATCCTGATAGGAATCACGGATTTAACTTCACAAAAAATAACAGCAGAGATCCAAATCCTTCTGAGGTAGGTACAGCAGAGCATGTGCAGGGGCCTGAGGCAAAGGATGTGAAACGTTTCCTAATCCTCTGACTGTCTGTGGAAATTATTAATAATGCAATTTCAGAGGGGGGGCTGGCTCTTACCTGCGCGCTGGCTCCACACCGCTGCCATTAACTGGGCTAACTTTGGGAGCTTCCCAAGGGCTCCAACCCTCCCCAAACCCTGCCACAACCTCCTCGGGATGGGGAGGGACCATTGCTGGCATTCCCAGCCTCTTAAGGAAACGGAAGAAAGAAACTTTATTTTCGAAAAAGAGACAATRGATACGATTTGGAGATGACTTTTCCTTTTTTTCCCCCTTTTTTTTTTAATAGCTATTGCCACTGTAACAGCAGCTAAGTGAATGCATGTCTGCAGTGTGAGCAGTTTTGATAAACAGCCTCTGCGGGCCACACAACGGGGATAATGTATCCTTAAGTACTGCCAATGAGCTGCCATTCTGCACAGCCAATTACTTCTGTGCGTCTGTCACTCAAAGGAAAAATGACTGAGCCCATTAGATCAAACCTTTGTCACTGTTCCTAATGCACTCTTAGGCCTCATTAATCTGAGGGAGCAGCAACACAGCCGCCGGTGCCTCATTGCCTCCCCCACAACAGGCCCACGTGAATCTTCTCATCTCTCCCCCAAGTGCACCACGTTAATCAAGCTCTCCTTATTACCCCGGTCCCTGTCACGCCGGAGAGCGCTCTCTCTCTTAAATGCTCTCATTATGGTCCATCTTTAGAGCCGGCTGAGTGGAAAAAAAAAAAAAAATAGAGGGGGGGAATAAAAAAACCCAAGCCAGAGAGAAAGAGGAAAAAGCAAGTCCGATCACATTAATATTCATGACAATAATTAGTATTCTAGGTCACTGAATATTCATGCTATTAGTTTGGTTTTTTATGGGTTTGCTGGATGTCCTGATTGCTGGAGTGTGGAGGAAAACAGCATGGTTGGGACTTTAGATGTCAACGGCAGTTCAATACTCCAAACACATTTGTGAATTTTTTTTTTTTCTCCCCTGTTTGGTAAATCAGCTTCAACCCTCCCGATGGCTTTAATATCTTAAAATCACTGTGGGGAAAAGCACGAGCRATCCTGCAAAGGTCTCAACGTCCAACCAATTTGTGCTGCACCGTGTGACCGTCAAGACACCGGGATTGCATCGGGTGGACAAGGCAAGTCTGGGATTTTATTCAGGATCCGGAGCCACGGAGGCATGAAAATCATCCAGAGGGAAACAGGCACTGACTGYGGGCTCCAGTCACCCGCCTGAAGCTCCACGCCACATTCCTGCCCTTTATCCACCTCATCATCATTAAGGATGGGCACCGTTTGCCCATCTGGAGAAAGGATCCTCAGACTGCTCGTTTTTCCTTTTTTCTCTGAAGAGAAAAATCTCAGCAAACTMATTTTTCTCAATATTTAACAAATGCAGTTATTTCATCAAATATTCATTTTGTTAGGGTTAATACATGTCCTGCTCCTTCACCCCATTATTAAGGAATATAGGCTACTAGCAGTGAAAGTTTATTTTTCTCTAGTTCTGGAAAGGGCAAATCCTAATCCAAAGGAACCGGAAAAAATGACCTTGAGGGATCCCCCTCTAGTGGGATRAAAGGGAAATCTCGGATGCACTTCAAATTGGGCTTTTTTCCTTTGAAACGAGCCAACTCTCAACTTCTCCTTCCCATCGCTGCAGCTGTATATCACTGAACTAACAGCAGAGCCACCCAAATGGAAAATTGACTCGTGTCATGAATGGCTAAAGTCACAAACTTGCATTTGTGAGCTGTGGCAAATGCAGAAAACTCGCTCAAGTTGGAGCATGGAAAGCATTTCACGTGAAGTCACCTCGYGTCCCTCATCAGACTGCAAAATTAGTGACAAATCACTCCCTGTGGACAAATAAACAACCTGTGGCCTTGTGGGACCCACACCACATCAACCTCAGCCACCTCCTAGAAGGGAATTCAGAGCAATTTCCAGAATTTGGGAATCAGTTCAGCATTTATTTGCAAAGGCTCTGGAGCAATTGCTCACACTTCTGAGCTCTTGGCTTGATAATGTTGCTACTCATCATCAGCCTGATCACAACATCTGAATCCTCACAGTGACCTCCAATTAGGAAAGATTATTACATGATCTCCAAAAAACACAGAGGGTTTGATAGATGATCACAATAACAGGCAGGAACCTCACACTGATAGGAACGTGGAGCTGCCGYTCCTACAGCATCTGAAATGTCACAAGCAGTTAGCAGATAGCAACCTCCAGCACCCTAACTGGCCCTGGAACTAACACATTTTGGGATACTTCACATACTGTACAGTCACCATTTTAAGGGAATTTTCTAGCACCAAATTATTTAAATGAAGTGTTAATCAGGAAACAATTTATCCCCACACCATAAGCTATTTTTAGATGTGAACTTTCTACATCAGTGGCTCTTGCTACAGCTCAGGCTTTGGGTTGTTTGGAGAGGAGAAGAAATAAATGACTCCTGGGAGAGATTTCAGGAATCAGGTCACCTTCAGGTCAAGCATATCAAACCCAAGCCAGCTCGGGAAGGAAGGAAACCTGGACCCACTCCTGGCTCTAAAGTCAGGCTGAGTCAGCTCCTAAAGGGCAGAGACTGGCCAGGGGGCTGGACAGGACTCTGTGGGATGGACAGGACTCTGAGGGGTGGACAGGACTCTTGAGGGGTGGACAGGACTCTGTGGGATGGATAGGATTCTGTGGGATGGACAGGACACTGGCCCTGCTCCCAGCAGTTCCAACCATCTCCCTCTCCTGAAGGACTTCCAGCTGAGCTGCATCAACGAAATGACACTCAGCACCACGTCCATTTAGTTTAAATTTCACTTACTTAAGCATCATTAGTCAACCTGGATTCAAGATACCACAGAAGTGACATAATTTTCAAATAAATGCAGCAAACATCCGATTCCTCCAACCCAGAGATTCCTACCAAGTCAGCTTACAAATATGAGCACCTTCCATGAAGCCACGGCTAACAATTCATTATTTAAAGTCTCTATATAACATAAAGAACACAACTAAAACAATCCCCCATCTTTCTGTCTTTTGGGGAGAACAAAATCCCAGTTCTTACACAATCTCAGGTCTTACACATTAAACCCCAAACTGCACCTCTGAGACCACAAGAAGAGACCACTTCTGAAATCAAAGTCAACCTTTTTCCAGGCAAGATGCTTGGCTTTGCAACAGCAGGAGCAGCCCAGCTTCCACTCCTTTCTCTGCTTTCTGACTGAGCACAGAAAATATTCCTTTTTCCTACTGCTGCTCCACTTGCAGTTGCTGTTCACGGTCCTATCATAACTGTGACAGTTCCCACCTAACACGACTATGACTGGATGTCAAGGGAAAAGTGTTTTTCCCAGCCCTTGTATCACTGGAAACTCAGCAGGAAAAGTCATCCTGAGCTTTTAAATTCATTTATTCTCATAAAGCTCTTTTTTTTTTTTTTAACATCTCTGAAACAGAAATTCTCAAGGACTGGGAAGTTGGCTTTTGTTGTTAAGATGATTTTTTTTCCCCAGAGTTACCAGATTCCAGAAGTCTGGGAGGTAAGCACACGTATGGATCAGGAGAGGGGTCATGGAGAGACAGTTATTAAATGTCTGTTTATCAAAGTCTTTAAAAACAACCCTGTTCAGATCAGAAATGCCACAAAGCATGACAAAATTCCATGTGATGGGAATGACACACTCCCAAACCTCTCCTTCTGCGTGTGACTCCTACGTCAATCAAGCCAAGAGAAAACCCTGCATTTGCTGCTTGGCTTTTTTAGTGCCAAATAATTGAGTCTGCCTGTCCTGAATTCAAAATATCACCCTGATCAGCCAAATTCCTCCAGTTCTGCTCACAGCACTGTGATGGGAAGCACCTTGGGAAAGGGCCTCACCATGAGGGAGGGAATTGAAGGTGTTTGATCAACCACTGGGGTTCAAAGAGGCTTTAGAGAGGGAAGGGGATGAGAAGAAGGAGCTCGAGCTGCTCTACTGCCTCACAAACAGTGGTGGGATCAGAAGAGTGGCTGAATCAYGAGAAATTACACTCAGAGAAAAATATTTGCTGAAAAATGAACTCAAAACATCCATTACAGGCAATCAGATAGGCATTTAATCAACAGATTTGGTGGCAAAGTTGGCACTGAAATCCATCCTTATAGGGCAGCTTCCCCATAGTGTTTAAGAGTCAAATGAAGGCACCATCCCACATAAGCAGCATTTGACTGTTTTGGGGAAGAGGAAAGGTGAARCACTGAGAATGCAGTGAATTTACAGGGCTAAGATAAAACCAGCAAGTGCTGATTCCTCCTGTTTGGTCCAAACGTACCAAACCTCCAGTAACAAACCAGTCAGTGACAAGCTCAGCCCTGTGATCAATTTTAAAGCATCAGAGAGCTCAAGACRCCACTTTTGCCAGCACTAACGAGTGAGGGAAAGCTCTGACTGTTTAGGATTTTATCCTATTTCCATGTATCGGCAATCCTGGAATTCTTTAGGGGATAACTGCAGACTCCACAGACAGTGCTGAGCTCCTGCTCTCCCATTTTCACACAAAACAATTCCTCTGCAGCCCCAAACTCAAGGACACCTCMCTGTGCCAGGCCCCAAGAGATGGAAACAACAGAGAATTYGGGGGAGCCAASTTGGAGTGAATGACTGCATTGGCTGCAGCTGCAATTGGAGGATTCAGCCCCGATGTGCAAATGGACAAAAGTGAGAAAGGGTGAAAAACCCATGAGCCATTGTCCATTGTGGGTGTGGGACTGCCCTGARTGCACCTGAAGGCCCTGCCATAAACAGAACTGATTTTTATTMTCTYAATTCTGTCCAGCCTCTGGTTKAGGGAGCTGGATTTTGGGCATCAGCTCTGAGACGACAGCACAGCCTGACCACCAGWGTATTGGGAGTGACACACGAGCTGATGCAGAGCGGAGCTGCTGGCAGTGATTTCCCAGATCCAGGCTGTCCTACTACTTTTTAATTTCCATTTTCTTCCCTATTTATTTATTTATTTTTAGATCAYTCTTTACTGATTAGCAGCTCCTTTTAATGCTTGCTTTTAATCCAGTAACAAGCAGCAGATGCTGATCAGACACCTACAACACCCAAGTCTTTCAATATTTCTAAGCAACAGGATGAAGAAATGAAGAAGCCAAGAAGGAAGACAGAAGCTCCAATGATTCCCACTGTGCTGCTGGAAATACACCAACTAAATTTTCCTGCATTTGGATACTTTCTGGCATAATTCACTCCTTTCTGGGTGATCAAACCTCAGCCTGGCCAGGACACACACACAGTGCTCCCTTCCTGGCAAGGGAGASCTGTCTGCTGGAAACTGCCATGGAAATTTTACCTGACCTGGCAATCCAAGTACATGATAAGACATGTAAATTCCATGCTATAAACCTTATATTATTATATGTTTTCAGAAACTTGCTTCTCTGAAGCAATCAAGGAATGCTTGCCTGTGTTTGAAATCGTTAACAATTTTGGCATTGATAGATGTCTTATACATGCCAAGACATACAAATTCCATGCTATAAACCTTATATTATTACATATCTCTAAATACGTTTTCAGAAACTTGCTTCTCTGAAGCAAACAAGAAATGTTTGCCTGTGTTCAAAATTGTTAGCAATTGTTAAATGTCTTAAAAGAAGAAATGTCTTTAAATAAAGGTCCCGCCCCCGGTTTATTGACTCAGCCCAGCGCTTTTCTTCCCTAAATAAAGAAGCATATAAAATAAATAAAAGCACTTCCCACATCTAATGAAACAGTAAACTGGAAAAAAAAACCCAACCACAAATAATTCTCTCCTGTGAACTCTTCCAGTGCTGAGTCACAACTGGAACAAGGGTCTGATGAAATTGTGACTTCAGACACCTCAGGTCCCAGGCTGAGATCTCCAGGGGTGCCTGCTCAGTGGCACCACTGTAAAAATCCATCTCAACCAGCATTGGAAGGAAAAAAAATTCTCTGTTTTCCCCTAATAAAGGGGAATGGTGCAAAAAAAGCAGGGAATTACACCTTGGCTTGAAGGACTGGAGTTTGGAATGAGATGATACCTAAGGTTCCTTCTAACCCAAACCAGCCTGTGATTCTATGAAACATGAGACAGATAACTACTGTCATCCAAGAGGAGACACTGAATACCCAGGAATCTCCCATTTCCTCATCCCAGAGGGTTTTTTTTGCACAGGGACAGGAGRGGCTGGGGATGGTTTTGCTGGCACATGCAGGAAGTGCCTACGTTAACCATAAATGCAAAAGGCACTTGGCACTTTATGGATGTCATCCCAAACATGCTGACAGAACTTCCACGAGACCATTACGAGTTTTGTACAAGCAATGCATTTTCCAAGATAAATTGTCTCAAATGTTTTCCCTTAATGCAATTTTTTAAAATCCACTTAGCTGTATGGACAAGTACTTCAGCAAACAATAAACTTCTTTGTTTAGAGCTCAGAAGGAGAGCTATAAACCACTTCCATCAATAAATTAAAACAACTTTCTACAGAAGAATCTCGCTGTTAGAAGAATGCGTAATTCTGAACTTTGCAAAAGTGGAAAGAAGGGCTGTGGATCCCACCAGGAAGCCATAAAAAGGCTTTTCAAATCATCCAGCATTTGTTTTTCCTAAGTATTAGATAAAAGATCATAAATTCTTCCCATATGTTAATTACTGTGAAATTATGTAGGGCTTTGGCAAGTACAAAGAAACAAAAACACAAAGGCAGACATCGAAGGCTACTCAGAAACTCAAAATCTCTTGTAGGGGACAGATCAGCAGTCAAGACTTAAAAACACCCACATGAGTGGATCTGTAAATCCCAGAATAGTTTGGGCTGGAGGGATCCTAAAGCTCATGTAATTCCACCCCCTGCCATGGGCAGGGACACCTTCCACCAGGTTGCTCGAAGCCCAATCCAGCTTGGCCTTGAACACTTCCAATTATTAAGAGATACCATCCCTATCCCAAGTGTTCATGATCATTCCCTACAGACACTGGAAATACAGGTTTTTTCCCATTTTTTCTTTTACCTGAATTTGGCGAGATGTGTAAACTGCTCATGTCTTTGGAGAGGCCGTTGGTTTTGGGGCTGGAGATGGGGGCACAGGCTGACGTGGCTCGGGGTGGCCTCTTCCCGGGGACCTTCACAGTGGTTCTCAGCAAGTCGATCTCTTTCCCGTGAACATTCTGCATGTAATCCTGGAGAYGGAGAAAAAACCCAAAATCCAACATCAAACAGGGACTTCTGTAAGCATCAGAATTAATACATCTCGTTTCACAAGATTTTGGCCCTACATCCTCTGCCAGAATCCACGTTTTCCCCTTCTTTCCATGCTCTTGATAATCCCTCCACACTTTTCATGACAATTACAATGAGCTTTCTCAAAGATAYGCCAAGCACCAGCTGAATAAGAGGTGATTCCTAATGTAGCCATGGGAATTCATCACCTAAAGGTCCCAAACAGAAGAAGACAAGGCTGATGTCCCTCCTGAACACATTTACTTGTGTCTCCTCTCTGCCAGTGTTTTATGCCTTTATCTCTTTCTCCCTCAAATTTGGCTGGAATGGGTCAGCAGGCACAAAACTTACAAAAGGGTAAGGTTTCAGCAATTCCAACTTTGTTTCCTCAGAATATGACCCTTCCTCCACCCACACAAAACATCATCAAAGGGAAAAAAATCACGGAAATTGCATCTGATTTGAGCAAACATGCTAAAAGCTGGGAGCCAGAAGTGCAAAAGGCTTTGGTGAATTCTTGCTTGGGAAGGCCACGAAGGGGAAATAAACAGAAGAGGAAATGGATGTGGGTGTTTTTATCAAAGGGCAAATTGATCCTGGGATACACCAGCAGAGAGATGGTGAATRTCAAAGCCAGCTCACGAGACACCAAAATTCTCATCTCCTGGTACACAGGACTGTGGTCACTCATATTGCAGAAAAAAGAAGAATTGAAACTGGGACAACTGTGAGAACACTAAAAGAAACAAGAGAGACACTGTCTTACAGAGGACATGCAAGAGGGGTAGCACAGGAGAGTAAAATCAGGGGTGAGAAGGGAGAACATTGCACAAAAAATTCTGAATTGCCAGAGAAGCTGTGGCTGCTCCTGGATGGCTGGCAGTGTCCAAGGCCAGGCTGGGCAGGGCTTGGAGCAACCTGGGACAGTGGAAGTTGTCCCTGCCATGGCAGGGGTGGAGTGAGATGAGCTTTAAGGTCCCTTTAAACCCAACCCACTCCAAGACTACGTGGACTGGGGACCCCAAGAGAAAAACAGCAATTTGAAGTGGTTGGGAGAAGACCTGGACTTCTTAAGTTCAGCTGGAGCCCAGGGGAATGGCATTCCTGGGGATCTTCTATGTGAGGCCAGAAGTCTGAATTCCTTTTCAGACAGAACTTGATCACCTCACAGAGACCTGGGTGATGCTGTGGGCATCTCCATGAGGAAAAATATAACTCCCTGTTGTCCAGGTGATGAGGGCAAGATTTAGCCAGATGATGGGTTTTAGATGAAAACCTACCAACATTAACTAGGCTGGTTCCCAAGCTGCAGCACACAGACCTGGACAGCACCAGAACATCCATTTAATGAGAAAATTCCTGAATTTACCCAAAATCTGTAGCRCTGCTGCCACAACATAGGGAGCAATCATCTCCCTCATCAAGATTCCTGCACCTTTGGCAGTTTTTACAATAAGAATTATATATTCTGCTCAAAACCCATCAAAAATCTGGACCAGCAGTAATTTCTTCGCAGTTAACAGAAATCTGTGATAAAATTCCCCAACTAAGCCATCACAGCAGCTTATTTTTCCCAAGCTGTCTGAGAATTACAAACAGCAAAAGGTGGGGTTTGAACAATTTGTGGGGAAGATGATGCAGAGCTCTGCTGCCAAGAGAAACAAAGGCAATCCACTCAAGAAAATTCCTTTACAAGGTGTCAGAGATGAACAAACGCATTTCATCCATAAATTATCAACTCGGCGGAACTTTCTCRTTTGGGTATCAGTTCTTCACAAATTAAAATACAATAAGCAGAAGATAATTGAGCATTTGTTGCTTATGGGCACTAAAGGGAGGTTTAATCAGGGAGTGACTAAACCTCAGCACATGCTATTTTCTAATTTATTTAAGGAAGATCCACTTAAAAYAGAGAATGGGGATGCCGGTTCCAAATTCTTCAGGTGAAGGGTGGGTAGGAGTTCACAACTTGTGAGATGAGTTCTTTTAACTGGGTGTAAACCAGGCTCAGGTGAGCCACAAAACCACTTGAGAAAGCGAGCGAGCGTTGGCAAACACAAAATCAACGCGTCGCAGCCGCTGCTAAACCCACGCACCCGAACAACAACAGATGCTGGGTAAGTATTAATGTCAGCTTAAATATTTATGGGGATATATCAAATGTAAATAATAAAGGCCTTTTCATCGTGTGCAGGATGCACAGCCATAATCTGCGTGTCTCCCCGAGGAGGGGAGGGCAAGGACCGCGGTGGCAGTCCCCGTCAGATCCCCGCTCAGGGAATGAAAGTTCAAACTACAAAATGACGCCGGGGCTTCAGAAGCGCAATGGAGRGTTTGATCAGATTAGAACAGATGAGGGTCTCGCTGTCATTTGGAATATGCCGTGTTAAAGAGAAGACAGCAAGCTGGATTTTGATATGCAAATGGTACAGGGATAASTCCCCGAGATGTTAGTTGTAGAAAATGCTGATCCGAGAAAAAAGGGGAAAAAAAACCCTTTAACAAGGCATGAGGGTAATTCAAAGCCAAGTACTTTTAAACAGCACTTAACAAGTCCCTAGAGCCCACTCAACAGTGGGCCACCCCAGACGTGCCATCTTCTGCCCCTCAACAGCTTGAAAAAGTAGTAATTGCGAATCCATTTGCATTTTTCTTCTCAACTGGTCCGCGTTCATCATTCAGCAAGGCGGGGGAGAAAAAAATAAAAAAAAAATTCAAGCCAGCAGCAAAGCAGAGGGACCCCTCCCCAAACATGTGGCTCAGAGGAGACGCCGGCACCCTGATCCCCCACACCCCACGCTCGCACCTCCGCCCATCGCTTGTTTTTTACATTTCGCTCCTAATTATGTTGCATCTATTGCCATACACTTAATTAGCTGCATTAATGTGATTTCTTTTCACATAGTCAAGCAATTAAGAGCTATGATTGAGTTTCATTCAATTAGCCTCAACAAACATGCTAATTGATGTCCCAGATGCAAATGAGGTGCAGTGAGAGAAACCTGCTAGCAATTGAGAGTTGTGGCAGGGGGACCGGGGCTCGCAGCTCGCTGACAGCAGCGYGGCTTCTCACGGGGGCAGCGGGGACACCAGCCATTAGTGCCTCGGTTGTCCCAAAGAGATCCBGAAGGAATGGCGGGCGGGCGCTGAATCCAACCGATGCCATCTCCATTCTGGGAGCCGGAGCGCGGCGGAATGCTGTCCCGATGCCGCGAAGCCAGGGCTGCCTGAGGTGTCCATCCCCGCTCTGCTGCTGACACACCACGCAGGTAATGGCCTGCAGTCAGCACTAACAGGCAGCTCCATCTTAGTCAGAGCRGGACCGTGCTGCCCGCGATCCATCAATCCATAATCCCCCAAACCGCGCTCCCCGCGTCGATTCTCATCCCTTTTCGTCCCCGGGTTACCGCTCCGATACGGCGCCACCGAGGTGTTAATTTGACTACTCAAGGCCATTGACCATTATCTACAGGACTAAATAAACTGTTAAAATATCAGGGGAAAATCAAAAAAGCCGCATTGACTCAAGATGACACCAAATATTACTTGACAGCCCCACAAAATGAATCGCCTTGAGTAAGAGAGGAACGATGTGCCATGACACGGAATAATGTAAAGTAAAATTACTTCAGTTCTGCTTTTAATACAGCAGCTCTCTGTTTGCAACAGCAGAAATTAATTTAACCAATTAACTGAGCAGAAGCCTTTCAGACATGCAAATTGAGCAAATGGGTATGCTCATGTTTTCTAAACAGGCCTACCAGAAAGAGACACTGCTGTTTTGGGGGGACTCTTTTGATTACAAATGCCAGCAGTTGTTGAATTTGTAATGATTTCTGATGGTTTTCAAAGCTGGAGAAGACACTCCACCACGGGCCATGAAATSAACCCAGGCAACGTGGTGGTTTCAGTTTGATGCCCATGTCCAACCTGGCCTTGGACATTTCCAGGGATCCAGGGGCAGCCACAGCTTCTCTGTGCACCCTCACAGGGAAGAATTTCTTCCCAATATCCAATCTGAATCCACTCTCCTTCAGCTTCAAGCCATTTCCCCCTTGTCCTATGCATGGCTGTGCTCTAGAGCCACCCTTAAGTAAATTACATGGCTCAGATTAGTTATGAAAAACATGGATATAAAAAATATTATAGAGCTTGAGGGTTTTCAAATAATACAAGAGATGATGGATGGAGAGAAAGCCCTTCAGCGAGGCTGCAGTTTTACACTGGGTAAAGGGGTTTCCAAGCTCACACTGAAACCACTCACCTCAGGATAAGCTACGTGTTACAATACTAAAATTAAAGAAAATATCTGCTCCWTCCTAAAGGTCTCCCCATGTTTCTTCCATCTGTCCAACTGCCATCCTTTTCCAATGCACTGCRTATGAAATGAGAGACTGTCCGAGACCAGTGACTTTCCATGGCCATAATGCTACAAATTTCACTTTTTTCTTCATTTTCAGCTCTTCAGATCTCTCAAAAGCTTGCTTTTCCATCACTAGGAACAGGTCCAGGCTAAGAATCCTTCCCAGATTTGTGCCTGGTTTCCACTGAATTCTGATGAGCTTCTTTCCCATCCCTGGAAGTGCCCAAGCCCAGGTTCGATGGGGCTCTGGGGAGGTGTCCTGCCCACAGCAGGGAGATGGATCAAGATATGTTTTAAGTCCCTTCCAACCCAAACCATTCTATGATTCTATTAAAAACACCTTCATTTTGTGGCACTTTYCCCCCACTGTTCAATCGGACATAACACTCCTAAGGCTCCACTTACTGAGGTTGAAATAGTGTTTCCTGATCTGAGGCATAATAAAAATTATTATGGAAAAAGCAAGTTTATRGTTGCACCTCTGGATGACATTTTAAAGACCGTGTGCGGCGTATTTTTTSAAAGACAATTCCAATTTTGTGAGCTGACCTAGTGGACCCACAAAACCTATTGTTCACCCTCAGCAACAACCAAATCCTCTTCCCCCCAAACCAGAGCAGCCTGGGAAATTGGATGGAGCCCTGACTTTTGTGCCTCTCTGTGGCAGTCAGACATTTTTATTGCAAAACGCCGTCTGGAAAAGATGCAAAACAAAATTGCTAAACTGCAAAAAGAAGAAAAGGAAGGGGCTGGGGTGGGGGGGAGAAAAGAAAAAAAACAAAAGGCCCCCTTCCCTTTGCTTATTGAGTTCAAAGGCATAACATGCAGCACCCTGCAGCAAATGGGAAGCTACACTAATTTTAAAGCCATAAAACGCTATAAAGTGCCCTGCGGGGCAGGACTACACTGGAGCTAGTTGCACCTAAATAAGCCATGGTTCATTTACTTCGCAGCTTAGCCTAATGTAATCATCAGCAGATTCCTAGCCTAGAGTTGTAACAGGCACGGAGCCGCTGCCGCCGCGGCGACACTCCCAGCCATGGAGGGGCCGCCGCCACATCGCTGTTGATTAGAAAATTTTTCAGTTTTGACAAGCCCTTAATGAACATAAATCGCTCCTTGATTGGTTTCCGTGTGGGGCCACGGGCACACCTAAGAAGAAACGAAAACAAAAAAAAAGTCTCCCCAACTCCTCACCCTCCCTGCTTTTCCCGGGAAGGGCCTGAGCCACGGATGGACCATTAGAATATGAGCCACAGTGGAATTTATCCATCAAATGGTCCTGGGAAATTAGCTGTCCCCCCCTCGAATATAAACATGGCCATAATGTCATTCAGCTTCATAATACATAGTTAATCTTAAGGAAAGCCATGAAATGTTATTTTCTGAGGAGAACCGAGCAATGGAAACGCGTTCAAGAAAACACTGATCACCCTAAAGCGCTCTGTCCTGACAGAAAGAAGGTCATCATGAATCTGTTTGCTTCACATTGGGAATCAAGAACATTAAATTTCAGTAATAAAAAGCACTGGCTGTTATCTATACTGTGGTGTTAATCAGCTCCGTCAGTGTTGCAGGGGCAGGGGGGGAAGACAGGGCAAGGCTTGGAACACAACAGCAACAAAATATTGGTCTTTTTGTCAACAGATCACTAATTTCGATAGAATTTTAAAGAAAATTCTTCCCCTTGCACTTCACTTCTCACTCAGCCTTTGTAATAGAGCTGCTGTAAAAGACAAACCAGAGTTTTACCATCCTGAGTAATTTATGAAGCATTTATACCCACAGCAGTTAGCTCGGTTGGACAGGAAACTCTAATTTTATAAACCCCTCTGATTAATTAATTGCTTGGCTTTTGCTTTTTACATTGCAACTCATTCTGATCCTAAGAATTTCCCTTGACTTTCTGAAGAGAGAGCAGACACACATGACCCTGGAATGTGTGTTTAACACACTACTGAGTGTTGACTCCACTGAGGGCACAGAGGCCTAGAAAGATCCCTGTGAGTCCYTCCCCACTCAAGATATTCTGTGGTTCTATGAACTTCAGTTTTATGTTTTTTCTCCCCAATTTATCTTCACTCCATTATATCTTTAAGATTAAAATAATARGTTTTCCAGGGAGCTCAAAAGTGACTGAGTGATCCGGACAGCTACAGCACTTTAAAATCAGAAATTATAATACTCATATTTAACTATTCCTATTGAATATCCTATAAATGAATGTTAACACATTCATTTTTTCTTATCCAAACCAATGTTTTAGGCCTGTTAGTGGATGCAGCAACTACAATAAAAGCTCACACAAGCTTCAGATCTCTCTTTGTCAATACTCAAACTGCAGGATTTGTTTTGATCACTGCTCTCTCAGGGGGTAGAGCTACATCACCTGTGAAAAGTTAACAGAATCCAGGAATGGTTTGGGTTGGAAGGGACCTTAAAGCCCATCCTGTTCCACCCCTGCCATGGACAGGGACCTTCCACCAGGCCAGGTTGCTCCAAGCCTTGTCCAGCCTGGCCCTGAGCACTTCYAGGRTCCTTCTGTCAGTCCAAGTATGTATTTACCAAAGACTGATTTAAGGATTAGTTGTTGGTAGGAAATGCCAGTTAAAAGGGCCTTCAGAGCCAGCCAATATCCAGCTTTACATTCTGTCAGAACAAAAATGGTAAAAAAATGGGCATACATCATAGTATTTTAGAAATATRTGAGGATGAATATTTCTATTACAGCAACACAAACAACACACTTCAGAGCCACTCARCTGCCTGGGGTAACACAACCCTGGAAACAAGGCTGGGCTGCAATGATGACTGTGGGGGATGTTCCTAATGGGAAGGGGAGCACAGTTCCCTCAGCTAGAGCAGCACCAGGAGCAGCACCATACAGGACAGCCACCACACTGTTCTCTGGGATGAGGGGAGATGGGATACTGGATTTGCAAGCAGGCTTTCTGTTTCCAAATAATTCAGGAAAATCTCATGAGCTGATAACAATTGAAAATTTCAACTGCAGCTCTGAGAAAAATCCCAATCCTGGGACCTGAGGAAAATGCACGGACCTAAAACACATCTAGAGACCAACACAGAGGATGTTCTCAATAACCTCCTATTTCTCATCCCATCTGCTTTTCCTGCAGGGAATGGCCAAGCAGAGAAAGCTCAAATGACACCTCAAGCCTTTACGAATTTTACAGGGTCTGGGGTTTGTAGGGTCTTCTGAGAGGATGTGTCTGTATAATATATTACTGAAGCTCTTGTGCCAAGTTTAGCCTAGTGGGTGGACTGTGTGTAATTTACCTTCTGTTTTGTGTTGGGATATTTGGTGTAGGAAACTTTTTCTTCTGTTTAGTTTAGTCAATCTTTTGGTTTTGTTGTAAGTAAAAATTGTATGTTGAATGTGGATTTTAATGATTATTCTCAAATAATAATAATTTGGATGACTCCTTACCAGGCTGAAATGCTGCCTTTCAAACAAAAAAATCATCCAATTCATTTCAGGATAGAACGGCACTGCTGATGCTCCTGTGGGCTGCTCACCCAGCCAGCACTGCACTTAAGGGAAAATTTGGAACTGTGGCTGCTGTCTGACGAATCCATCAGACAGCTGAATACTCTCAAGGAAATAAAGCCTGATTTCTCCCCTCAGCCAGGGTTACAAACCCCAGGTTATTAAACCAAACTAGCGAGGATGAAAGTTAAATGTTGCAGCAAGAAAACACCAACCTTGCTGTGCAGATACAGCTGTACCAGGTGTGCTCTAGATGGGCATCACATCTTCCTTCTCACCTATTTCAGAGGCTGTTCCTCCTCCATCAGATGCCCAGCATTTTGCTTTTATTTGAAATCACAGACCAGACTAAACATAAAAGGGGAAAACCGCCCTTACAGAAAAAAAAAAAAAAAAAAAAAAAAAAAAAAAAAAAAGAAAAAAAAAGCTGGTTTCAGCCTTTCCCCCCCCCTTTCTTCTTTTCATAAGTGATGGTGAAGATACAAAAGCAGAAAACAGACATCCACAGCTCAAGCTTTGCCATGTGCTGCCCTGTGGCACCCTGGCAATCCCCTGGCAGCCAGCCAGCGCTGAGCATCATCAGCCATTCCTCGGGAGCAAGCTCMGATGAAGCAGCACTGCCCAGCAGGAATCCAGGAACGCGTTCTGGGAGCCCTCACACGTGGCATCCCGCCATTAAACAGCCAAGGAGAGCCTCGGTAAATTCCCCCGGGGCCCTTTGGGGAGGCTGACATGAAATTCACCAGCCAGAATTGGAGTGATCCACTCCACAGCTCTGCTCCACAAGCCCAAGATGAATAGGGAGCTCTGGTGAACTTTGAAGCCTGCAGGTCAAAGTTCTCTCTCATTATCCCCAACCATTTTCTATCGGCGGCGCTCCTCGGCGTCCCAAGGGATGCGAAGGTTTGAGGCTCTTGAAAAAACCTGACATGACCAAGTCAGGAAACAGTAGGGTGCTTATGTACATATATTTTTCTTCCCCCGTTTTCCTCTCCCCCCACTTTCTTGCAAAGAAAGGAGAGGGATTTCGCTATTGTGTCCAACATCAACCTGGTGGCATCAGGAGGCACTCATTTAGCTGGCACAATGCCGTGCTCATTTCAACACGCTGCCCTGCCAAACAGGCCTGACCCTCCCAGG
The DNA here is from genome assembly GCF_030028575.1 of Malurus melanocephalus. NCBI lineage: Eukaryota > Metazoa > Chordata > Aves > Passeriformes > Maluridae > Malurus > Malurus melanocephalus. Next base: position 4,376,947 of record NW_026623252.1, read on the forward strand.
GACACCTCCTTTGCAGGAAAGGGCCTAATTTGATTTTTCCCTCCACACCTCAAAACCTTTCATTCTTTAGGCAATGCTTTCAAGGAAGATGTCAGGACTGATTTCTGCAATGCTTATTTTCGACGTTCAAACCACTGCTTGGTGCCTGAGCCACCACCAAATGCATCTGGCAGAGACAACTGATCCACTTGTGGCCAAACCTCGAGCAATATTTAATACAGCGCTCACTATCAGCCACTGAACACTGTAATTGYTCCTTCCAACACAAGGTGTTACGTTCTGACTGAAGCCACAGKCTGGACAGACCAAATGATCTCCTAAATTTACTTTTTCTGCCACCACTAGAGGCCAGCCCACCTTTTGCTGCAATTAAAAATTCATTCCAGAATTAAAATGGCAACGTTTTGATTAAGTAAAATGACCTGCATATTTGAAACAACCCAAATGTGACCGGTCACATTAGAGCCAGGCTTTATGCAATGTTAGGAAACTGACTTCAGATAGCTAACAAAAGCTCTTTGCTTCACTGCTGTTTAATGGGAAAGTTGGTAGGAATAAGGCTCTGATTTTTCAAAACAATGTAAGAAATTATCCCAAACAGCAATGCAAGCACRGTATTAAAAATCCATCACTTTGGCTTTACTGGGAAAGAAAAAAAGGAACAAAAAATTACTGACAAGCAAAAAACAGCAAAACCAAACCAGAAACAGTATCAGAGTCCTGTTTGGGTGAAAAACCACTCACCTGGCAACCTCCAAGAGGGAAGTGTGACATTCCTGCCACCAAAGTGTAGTACAAAGTGTGCTGGGAGTGTGTCTGACTTAAAATTTCCCTTACAAACCCCTGTGATCCACACAAGGAGCAAACGGCAACACCGAGCGGAGCACCTTCTTCTTGGGGTGGGGGGGGCACGGTGGGGGAGAGAGGGAAACAATTACAGGCTGGTAATTACTTCTTCTTTAAATGGATTCTCTCTAATCTCCGATGGATTTACCTCTAATCTCAAAGTAATTACGTGTAACCTCCACGGATTCTCACTCTGGGGGAGACGCTGCAGCTCCGGGGGAGCCTGCAGAGGAGAAGTTTCTCTATTGTCTGCCAGAGCAATGAAAAACCAACACGTGCACGGACCTGCCAGGAACAATAGAGCCCTTCCAGCACGACAGGAAGGGGCCAGGGCACACACAACTGCCTCCTCCTTGCGTCATGACCAACACAATCTAAGGCAGACTCAGATGGCAGCTCCATGAGGCACGCAGGAGCCGCGCCTCCCTTTTGGGAGCAACACCAGTTCACAAATTTGGGGATTTCAGGGCTACTTCACAGGAGAATGACTTAAATTTAGAGGCACTAAAAGAGACTAGATTGGGCAGAAAGATGTGAACTACATCCCACAAAGGAGCAGTGAAAACCCTGCTCCAGAACACAGGGGCCGAGGGACAAGGTTTCTGATGGGAAGCAGCAATGCCTTGAAGCTACTCGTCATCTAATTTACTGCATAATTTTTAAAGATGTGGACATCCCATCAGAAACTAGAGCAAAGCATCATTATGGCAGGACCTGAGATTATAAAATCCTTTGTCAAGCCAGAGAAAAAGTGCTAATATTCTACAGACAGGGAACAGCAAGTCAGGCAAGCACAGCATCAGTGTGGCCAGACGTGGATGTGGCACTTGGGGACATGGTTTAGTGCTGGGCTTGATGATCTTAGAGGGCTTTTCCAACCTTAATGATTTAGGATTCCAGACAGCACCCATGTAAAGCAGAAGTTTCCTGCCAGCTCCAGGTGCAGGTCTATAAACCTCAGAATTTATAGAAAATGCATTACAACCTTGATTTGCACTTCTCAATGAGAAAGTGCCCAGGAGATCAAAATGCCACCAATAGGTTCAGTATGGCCCTAAACTGGCCCTAAAAACATTCCAAGTGGCAACTCTCTGATTTTCATATGAGGGGATGATATAAAATACAAGGAGGTGATGATAAAATACAAGATCAGGTATTGAATAAAACCACATACATATATATATATATATAAATGTCAAATATATATATATATATATATATATATATATATATATATTATAATTGCTGATGGTCACACCATGGTTTTTGGGCCAGTCCTGATTGGGATCTCTGTGCTCCTTCCATCCCCAAATCCATACTTAGGGATTGTGGCACATACTCTGAGGGACACACAGCATCCTTGGGACAATGACAGACGCCTCCACATGGAAAAGTTGTATGGAACATATTTTAATAGCCATGCCATTTCTAAACAGCTGCTCAGAGTGGTTCCTGAATAAAMCACAAGCAATGCACACTGACAAAGACTGCTTCTCACTCTTTACTACCTCTAGGAAACTTTTTCTTGTAAWACACTTCTGTTTATTAAACCTGGGATAAACAAATCCATAAAAGAATTAGCAGTTCCAGGGAATTTAAAGGAACTGGAGTGCACTCAGACTCACAGCATGGAGTGAGTGACCAGTTCATCTATAGGATAGACCCAGTTTCATTTCAGATGCTGATTCTTGGAGAGGGAGGGGAATGGAGAGAGAGAAAGAATCTCCTCACGGAAGTGGTCTCGACAGACCCGTGCCAGACCCTGCTTCCCAGGCTGCTGCTGCTGAGCAGTGTCTCACAGGGAGTACTTACGTGCAGGCTGGGGTGGTAGGTCAGCACGCCGTTGTCACACAGCGTCACGTATTTCTTCTTCCACTCCTTGTTCAGGGACTTGCCACTCCGCTTCAGCAGCATCCCCTGATGGGGGAGAGAGAGACAAAAGGTTAAACACCCTCCAGACAACACACAACTGCTTCAAACACAGCAAGGGAGAAAATTGCCAACATTTTCGGATAGGTTTTCTCCTGCAAGTACCTCCCTCTCCTCTGCCTCTCCCATAGTGCACATTCCCTCCATTGGTTTTGTCCAGTGGGTAGAAAAACCCCCTTTTGCACTGAATTCCACACCTCAGGGAAGCACATTTTAGAGTGACACAAAGTAAGGTGCCCCACATGGATTCCTAGCTGATGAAGACATCGTGCTCTGTGTTTCCTTACCCTCTAAAGCAAATTGAGCCCCATGTTGAGGGGGGATCCTGTTGCGGAGCCTCCCTCCAGCATATTCCTGAGGATTCTTTGCCCACAGAAGAGCACAAATTTATGTTCTCATTCCCTCTGCAGAAAGGTGACACCACCATGGAAACCCCTCCTGGCTACTCATTCCAGCCAAGGAGACCCCAATCCCAGGCAAGAGTAGTGACACAAAAACAGAGCAAATACAAAGCTTTCCCAGTAAATCTTGGATAATTGAATGACAGAGCTGTGACTGGAGAGGAAAGAACATGGCCAAAGCAAAATCACCTTCCCACACACCATATTCAATCTAAACATCAGRGATGAATGCCAGCCATCACAGAATCCCAGAATGGCTCAGGCTGGAACGGACATTAAAATGCACACAGTTCCAAGCCCCAGCCATGGGCAGGGACACCTTCCACTGGACCAGGTTGCTCCAAGCCCTGTCCAACCYGGCCTTGACCACCTCCAGGCAGCCACAACTTCTCATCACCAGCTAAGATTAAAAGTCATCATTATATTCCAACAGACAGGAACTGCTGCTGTACCTCGACCTGTTCCCAGCTGTAAAACAGAAACTCCTGCAGAACACTCGAGGTGGCAAACCAAGAATSCACTTCCTTAGGATATTTCATTTCCAAAACCAAGCCAGAAGACAGCTCCTAATGAATCCAGACAGTGCTCTGTTTGTGCAAAGCCTTACTGGAATGCCCAGGTGGAGGCCCTATGGTCAATACCTACACCACAGGGACGCACTATTGTCACAGATTGAGTTTTGATCAAAAGGGACACTAATACCAATTTCACTCAATCAAAACCAAGAATCCACCCAACACAAACTTCAGTTCCCTAATCCCTATAAAACATATTTTTGCCTTCTCATTTTACAAGGCAATTAAAACAAAAGGGAAACAGAACACAGAAAGATGCCCTACCAAACACGGTGCTCCCAGCTCCCATGGAGTTGCTCTTGTTAAAGGTGGTTAAAACCTTGAAAACAAGTTCCACTGTTTGTTTTACCATTAAACCTGCAGCTTTATGAAGTGATCCCTCTGCAAACCCAATCCCAAAGCCAGGAGGGAACACAGGCCAGCTYTACTCAAGAAGTGCTGCTCCTGGCCACACAGCTGGAACAGAACTTCAGAGAAGAGCCCGTCCAAATTCAACGCAATTACTGGATGGGACTGTGAAGAAAAGCTCATGCTGGACACCTGAATGACACAGTGATCCAAACTCCCAACTTTCTGACCGCCTGGGGGTCACATGTCTGTATCTTTTTGTGCTGTTCCTTGCAAGAACTCAAACTTTTTCAAGGAGAACGGGCTTTCTGAAACGCCTCCTCACAAAAGCTCCTGCGAGCGCGAGCGGCTCATCCCAATTACCGCCTGCTAACGCTTGGAGACGTTGTTTTCTTCTATTAAAAAATGAAAGCTTATTTCTGCCTTTGACTCTCCTGTTTGTCTATAGGAGGTGATCYGTCTCTTCACCTTTCCCATCTTTCATACCTCACCTGCAGCACGGCGCTGGCGTTGAGGGGGACCCAATTCTAGTTAGTGCTGTGCCGTGGGATCAAAAATTACTGTTTCCCTGCACTGGTTTGTTCTTCAGACCTTCTAATGGGGAAGAAGCAGTAAGGATCACAATGGTGAATTTTTTTTCCCCCTCTGCCTTTTTTTTTTTTTTTTGAAGTTCTGAAGGCAGTAAAATGAATATATTTCATAACCTTTTAACTGTCACTTTGCTATACAGAAAACATGTCATTAGTTAGATAATTTTCAGTGCGTGTCARTTACAATCTCAATAAATAGTCAGAATCTATCATGGTCGTGATTTTTACTATTTGAAGTTTTGCTGCTAAGTATGAATGATGACATTCTAGTTTGGGATATRAACGAAGAGAATTATTCAAAATGAGGTTTCAGCATGCTTTTAAAGCAGAAGTCTGTGCTTTCATGTAAAAAAMCCCAAATCCTCCCAGCTCAGTACTTAATATTGATGATAGACCTATTTGTGCCCAAGTAACAAACCAGACTTCCCAATTCATTTTCTTCACGCATTCCTTTGACAAACAGAATCATTTTCACATTATGTGATAATTAAAAGTATCTTGAACTACCTGGAGAGGAAACTGCTCTGAATACAAGGAGCTAACTTAAAGTGCTATAAAGCAAAGCAGCCCATATAAACCAGAGTTTTATCCCCAAGGCCACCACTTTGTGGTAATTTTATAGAATAGTCTGGTCTTAGAATCGGAGTTTAGGTCAGTTATAAATGCACTTTAACATCAGCTACACTTAAAAAAATAAATGGCCTGTATATGACAAGAAATGTGATTTAACAGGAAAACAAAAGGTCCCTTGGTTCAGTCACATTATGGCAAGATTTGAGTCACATCAGATGCTGTGCCAAGGAAATGAGATCCAGGGGGTCCTGCTGACCACTGGTGTCTCCAAGGCAATTCAGATGCAGCTTGGGCATGTCCTCAGGCACTGCCACACAGGTCCCCATGTACACACAGCGAGTTGGAAAAATCCCATTGAGTCCCCAAGGAGTGCAGCAAGAGACTAAGCCAATCTTCTACGTCAAATACCGATTTTTTTTGGTCGAAATAATCCCTGCCTGAAATAATTATTAATTGGACAATGCTATTTTTCCTAATTGATGTGAAATCTTTCATTTCTTACAACTCTCCATCAGCAGTTGGGTGCAGCTGGCCCAAGGCCTCCAGACTCAACACTCAGAATTTAACACCTCCGATTTCCACACAAACTGAGAAGAACTTCACACCTCAAATCACTCTTTTTTTTTTTTTACCACCCTCCCTCCGAAATTTTGTGTTTAAGGGCGAATGTTTTTTTCAAGAAAAGTCCTCCAGCTTGTGGTTTTCAGGAGCTGGAGGAAAAAGGCTCCAAGTGAGAGCATGGACCTCACTGCCCMGGTTTTGCTCGAGGATCCACAAAGCGAACGGAGGGGCCGCCAGCTCTTTATTAGCAATGTGTGTGCTACGTCTACTCCCAGGAGGTCATTGCAAGCCAAAAGCAATGTTAAGTGTACAAGCTTTAAATAACTTACAAAGTTAATGTAATGAATGCAAGTGTGATCTGAAATCCATCACTCAGTGGCTTGCTGTAGCCTCAAGCTGTGATAAAACACYACTCATAAATTTATATTAAAACTCTGTTCGATAGCAATTATTTACCAACAAAGATTTATTGATTGCATTTGCTGTTAGGGACTGGGGCCCTAACTGAGTCAATCAGCTTAGGCTGCTGAGCTCCAGGGCACCTGGGGAAGTTACAGACTGCCAGCAGGCTCTGCAATCCCAACATYACCGTGAGAGCAGCAGCAGCTAATGAAAAGCCGCCAGCCTTGGATTGATTGGAGCTAAGGTGGAAAAAAACCAACGCACCCAACACTGGTCAAGGGAGCAGGGCATGTCATAGACCCAGTTCATCTGAATACACAGCTACATCTGGCTGCTCTGGGTGCCTTCTGGGAGCTCCAAACTTTGTCTGCTTAAATAACAACTGAGTGGTGAGACAATGATCCATTTGTTCTATAGAAATATTTTAGGTTTTAAATAGCAAATTATCAGCATTTGAAAAAGGGACCTCTTGAAGTTGCTTAATGCTCCATTGAAGATGGTGGCAGGGGAGAAGCCTTAAAAATGGTCTTTGAAGTTAGCAGAGCCAAGATTGGAGCTTCTGGCAAAGGARAGGGTATCTGCAAGGCAGGAGTGGAAACTCAGTGACYTTTAGGGTCCCATCCAACCCAAAACCCTTCTGTGATTCCACTTTGGTTTCAATTTYCTTTCAGAACTTCACCCCACTGCCATGGCTGAGGTGTGAATGTCTGCCAGCCTTTTGTTTCTTCCCCTCCCCTACTTTTTAGCTGACCCCATATTGCTTCCCTGATGCTGCTCCACAGATTGGAACAGGTAATTTCACACTTAATCACTAACAGCATTAATTTCTAATTTTCCACTCAGGTCTGTAGTGCCACAACCACGATTAGCAGCTAACASTGCTAGGAATTTTCTACAGCTCCTGCGCATCTTGTTCAGAAAAGAAAAACTCTCACTCATGAAAAACCTCCTCCTTCAAATAACTCTGAAGGCAGCCACTAAGGATCACAAACTCATTGTTGCACAAAATTCTGATCAATAAAACACMGACTTAGTTTAAATCTATGATTTAAAGTCATAAAATCCTCCAGGATTCAGTGACCAGCCAACTCYGCACAGTCTGTCCAACAGCACTGGGAACAGCTGATAATAAACAAGAGATGAATTATTAAGTGACATATTTTGCTTCCAGAAGATTCAGTTGTAACAGTTTTCTAGGTTTAAAGTCCATTCTTCCAGCACATGGGAGGTACCAACTCAAACAATTTCATCTCCAAACTCTACCTGCATGCCAAAGAAAACTTATGGCAGTCACTGAATCACAAATTCATGGACAGTCCCAGAATGGTTTGGGYTGGAAGATCCTTAAAGCTCATCTCATTCCATCTCCTGCCATGGGCAGGGTCCTTCCACTATCCCAGGTTGTTCTCTCTTTAGACCTAAAAYCCTCTAGGGAATAAACTGTACTGGGAATCCTTCCATAAAAATGTATATTATTTTCTCAGTTTCCCAAAGTTACACTTCCCAAAGTCTTTTTTTTTCCCTCAGGAATTTAAGGGAATGCTGCTTGGTCTTTTGGTCAATGAGTTATGAACCTGGGTAAGTTTTTACACTTAGAAATCCCTAGCAAACTTCCCTCTCCCTTCTGGTATCTAAAGGGAGCTTATAGAAAAGAGGAAGAGGGACTTTGGACAAGAGCCTGGAGTGACAGGACACAGGGAATGGCTTCCCAGTGCCGGAGGGCAGGGATGGTTGGGACATTGAGACGAGACGGAATTGTTCCCTGGGAGGGTGGGGAGGCCCTGGCACAGGGTGCTCAGAGAAGCTGTGGCTGCCTCTGGATCCCTGGAAGTGTCCAAAGCCAGGGTGGACAGAGCTTGGAGCACTCTGGGACAGTGGAAGGTGTGGGATGAAATGGGCTTTAAGGTCCTTCCAACCCAACCCATTCTGGGATTCTGTGATCCCTTACAGTAGCAGTGCACAAAAGGCTATCAAAGCCTAGAGTGGTTCTGAAGCCTAGAGTGGTTCTGAAAACAGGAGAGCTCAAACTTTTTCTCCAAGTTCAATATCTAACTATAACATTGCAAAAAAATCACTCAAAACCCCCTGTTTGTTCTTACTAGGTTTGGGTACATGGAAAAACCCCTCCCACCTTCCTTAAAAACTGGCACAGCAGCAGCAGAGTTTTGCTACAAAGATGCTCCCACATTGAAGAAACTATTCAAATTTATGTTATGCACCTTTAGGAGAAAAATGAAATCAGAACATTGCACCCAATTCTCTTCTGACATTCCCTAAGCACCAGGCAGTGCCTCTGTGCAGCAGGTAATTACTCCATGAATGGTTACCTAATGCTGAGGCTGATCAGCCACGATTTCCATTTGAAGACAAAGAACAGGCAGGATCTAACACCTGACTTGGAGCRAAAGATAATGGCTTTGCTTAAACTTGAAGGACAATCAACCTGCAACTCGTTATTTTCCAAGCTCTCTGCACACAAGCTACAGAAGAAAATTAGAAAGATGGACTGAAAAAAAACCCCAGTGCTGATTAAGCAACTCTTAGAGTTCATCACAGTGCCAGCAATGAAGATTGCCACCTCTAGCAAAGGACAGCCACCAAATTCCTACAAGGAACAGCAGCACTAAGGACAAAGTTAATGGAAGAACAAACTTAGTGTTCGCTGTTACTGATCTTTATGCATCTTTATTTTTAATCCCAGAACGGTTTGGGTTGGAAGGGAGCTTAARGACCATCTCATTCCTCACCCTGCCATGGACAAGGACACCTTCCACTGTCCCAGGTTTCTCCAAGCTCCATCCATCCAACCCAGCCTTGGCTAATGACTGCTCCAATATTTCAGCCTCTGGATTTTGCCAAGACCAGTAACGCAAAAGTTCCTCCAACTCTTCTTGAGTCCTCCTTCAGCTGACAGCTTTGGGATGGGGCACTCTTTCCTGAGCCATACTTTATGGCTATTTCTAAAATCAACAGSACATTGCAACAGCAACATTACAGTTACAGCTACCACACATCCTTCCTGTGAAGCTGAACATTCAAGTGTGTTCCAAAATGCAATCAGGTATTTAAGGGACTGGCACATCTGTCACTCCAACCCCAGTTTACCACTCTGAACAGGACACAGCACCGAGAAAATCACATTATTTTCCTGCCTTGCAGTAGTTTCTGCCTCTGTTGTTTTCTGAGACTCATCTGGACCGCTATAAAAATAGGAAAAAAAAAATCCCAGCCCTTAATAATCTCCAGTAGTTGGTTTATTAACCCCTGGCACCTGGCAGTTGTGGTTTCCCTGACACCARTGAAAAGCACTTCCATGCAAATCATTACCTTGGTGAAAGCAAAAACAACGCCAGGAAGTGGATCCGGTGCGAGCAGACACGGCTGTGTGCCGCATTTAATTTGGGAAAGGCTCCAAGAGTGGGAACGTTTGGGAATGGCTGAAAGGTCAGGCATGAAAAGGAGGCAACAAAAYATTGACTTCCCTCAAGAAACAAACTGAGCATCGAGTGGGTGATGGAAAATAAGGAATCACTGTGCAGGCATTACCACTTCCAGGCACATGATCCACTTTTCCTTACAGGAGCGCTCCGTTCCCTGATCCCTGAAATTCTCTTTATCATTTTTTATATAAAGTAGGGATTTGGGGAGGGGGGGGACAGAAGGGGAGAAAAGCCATGAAAAGCTTAAAACCCAATTTTAACTTTCTCTCCTGACACTATAGTGTTTCCATAGAAACATCAGGAAGACCACTTAAGAGCAGCTTTTTTTTGTAGCCATGTTTGGCACCATACCCCTCCCCTGGACAACCTATTATTTCACAAATGGATGCTTTCTGCAGCTTGTTCTGTGCAGGCTCCGACGAAGGGGGGAAAGAAAAAGAACCCTGGATCTTTAACCAGTTCCCTTGTGGTCCCCTCCCTTTTTTGTTGGTAATATTTCTGTCATTCTGCCAGGGTATATGGTACAAAGGGTTACACTTTAATTGAGCTGTCAGCATCTCCAACAATCCTATAAAACTCCGATTATGCACGGCGGGGTTAGTGACACACTTGTTATTGTGGATGCCCTATTTGCTAAACCCGGGCCCCCCCCCCACAGGTCACCTCACCCAGGCGACCTTCCTGTCATTAGCTTCGTCTATTCCTACCTCACCGCTGTGAAAATCACACAAGGAAAGGCTTCAAAGCCCTTGCCAGGACTGAATTCGACCAGGAGCTAATCACCCACAAATCCAGCTCAAATGGCAATAATTGGCTAAACTGCTCACCTCTCCAGAGCTCAGCAGTAATTTGGGATAATAAAGAAAAGAATTATTCAGCTAACTGCCCTGAAATGTATGCTTTGTGACCGACACACTTCACATTTTAATAATGATGGACACAAAATCCAATTTAATACAGCATCGGCTGAATAACAAACCCAAGAATGCTGGCAGGAAAAAAAAAGTGTGTGTGCGTGTGTTCTTTTTTTTTCCCCCTTAAACTGTGTTCCATGTTATTGTGCAGAAAGGATTCACACTTCATGTCAGGAAATTTTGGGACCAAAAAGGCCTTCGTCAAACACCCTCAGAAACTCTGCTCTATAATAGAATTTTAAAATGTATTTTTAATTTTTTTAATCAAAAGGAGTGTCCTCTATGAAAAAGAAATTTTGTCGAATGGTTATATTTCTGGTCCTCAAACTTTTGCAGGGGTAGGAGAATAAATATACTTTTTTTTTTTTTTTTTCAATTCTGCAGTAGAAGGACACCCTCCTAATAATTCCAATTAACAATATTTCCCGATTGCTCCATTTTTCTTCTTTAAAACCTTGTCCCTTGGCCAAGGACCATCAGCACCACTGACTCCATGACAGAAGGGTCTGCCAGGATCTGGTACAACCCTGCAAAGATCATTGAATCCCAGGATGGTTTGGGTTGGAAAGGACCTTAAATCTCATTTTGTTCCACCTCCTGACACCTTCCACCAGACCAGGGCCCATCAGGATGGTCCATCACTCTTCCATCCACACACCCCTTTGCCTTTACTCAAATCTCTCCTAARACCAGAGGAAAATAGATGAAATAGGCAGCACTGTTTATGTTCTGAGATGTCCAGTTCACTCAGAGGAACTGGAATGAAGGTGATGGTCCTTCAGAGATGCAGTCAATGTATCTTCTCATCMTTAGAGCAGAAAAACAAGTAAGTAACCTGATGAGGAAAAAATCCTTCCCTACTGGATCCTGTTTCCTAGAGTCTGTAAAATCATGTTTCACATTCTTGAAAAAGGTACCAAAAATGCAAATTCCATCTTCAATACAAAGATAACACTTAGAGAAATGCAGAATGTGCCAAGACGCACAAGACAAGAGTGTGAAGAGACAGCTACAGCTGCCAACCACATCCCATTGTTATTTGCTCAATATGTGAATAATCATGGAGATAAACAGCTTAAAAATGATGATTTATCTACTAGGGGCAGCAAAGACACAGCTTTTAAAATAACCCTTTTCAGAACATACACAACTGTCTGCTCTTCCTTCTTAATGAATCAATCTGTACTTTATCATCTGAAAACAAAACCCTTTTGGCTTCAGCTGGGAATATATAAAAACGTGCAGCTAATTCACTCAAAAATCTTCTACTCTTGAGCCACACTGTTGGGTGTTTTGGGAGAAGAACTTTAACAGGGTGTAAAATTTTGCACAAAAACCACCTCAGTTTGTTGGGGTGTCTGTGCAGGGCCAGAAGTGGGACTGAATGATCCTCATGGATCCCTTCCAGCTCAGAATATTCTGTGATTAGGTGATTTGAAGGTTCTTTTACACCAAGACATCTCCACTACAACACCTCCCTGAACCACAGGGAAAATCTATCCAAGGCCATTTCCTGGGATTTACAGGTACAACCTAAACACAAGTACAGGTTTATCACCCCATGTTCTTAAACTGTCACAGCAAAAAGACAAAGTTACTGCTGTCACAACCAGAATTCACCTGTTTTACTATAAAGTTGTTATAGAAATTGCAGTTAACAAAACATGAGACATTGCCAGTGCCAGTCACCTGAAAGATCTGTTCTGAGAAATTATAAATCAATGCTTTTGACAAGGTTATTATTAGGAATCCTGAAGTAATAGTCTGAGACACCCCAAAATTTGTTTATTATGCCTTAAACCAGGACTTCTGAGAAAAAAGGCTGGTTTTGTCCTGGCTTGCTTTGCTTTATATACAGCACTCACTCCTCCTCTCCCCCACTTCCCRAGCTCAGCATTAATCAGGGCAATTTCAAAAGAAAGGATTCTGCATATTGTGTCAGCAAGTTAAAAATTGTAATATTGTTTTAATGTTAAAATCACTCCAGATACAATACTTCCTGTGTAGTATATTTCATGGCTCATTTGCTTCAACAGATATTAAGCTTCAGTCAACAATTAACTACTGACACCTTTTTTTATTTATTTTTTTAAACTAAGATGATTTAGCAGAAGAGCTAAAAGCACAGCTTGGATTTATTAGATGGATGCTAATTCRATGTCATCAGTTTATTTCATTTCTATCAAGTATCCATTCCTGTGAACGATAGGGTCACTCAACCCACATTTCAGCTGAATTGAAATCCAGATTTGAGCCACACAGCACATCTTTCAGCCCAAAAAATTGCTGCACAAGTGCACCAGTTTAAAAGACCATTCAAACTGCTAATTGTTTATCACTTACCATACAAGATCATTCCCAAACACAGCCATTACAGGGAATGTTTAAATGGAATTTCAGATTCAGCATTTCTGGTTTCCTGCACTGGTGCTGCCTTCAGCCTGGTTTTAGCTGAAGTTTCACGGTGCTACCCCTAGGACACAATTCCTGAATCAAACTGCATTTCCAAGGTCAGAACATCAAAATCAAGGTGTCAACACAAGACTCTGTCCTACCTCTCCCRGCCCACCGTGCACTTGGGATGTAAATCCAACCTCCATCAGAAAAATGGGGAATCCTGGAATGTTTTGGATTGGAAGGGACCTTAAACACTCTCTAATTCCAACCCATACAGGAGATGTAAACCCAAGCCATATTTTAGATTTCATGAGACATTTCCATCCATCAGAGGTCCTGAGAATCAGCAGGCAGATGAAGTATTTTTGGATTACTGGCTCATACTCAAATCATGTCAGCAAAGGCATGTGATGTGACACCAGCCAGGGTGGTCTGGCTCCCAAGCCCAGAGCAGGATAATTAAGATGTTAAATCCTCTTGGAAATATCCACCATTTCTATATAGAAATAGTTGAGATATAATGTGGTGGCCAAGTGTGATACCCCAAGAGGAGTGAAAAGACTACATTGCACTTGGGAATTCCTGGTAGCACATCTAAGAGATGATGCTGGAAGAAATTTTTCCCTGAAAAGCCTTAAAGGGTCCAGCTCCYCATCTGTGATCTGTAAGGCAGAATACAGATTGCCCTGGACATTGAATGCACTGGTCACTCAGCTTTTTAATGCTTGAGAATACTCAGAAGTCACAGCAGATATGGCAAAGGCTGTTATCCTGTGCTGATTTTAAAGAGTTATTTATTTATTAAGACTTATTAAAAAGTAGTCACAGAATCCYTGAATGGTTTGGAAGAACATTAAAGCCCATCCAGTGTCACTGGGCAGGGACACCTCCCACTGTCCCAGGGTGCTCCAAGCCCTGTCCAGCCKGGCCTTGGGCACTTCCAGAGATCCAGGGGCAGCCACAGCTTCTCTGGGCCGCTCCACCCTCCCAGGGAAAAAATTCTTCCCAATATTCCATCTAACTCTGCCTTCCTTCAGTGAAAAGAGTCAATCCATGAAGTTATTAACGCAGAAAATCAAAAGATATTTCCACAAAAAAAGGTATTTGTTCCTTCCCAAAACCATGTAAAGACACAGGTCTATCTTCCTTTTAAGAGTGGTCTTTCACACGTGTTGATCCCTCCATTTGACCCTCATTAATATTTTAGAGATACAGAACACAAGAACAGAAGCTGCTGTCCTCCAGAGGCTRCCATTGTTTTACCAGAGAATCCCAGAACCAACTGGCTCGAAGGCAACACAGAAGAACACAATCTTCAGAAAAGGGAATTTATAAAGCTCATTTATGGATTTCTCTCTGCAGTTACTTGGCTGTCGACAACGCACGCTGTAAAACGTTGGAGACAATCTCCCTCAAAAAAAATCCCCACTATAATCCATTATTTATTCAGTGATCAGCCAGGGACAAGACGAAAGACTAATTTTTAACCACCTTTGCCAACTTTCTACGGATAAAGAACGTGTTTGTAAAGACAAAAAAAAAATATATATATATATAAAAATAAAAATGCAAGGTACCCAGAGTGCGGCTAATGGGATTTGACGCTGGCTTTAATTTTAATGAAGAAAGTTGCCAGTAGCAACAAAACTGTCAGCAGCAGCCAAGCACCATTAATAAAGACCCAGACAACATTAGTGGCACGGCAACAGTACAAAAGGTTCCCCCCGGTTCATGCTGTGCTAAATTGGCTGCCCAATTTTTCTTAAGTGTCCATACTAYTTAGAAGACAATTTATTAATTTTTGTCATCCATTGTCACTTGACAGGCCATCATTTTGCATTCTGAATTTGAGATGAAAACTAATTGAAAAGACTGGCAGTATTTATGAGGGGTATTATTTGTCAATTATGGCTGCTGATGATCCCAGGTCCTACCAACTTTAACACCCCGCGCTCGGGTGTTGTCAGTCGGACTTTTTTTTTTATAATTTCCATGTTAGTTCTCAAAAAGTGACAAAAAGCAACGATAAAATCAATTTAGCAAACTCGTTAAGGAAGAAGGGCCCATCAATCCCTGCTCTGAAATCACCAGAGTAGGGAAAAAAAGCACTGATGTGGCCCAGGGAATCACAGCTTTCCAAAATAGCTTCCAGGGAAAAAGCCCACTCTCTTTGTTTCCTCCAAGCAGGACAAATTTTCAAATATGTCAYAATTGAAATGAACCCTGCAAATTTATCCAGGCTGCCTGAAAGGGAAGGTTTCACTCTCTTATCACCACCCTCAAACTGCTTCTCTATATAAACCTTCAAATTCCAAACTGCAGAGAGTTTTTAGTCACAGAATCACAGAACATCCTGAGCTGSAAGGGACCCACAAGGATCACTGAGTCCAGTTCTTTCATTCCTACTTTGTTTGTGTTGATAACTCTTGCCTTTCAGAAGGGACCCAGAGTGGAGCAGTTCCTGAAGGACTGACCCCATAGGGACCCACACTGGGGTAGCTCCTGAAGCACTGACCCCATAGGGACCCACACTGGGGCTGTTCTTGTAGGACTGACCCCATCGGAAAAGGGACCCACACTATAGGGAGGAGAGAGGAAATCATGAATGAAGTAGAGCAGGGGAAGAATGGAGAGGTGGGCGAACAGGGKTTTTTTTAGATTTGATTTTATTTTTCATTACCCTACTCTGATTTGATTCATAAAAAAATCAATTAATTTTTCCCCAAGTTGAGTTTGTTTTGCTCAGACAGTGAAGGTTCTCTCCCTACCCTTATCCCCACCTATGAGCCTATTTCCTAAGTTTTGAAAGGCTACCAAATATTATTCAGCTCTTTCCTCTTTACTTTTCCCTTTAGCATCAGTAAATCATGGTATTGATTTAAATATGGATATTCTTTAAATTGTCCTACAACATACTTCATCTGCTTCTGAAGGTCTGAACACTTGAAGATCACAGCTAAAACCTCATTTCAACATTCCTTTAGATACAAAGCACATCATTTCCTTTACCATGAGSAACTAAAAAGCCTGAAACTGAGTTCATCTGCTACACACAGCTTAACACCTAGAGCAAAATGGATATTAAGAAAAAAACCCTCTGCATTTTCAAAAGAAAAGTTTGAAACTACAATTATATTAAGTATGTTAATATATATTTTATTTACCTATAAATGATAGGTTTTTTATATATCTGTTTGCAATATATTGAGATTAAAAAAAAAACCCCAGTGACAACTAAACAAGAATTTTCTTCTATCATGAAACAAACATGTAAACACTAGACCAACCCAGCTGAATCCATCCTATTAATCTGGACACATTTTCCAGAACACACTGCCAGATTTGCTTTAAAAAAAATTGTTCAGGGACAGAATTGCCCAATATCTTAYATTTCAGAGTCAAATTCAGAGCAAAAGCCTTTTCCCTCCGCTGTTTGCTAGAATTAAAAATAATGTGCATTTAGTTACCCTTCTGCATGAACTAACACCATCCAAGGTTGATGCTCATTTGCAATATAAATCCTCAACCTGGAAAGCATTTTGGCGCAGTTCTTCCATCAGGGATGATAATTATGTGATTTCCTTCACTGTATTCATGCTTGGTTTGGCTCCCTTGTAAAACACAAAATTGAGCATCTCTTTGGGGGATGAGAGGGCTCTTTGCTCCCTGTGGCAAGATGCAAACCCAGCCACACCGAGGAGCTGCGTGCCCCCTCTGAGCCACCTCCAAGACTGGGCATTTCACAGCTCCTTTAGATATTTGCTCCAGTATTTGAACCGGGTGGGAAATAAAATATGGTTCTTCACCYCTAACTGGAATTTCTCCTGTTTCAAACGTGTCACAGACTCACTTCCTTCACCCTTCCCATCAATTAGCAGTGAGGTATACGAAAATTTGTTTTCCWGGGCTTGGCTGAGGTGCACGTCCTGCACAGCTGATGGGTTGCACAAATCACAAGCACAGCGCAGCAGCTGCCAGGCACTACCACCCACTAGGACAACCAAGATGCTATACCAAAAGGGGACAAGTTGGTTCTGCCATCAGCAGTGTCTTTTATGCAGTCACACTGTGTCATCTTGAACAGAATTTAACTCATGGGTTACTAATTTAACTTTCAGGAARATCCTAGAAAGGTGTAGGTGGCACCTGGGGGAGCTTGAACCCCCAAAGAATTGGAGTCAAACTAAAAATGCCTATTGCTGATAAAATGCCAAAGAAAGAGGAAAACTTTACCAGTATATTAAAGAGACCATGGAAGAATAATGCTTTATGCATTTTCAAAAAGAACCAAGCCTTCCTTGCACTGAGAGACTTAAGTTACATTTTCTAGTGCTGACACTCAGATTAAGGAGAATTGGTGCTTGGCTGAAGCCTGGAGTCGATACTGTAAAACACAGGAGTCTTCATCTCAAATTCMAAACCTCCAGATGAAGGGAAAACACACAAACTTGCTCCTGAACCTTGCTCTCCTCCAGCAGGTAAACCTGTCTACAAACCAAGCTCAATGCCATGAGCCTACTGTAAACACAGCAAGAAAGCTCCTCTACCCCAATGCATCGGTAAAAGGACGCGGCTTTGATGGAGGATAAATTTGATATCCGAATCTCCTTCATCCGCCTCAACGGGCAGACTCGACACCTTTTACAATCCTGATGCTTTTAAGATATGTGGCTGAAGTTTCTCCCCTACTGCAAGCAAACCAGTTCAACCCACAAYATAAGGGAGATAAGGCCACCAAAAGAAAACAGAGCAAAATCTAATTTATTTTCCCGGTATTGTCGAGGTGAATCGTATGGCAGTAGAAATTAAGGGTCCTTTGTCAGCATCCCAACTTTCTGGAGAAATACCCCATTTCTTTTACTAAATCCACCTTTTTAACCTCTTTGTTGCAAAGTGTCAGTGGCAGATCAGCGCACAGAGGCCRGTGGGGAGCTATCGGGACTCCAATCTGGAGCTCACCTCCACGTTAACTCCTACTGCTAATTCATCATCCCGGCACGACAGCCGGGCTGATTGGGATCCTGGCAGGACAATACGGGGCCCGGCTGACCACCAAAGCCCAGCCCAAGGGAGGAGGGGCTGATGGGCATGGGATGGAGAAGGCCTGAGATAAGTGCTGGCTGTCAGCGCAAGGACAAAGAAGGGCAGGCCCTGGGGAGAGAAAGGAGATAAAAAAAAACTCGACAACTGCTTTATCTGATGAGGGTTATGGCTAATTAATTATAAACTCAATTACCTAACCCTTACTTCAGCAGTCTCTATTCATTAAGAGATAAAACCTGACTGACTGCTAACTTTCTCTTGCACACCCGCACGCACAGCACGCTGGCTTTGCACACTTTGCTGCACAATTTCTTAAAAAAGATCTCCAAAAGCCTTGGTCCCTGTCAACTTTGTGCTGGCAGGATGGAAGATTCCTCCTTTCTTTCCCCCTGCCGCCACCCAATGCACCCTCTGTGGCGCCATGGGAGGGCCAGGCCTTCATGCTGTGCATTGGCATTTAAAAGCAAAGCCCCGCATTAAACAATGGGCATTAGGGACATCAAAGTCCCCTTTCACAGCCAACTCGCTGCCTCCTCGGGCTTCTGATCTGCTTCACATTTCCAAGGGAGCTTTTAATTTTGGGTGCTAAAAGTTTGGTGGTGCAGCTCAGCGGTGACAACTAAACACTGTTCTTTCAAAGTTTGAAGGTAGCCACGAAAACGCTGAACTCTAAAACCCCTCAGCCAAGCGAAGGCTTGCTAATAACCCAAGCTGAATTTTGCATGTAATGTAATAAAAATGTCTGTTTTATCACCRTTCAGATTCCAGCCGTGTTCCCGTGGTGCTTGGCCTCTCCTCCAGCTCGAGTTCTTGCCCCCATGCCTCGTGCTTGACACAGGCTCAAACATCCCTGCGGAATCAATCCTGCCCATTAAAAGAAGGCTCCTCTTAATCTCTTTCCAAAGCTTCAGACCTGTCTCGCTCCCACCTTTTGAATCCACGGATATTCTCAAATCCACGTTTCGCTTTGGCTGCCCTTTGCTCTGGCTCTTCCATTTCTACAGGRTAATATTCTTTACCTGTACTTTCTATTAAAAAGGTCTCATCTAYGTGAGTGTGTATATCCATAATTATCCATATTTATATGAAACAACAAGGTGACCACACTCACATGATGCTTCACATCAGAACTTATTACAGAATGATTCCCTCCACTCTGTAGAATGAGGGATCCCAGCCCTGGGTCTGCTTCTCATGCTAAGTCCTATTTCAMATCCCTGTAAAGTGCATTAATCACACAAGATTGTGGTTCATTCATAGTGTATGGCCTTTCAGGTCACTTTTCCACAGTTTATATGGAAAATGAAATAAGAGCAACACATTAAAATGATCAGGCTGTGTGACACACTATTTAAGCTCTTCACTGCAAAGACATCATTATTATTAAATGTAACTAATATTTTGGCCTGAATTATTATTATTTGGTYGTGGTTATTACCTTATTAAAGAGGATTTATTTTATTAATACTCATGGTTTTGGACTTGAATTATGTGGTCCAATGGTTCATTCACTCCTGTGGTGCTAAGGTGTGGCAATGCTTTTCTGAAACACGTTCTCGCATTTGGTGCCCTTCCTCATTTGTCCTGCTGATCCCCAAGACCTTCCTTACATCCCACCTTGCTCAGCTCCATCTTTCAAGAATTCCTAAAGACAAAAATCTGTTCTTATATAAACTTCAGACAGAGACTTTTTCCCTCCACAACTGAACAACTTCAAATTGTTGTCCAAAGATTTTAAAGCATAGCACTCAGACAAGTTCAGCTACAACTAAAGGTTGTCTGTTTTGATGGAGCCTTTCAAAATCTGAAAATAAAAATTCTTGAACACCACAGCCCCACACAGCAGCCAAGTCAGCTTTGTTTATCTTCTAGGTAACATGACAAATATATCACCCACCCTGAGCTTCTGGGCTATTCTGAACATGAACTCCATAAATTCCCTCGCCATAACCAATTTCAAATCCAATTAATATTTACTTCCTTGCTCCCCTTTCCCATCAGGTTGGAAAGCTTACGCCATATTTTTATGGTTGAGTTCTTCCCACTGAAATTTGCTGATAGATCCTTGTGGATCTTTTGAACTTCCAGCCCTTTTTACTCGGCAGCTCACACCATGCTGCAAAAACACYCTCATCTGAATCACCTTCTATTGTTTCTACCCACCTTGAGAAGAATTCTGAATTTATTCTAAAATCACAGAATGGTTTGGGTTGGAAGGGGACCTTAAAGATCATCTCCTTCCAACTCCCCAGTTCTATTAACCAAGTTTCTTAATCAATCTTATTCCTTTCAGCACTCCCTTAATCCTTCACTCAATATATGTAATTACAGGTGATCACCATACTTTGAATAAAAATATAGTTTTCTGGTTGTATTCTGAAATATTAAGAAAATGGGCTGCATTAGGTTTATTTGGAGTTATTTATCTCAAGTTTCCAAGGCAGCTGGCATCTCTGGTCCAATCCCAAACTCAAGCTGTTGGGAAAGGCAGATAACACCCATCATCTTCCCTTTGTTTCCAGTATTGTAACGAACCCATGAAATCCCTACAGCAAAGGAATGAAGATGCACTAAGCAACAAAACCCAGAACATCTCGTTTGCTTCCTAGCTCCCTTCCACCACACTTCTCCCTCCTTTCTGGGGCTGTAACTCTTCCCTGTTTTGACATGAGCATGAATCCAGCTGTGTTCTGACCTCCCTCTTCACCAACGCGTACGGAGGAGTTCACTGCTCCCTCCTTATCCAGCTCTGCTGCAAATAATGACCATTTTGAGTCTCTTCCCCCATACATATTCACTTTTATGTAGTCCTATAACTTTTTATCTAAAGCAAGATGATTGTACTTTCAACAAATTACAGCTTAAAAGAAAGAAACGGAAACAGTAAAAAAACCCAATGCCGTTTTCCATCAACAATTCCTTGCAGCTCTTTAACTTAAAAATATAAACTATGCTTGAAACAACCCCACGCTCTGCAACACTRTTCTCTCAACCGCCCTCCCATCACACCAAGAGGATTAGGGAAAAAAAGGAAGACTTGTCCCATTCATCAATAGAGGAGTTATTCATCCGAAGTTTATTATCTCAGGTAATTTGATCAATACACTTCACCTTTATAGTCCCGTTGTCCTTGTGAGCAAAGCATTTTGCGTTTTATAGTGAGATGGTTATTATGAAGGCTATTCGCAGGGAAATTCTCTGCAGTTAAAAGTTTTTCTAATTAACTACATTTAACATCATTTAAGCCATAAACTGGCGGTTACATTTCACATCATTGTTGTCGAASTGTGGCGGTGCTCAGGAGGCAGGCAGAGCACATTTGGCAAATACATCAACCAATACTTTGGAATGGGAGTTGAAGAAACCCTGCCAGCTAATGGAGAAAGACTTTTTCAGTGCAAAATCAAAAAAAGGCTGGATGAGTAGAAACCCTTGAGAAAATCACAAAGAGCTGCCTCAGCCCTTGGAAAGCTCCTCAGGATCMATCCTGCTCCTTTCATGCAATGTTCTGGAGTGGTCTGGGTTGGAAAGGACCTTAAAGTTCATCTTGTTCTACTTCCCTGCCATGGACAGGGACAAGTTCCACTAGACYAGGCTGCTCCAAGCCCCATCCAGCACAGTCTTTGTGCTCCTTCATGAGTTTTTTTGCTCCAGAAAATTGTGGTGTATGTGGAATTGAGCTATGAACTTCCAGTGAATTACAGCACGTGAGGAGAAACTCCCTGATGTCCTCTGGGTTAGGAAATCCAAACCCCACTCTCCTCACCCCACACCTGAGCTGCCTCCTCCTCACTTCCTAACTCTCAGCACCTCAATAGACAGGGGGAAGGGCTTCAAAACAGAAGCAAACCACCAAATTCTCCAAGACCAGCTACTCTAAGGAGAGAAACCTCTAAAAACTTGCTCAAAAATAAAAAATTATTATTCCTTGTGAGATATCCTCAGAACAAACTAGTTCATTAAAGTCCTATCAGCACTTGTAATTGGCCCTTGTTGGCCAATAGAAGGAGACATTTGCAACTTTTCCCAGGAAATTATATTCTAAATCCTTCATAAGGTGGACCTTGTCCTTTTCTGAGGAAACTTGATAGCAGTCTTTAGTATTCACTGGCATAATTAGGACTGCAGTTAATTTCATTAAATTCTCTTGCTGCTAAATGAAGCAGATTATGAGACATCTTTTATTGCAAGGCATGAAATTACAGCCTGTCAGCTGCCAATGGTAGAGTAAAACTAATGAATTACAGGGTAAATAACACCAGAATTAACCAGCCAATTTAACATAGCAGAGAACAAAGTCATTTTTACTTGGAGCCACCACTGCCAGGATCCCTTTCAGCTGAAAGGGAACCAACCTCAAATTTAAATAACCAGGAGAGCCACATTTCTTGGGCAGCAATGTTAAAAAACCAACACTGCCAAGAAGCTGGGAGAAAATTGGTCAGATACATACAGAAAGGCATCGCTAAAATATTTAAATTGTGTATCTCTAAGTAGTTTGTGCTGATGTATTATCTTTTACCCAGCCCAGGAAAAAGGGCAGAGGAGCATTAATTTGTTGCTATTATAACTGGTTTAATGGGGCCAGCTCTTCCCAGGCAGCACGAGACACAAACCCCATTAATGAGGGACAGACACACTGTGGGTAGATAATTAAAGGAAACGGAAAGCAGGTGTAACCAGCCACTTCCATTTCCTTTTCCTGCCCTTCCAAATCTCTAAAACAGAGCACAGGAGGAGCCTTCTCGCTGCAGAGCACCCAAGCCACCCCTCCGGCCAGGAGGGAATGCTCTTTGGAGCCTGCAAGGAGGGCAGGATTGATGCCCCTCTGAGCTCTGACCAGGACTCTTCCCAACAGATTCCTGAAGCCTGTCAGGCTGCTGGGCACRCACATAAATTTTTTGGTTTGAGGAGAGAGATTTGCTCTGTGTAGGCTGGCATCTCACTCCTCCCTTTTAAAAAAAAATCTTAAATTATTTTTATTTTAAAATTTTGCTTACTGATATTTGCACAAGGAAYGAATCGCTACCTGGCACTTGTATGGAAATCTTGTTATTTGGAAACAGAGGAAGAGAAAAAGAATGGCAATGTGCTTATCCCCCCTCAAACAAAGGAGGGCAGATAGCCGAGTGCCTGGACAGCAGCAAGTCCCAAAATCCTGACTGTGCTGGTGAAAGCAAACAATGAACCCAAACTGAAGTGTAAATAGAGCCTTCGTCTCAAATTGATGATCTCACTTTTCTGCACGTAACCCAAGGACTGTTTTTCCTGCAGCCGTGTCTCCACCTCCAGGGAACAGAGTCAAGGTACATGAGATGTCAGCAAGGAAAAGGTGCAGGCAGAGAGAAAGCCCCTGTTGTTAAAAGGGCTGATCATTTCCTTATTTTAGCAAACATTTCATATTCGTCATCAGTCCTACACCAACCAAATGCATTTTAAAATGATGCTTCTGGTTGCATCTTCAACAGGTTTCTAACAGACAACATTTTAAGTCACCTTTCCAGCCTTTCATGGCTTTAARTTCAACAGCAACCAAATTTGTTGGAGGGCAGGGACACCAAGGAGGTGTTCTGACGTGTTTTGTGAGGTTTTGTATGCGCCTGCAAGACTGAAAATCCCTGACTTCAGAGAACAGACTGCAACTGGAGTATTTTGCTGGAGGATAAAGCACCTGCCTACCTGCACTTGGGACCAGCCATTGCACACATTTTCCCACCACATGGATGAGGCAGGGGGAAAAAACTTAGGCAGCTTTTCCTTCTAGTGGAAGGTGTCCCTGCCATGGCAGGGGGTGGAATGAGATGAGCTTTAAGGTCCTTTCCAGCCCAAACCATTCTGTAATTCTGTGTTTGACTTCTGTTTTTAATAAATAACCGGAGACRCTCATTGACCTTCCAAAAAATACTCACATTTAAAATTCCAAACGTAGATCTACAAACCCTAGAACAACTAAAAGCAAACAAAAGAAGAGCTACACAGCAGAAAACTGTCCAGCATCACCCAGCTCATCAAACCCCTTCTCTAAGTGTGTCTGAGAGCTGATCTTGCCCTGAAGTCATCCCCAGCCCATGCATGTCTTCCACACTCCAGCCAGAGATGGTGACTCTCCTCATTTCCTATTTCTTTACCTGGAACTGTGACTTAATCTGTATCAGGAATTGCTTAGAGCAATCACCGTGCTGCAGGATTAAAGCACCAACAACACKGATCAGGCAGCTATCATTTCTCTACAAATACAGTATTGCCATGAACTCCCAACTCACAGCAACATTTGCTGCGTAAAGAGTAAATTCAGAAGATGTTCCCAAGTAGTTCTTTGCCTTGCATTCCCTTAAACTACCATAAAATGTCAATTCTCAGAATGCTGGGCACACTCCAGCACTGGATGGATACACATCTCTCCTGCCACAGCAGGAAGGGGTTGTGCAGCTCACCTGCCTGCCACAGCACTGTAAATCTGAAAATCAATGTATTTCAGGAGAGCCAGCTCACACAAAAAGTCAAAATACACATAGAATTCTAGATTTTCCGAATCAGCCTTGAGTATTTCTTTAACATGAAACACCCCAACCATASATATCTCTGTATTTATTGAGCTTGCATCCTTAACAAGTTTTCACCCAGTTTGCTCAAAGCTCAGATTTTAGTAAMGGATTTTCAGTGCATCTCTCCCTCCACAGAAAAAAAAGTTGTTTTGTTTTTAATTTGGCCATGAAACACTCTGTAAAATTTTGATTTCAGAATATTGTCACCTTAAACAATCCCTGCTCTTCAATTCTCCTACATTCTGATGCATTTCCACTTCAGACAGTAGAATTTCTAAACAGTTCAACCACTTTGGTAATTTCAATCGATTTTTCTTTCCAATACCTCCTACACTTGAAGATTTCTTAATTTCCCCCCCTGAAATATTCACAGAGAAGAGTGCATTAGATGTTAATCTAGCTACTTGATTTGTAGCAGTTCTGCAGTTCTCTACCCAACCATTTAAATACTGTCATTCATAATAGGGTGATATACTGTACTATAAACCCTTTTGCAAATGGTACGTCTTGGTATTTTTCTTTTGTGACAAAGACTCATATTAGTTATAAAGGGGAAAGAAATGGACTCAGTGCTCAGACCTACCTACAGAAGCTCACTGCTCAACAGTCTCTCCCCTTCTTGAAAAGAAAATCCACCCCCTCTTTAAAGAAAACCTAAATCACTGAGCTTTTATTTTTCCCGATAGAGAACATTCTGTGGGCTGATAACCCCCAGAGTCCAGCAGCTTTCTCCTAGTATAAAGCCTGAAATCCTAGAATCCCAGAACAGTTTGGGATGGAAGGGACCTTAAAGCTCATCCAGTTCCACTCCTGCCCTGGGCAGGGACACTTCCCCTATCCCAGGGTGCTCCAAGTCCTGTCCAACATGGCCCGGAACACTTTCAGGGATGGGGCAACCACAACTTGTTTGAGACCTCCTGTTAGAGCCAGGCCTTGATTCCAGGCACGGGAGCCTACCCCTGGAGGTTGCCAAAGAAGTGTCTTGGTGAGAAGCACATAAAAGCCCTTCTAAATTTGGGTTAAACAGCAGAGGTCTGAGCAAGTGGGTTTCAGTTCAGGTTAGACTGAATCCAGTTCCCATTCCAGCTCATTCCCCACCATTCCCTTGCTTTCCTGGTTCTTCCAAACAAGGATGAAGGTACACTTTTCCAGCAGACACATGGCACTGTCCCCAGAGCTGAACAAAGCCCAGGCCCCTTCCAGCCAGCTCAGACCACGCGCTGGCTTTAGGCCTTGTTTACACCCCGACAGACCAGATTCAATCCACATGGCAGTTTTTAGCCAAACACATTTGGATAAACTCTCAATTAAGACATAGCGAGGCTGTATCAAAATATTTTACATCTGCTATGTTTGCTTCATGCACTTAGTTGGAAATTCTATCAAAAAAAGCAATTGAGTTTTCCTGGCAGTTTTAGTCTATCTAAAACCACTCTGTCTGTTCCTCACTGCAACAGCTTTCTGCTCAGAAAAACTAAATCCTGCAATGTGTGTTTGCATTACTTTTGTCTTARTATTAGTGACAAAGTTCATTTCAAGCTTTACAGCTTTAGGACATGTGTAAATGAACTATATCCAGGTCATCCAATCATGCCACTCATTTCCAAATTATCATGATGTGAAGGATCCTTTACAACAAACAAAACATTCAAGTTGCATGATTTTTCTCCATGTTTTAACTCATGCAAAATAAACGGAGATTTTATTTGTGAGAATTGCACTTCAACTATAGAATCCTTGAGTGTTTTGGGTTGGAAAGGACATTGAAGACCATACAATTCCACTCCCCTGCCATGGGCAGGGACACCTTCCACTATCTCAGGTTGCTCCAAGCCCTGTCCAACCTTGCCTGGAACATTTCCAGGGAAGGGRCAGCCACAGCTTCTCTGGGCAACCTGTGCCAATTATTCCTTTTAAATTCAAARTATTTAGGTATCAACATCTGGCCTGGCTGCTGAGACTGTTCTAAAGATGTGCTGATAATTACCGTAGTCAGAGGATTTTTTKAATAAAAGCAGGATTAGAGAAAACAGTATTAAAACCAAAGAGAAGGACTTCTAAAGTGGTTATGTCTAAGATCTATACCAGTTATATCAGAGTACCAATGTTTCAAACACTCCCTGCTCTTCCCCCAAGCAATATTCCTTCTTCAAGCCATTTATTGTTTTTAATTTGCCATTGTTAGCTATACTCTGGAAAAATATTTCCTCACGTGCTACACACTAAAGCGTCAACCCTTTAAAATAAAACAACAAAGCCACAAAATAGAACAGGAAACAAGGGATACTGGGCCAACATCCCCAATTCAGATTCACACACAATTACCACAAATTTAAATGGGAGCAAAAGAATGATGAAAATATTCAGAATGCCCAAAGTTTGCTTTGTTCAAAAAAATTAGGCTAAAGGGCTTTAACTGCGTGCTGTTCAGTTTACTCTTTTGATTGCTTTACCACTATGTAAATCAATTTGTTAATGTTCCTTACAAAATGCATGAGCCAGTTATACTGACAAACACACAAAGCTCATTCGTAATTAGCAGTTAATTAGTACGAAGGAACAGATGCTGTTAGAGTTTCAGCAGGCGAACAGGTTCTGTAAACAATGCTTATAAATCTAAATGAATTTATTAACCACAATGCAACTGTCAACGTTTTGCTGGCAACCATACAAATATGGTGGAATCCCCAAAACATCTTTACAACATATTAATAATCATTGTGTCAACCCAGGTCTATCAGGCAGCCTCACTTGCTAACTGTCAGAAGCTTCCTACTTAATCTTCTTATGTCACTTCTCCGGACTAATTCCCCGTGCCCCGGGAGGAAGAGCCGCAGTCACCAAAGCCAGCCCAGACGCGCACGGATTCACCTCCGACRCACGGCGGCTCCTCGGAACAAAGGCATTTTTCTGCTGCTTCCTTGAGCAAGCGTCCCCATCGTGCTGGATGCAGCCTGGCCCAGGGGAAGGTGTCCCTGTTCATTTGGGGATTTGGTCTACATGATCTCTAAAGGTCACTTCCAACTCATACTCATCCACTGAAAAGAAGTAAAGGCTGATTATTCCTGCTCTCCTAGCTCATTTTGAGATCTTGAGATCTGCTGGCACAATGGACTGCAGGGAGTTTTGGGAGCTCAGAAGGGGTTTAGGGTGGATTTTAGGGAAAGGTTCATCAGTCCCCAGAGGGTGCTGGCACTGCCCAGGCTCCCCAGGGAATGGGCACAGCCCCAGAGCTCCAGGAGCGT
This sequence comes from Malurus melanocephalus, assembly GCF_030028575.1. Lineage (NCBI taxonomy): Eukaryota > Metazoa > Chordata > Aves > Passeriformes > Maluridae > Malurus > Malurus melanocephalus. The sequence continues at coordinate 4,404,756 of NW_026623252.1, forward strand.
TCGGACAGCACTGCCAGGGATGCACAGGGGAGATTGCTGGGGTGTCTGGGCTTGGATTCAATGATYCTTGTGGATCCYTTCCAGCTCAGRACATCCTGATTCTGTGGTTAGAAACKCCTGCACTCAGCCACTGACTGATGCCATCATTTTGTGGGTTTTGATTATCTGGGGAACTGAAGGTGGCTCAAATAAAGAGATTACATCTTGCAAAGCATTTTCTAGATGCAACTATTGAAGCACCACCTCGAGTCAGAGGCTTTTGGCCAGGGGCCAGCTCGGAGCCTTAGGGCATCAGTGAAGMTCCCTCAGTGCCCTCAGTGTTGTCACTCTCTGCATGTCACTCTGACGTGACACCCTGATATATTACACCATTTCAGCACTGGAAAATTCTAATAAATTTTTTAAAGTCATATTATGGCTTTCTTTATTGATGTTCTCTTTGGCTCATTCCCTCCTCCTTTCCACYGAAGCACTCTGACTTCTCTTCCCCATGTTCTGTGCTATGGATTTGCAATAACCAGCACACAGAACAGGATGAAAACATCCCAAATATATTAAATCCTCCCCAGTTTCACCAGAGAGACTGCTTGGCTCATTGCCTGCAGRCTCCAGCCCTAGTCACTGCCTTGTTACAGGAATCAAAATCATGGAAGTTGGGGRACCCCAGCCTCTGTTGGCATCCAGCACCAGGCACAAGAGAAGGATATTTATGGTAGAGCATCAGAAAAATACAAATACTCTGTGCCACCACCTATGAACAYAGGGAAACAGATCCTTGACTGGTTTATCCTAACGAGCAGCATCTGCTCCTTTTACACATGAAGGATTTTTTCATGCCTTTTTAAAAGGAATTAGTATTTTAGATAAGGGAAACTATTTCCCTACTATTTCTAGCACTCTCCTCCTGCCTGTTTCCATTCTCTTTCCACAGTCTATCTCAACCTGATCAACACTCTATTCCAAACAAAAGCTGGAATGGTCTCCTCTTGAAATCTTAACCATGAGCAAGAGCTACAATCACACCTGATGTGTCAGCGAGGAAATCATCAGCTGCTTCTCAAACCCACAGATTTGTCCCTGTCTCTTTTAAGGAACATCGGGAGCATCACGTTTGGACAGGATTTCAAACGAATGAATAAATAAATAAGGAGGATAGAGGTGAACATTTGTTACTGGCAGTCATAAGCAAATCTACAACCTCTTATGGCATTATCTGGGGCATTTCTATTATTATAGAAAACATTTAGGAAACATAGAATTTCCCTATATTTTTTATATAATTATTTATATCCTGCTACTTTCCATCACTGTCCTACAAGGCACTGTTCTCCTTTGCTCCCTTTGAAGACTGGGTCACACAAATAAATGGAATATTGTGTTTGAAACMGTGTGTCCCCTGCCCAAATCAACACCAATAAACATTTAAATACACCGTTAGCTCCAGGTCACAGCAATGGAAGTTAAAAAAAGTTAATTTTTCTGAAGTTTATTGATGTTTCATTTATGGATCCTTGTGGAACAGCTGCAGGTGGCTCCCATTGGTCTTAAAACACCTGGGACTATCACTGCATCACAGTCCTGGGTATTCCAAGCCTTCTTTAGAGATAAAATAAGGCCATTTTACAGGATGTGAAACAGAAAACTCATGTTTTAAGGACACTGAAAAATGAGGAGACTAATTAAAATAAACATATTAGAAATTCCATTTGGATAAACCATAGACCCCCATTCCAGCTTCCTCCTGCCACTCTCAGACATCTCAGGAAAGGAAACCAGTAGACTCCAGAAAGCAAGAGGAAGCAGATGGGCGGATCCAGTTGAACAAACTGATGGATGAGTGAGGAAAAAGAGGAATCATCTCCATCAGAGAAGCTGAGGCTCATGCCCAGGCCTGCTGGCTGTGGCCAAGGGGCCCTGCCCTTGGACTAGAAACCCTATCTGTGGGCAAGGGAAGAATTTAACACAGGGAGCTCCCAGCTCCAGACGTCCAAGAGAGCTTTTTACTTCTGTTTTATTCCAAATTCAAAGGACTACAGCTTTTCTTGGGATGGTATCTGAAACTCCTCAACTGGAAAAACCCACAAACCCAGCTTTCACAGTCAAATTAAACATTATTCCAGGCAGGTACATGGAGCTGAAGCCATTCTTCTGATGTAAGGGCACATTTGATCTAATTGGAAAAAATATTTCAAGTGCACTGGGAATAGTCACTGTTAACTGAATGCAACAACGAAAAAGGAAAAAAGAGCATGCAGACCCCAGGGAATTACCAAATCAATTAACAACTAATTCAGGAACTAATTTCTGTATTGCCTCTTAGCACAAAACTGTATCTTTAATTTCTCCTGCAATAAGCATCACCATGATAGTCCTAACACACTCTGACGCTTTAAATGAGTTTACAAGTATCTCTTTTTGATTGGCTATATAACATTATTTCTTCACAGTTCAGTGCAACCATAGCCAAGTGCTCTGAAATATTTAATTATACTGGTAGCGACCAGTTAACAATTTACAGAACCACAGCGAGCACAAAATATTTTATAACTGGTAATCAGCTAATTAAAAAAAACCCAGCAAAATGTGTATGTTCTGATTATAAACAATTGTGGAGGAATTACACAGAAGATTTCAGCACTAAGAGTATTTGGCTCCAAACCATAGCCTGGTGTTTGTACAAGCTGATCTGGAGACTGATTACTGTGATTAGACAGACGTGTGACAGAGGAAATTACACCTCACGCTGGAGATAAATAAATCAAACCATGTCATCTGCCAGTTCCTTGTAAATCACGTCACTTCTGACTTTGGGGAAGCTGCTCCTTGGAGACAYCCAATGCTGGCTTGCAAACAACATTCTACAAGCCCACCTGAGCATCGGCAAGGAAAAATACAAAGCAGAAGGAGTTTTGGTGARTTCTCCTTCCAGGACCTGAGGGGAGCCTAAGAGAAAGATGGAGAGAGATTTTTCACAAGGGCCTGGAGTGCCAGGAAAATGGGGAATAGCTTCAGATTGAAAGAGGACAGGGCTGGATGGGAAATTGGGAAAAAATTCTTGGTTGTAAAGAGGGTGAGGCCCTGGCACAGGTTGGCTGCCCCACGCATGAAGTATTCCAGGCCAGACTGGATGAGGCTTGGAGCAACCTGGGATAGTGGAAGGTGTCCCTGCCATGGCAGGGTGGAACTGGATGAGCTTTAAGGTCCTTCCCAACCTAAACTACTCCATGATTCTCTGTTTTGGAGCAGAAACAGCAGCACAGTGGGCTGGTTCTGTGTGTCAATGGAACAGGGGTTCAGTGCAGAAACACAGAGCCAGAAGGAAGGCAAACAAACCCTGGGTTCTGTGTGCCCTGCACACCCTTCTGAAATGCTTTTGGTCCTTACCTGCATTWGCCACTTTTATCTGAAAACAGAACCTGATGTTGAACTCAGGCAGAAGAGAGCAGCCATCAGATAAGCCCTGGCACTACTGGCTGTGGCATCATCTGTCTGTCGTGCTCCTCTGGATCGTTTTTTTCACCCTGTCAAGTCAGATGAATTAAGCAGGAAGAGCTGCTAAGATCGTTCCTTATTTGTTCTCTCTTCTGGTGGACTCCAAGTAAACATTTGCAGCCAGGAAAGCTGCTGCAAAGAGAATTTCTTGTTTGTGAAGACGGCGAGTCTCGGATGTGACACTTGCCCGGAGCACTCCAGTGCTCTTGTGGGAGTGAGGATGACTAAGGACATCACTTTGACTGACCAGACATGGCAGATGATCCCTTTTCAAAACCTATTTCCAAGACACAGCCATGCCTGCTGAAATGCTCCAATGGCTGGACAGACAGCTCCGGGTATTTTAAGGGAAAACAGATTTCAGGTAGGATGATCTCACTGGTYCAATGAAAGGACCAGGCTAACACAGGGCTGTGCGTTATTCCATGCAAGAAGTGTGTAACTGGTGCTTCAACATCTCAACTAGGGCTAAAAATGAACAAAAAGGAGGTTAGGAAGTAGGAAATCACTAGTGAAGCAGAGAAAGCAGAAAATCACCTCTGAAGCAGAGGCAAGACTGACCTACACCTGTAGGGAACTGAGGAGAAGTGACAGGTTTTTTATGCCAAGTTTGACATTTGATGAGAGCATCTTCAAAGTTACCTTTGCTGAGTTCAGTGATCTTCTTTATAAAATTCAGATTTGCATTGGGAAGTTCCAGTTTTGTTTATGCCTATCTTAAGGAAAAATTGTAACCTGTGAATYCAGGAACCAAACTCTTCTTCATGAATAGCAAACCAGTGATGTCACCCCCACGCCTTGACATAAAAAGTATTTGCCATTTTTAGGTCAGAGTAAAGGAAAAAAAAGACAAAATACCTAATTTCATTAAGATTACTTTAATGTACTTAAATATGCCAAGCTGGCAGGCAAAGAAGGTCATTTGAAATATCACCTAAAAGTAAAGCCTGAATAAGATATTCCACTTTCTCCATTAATCCAGCCATTTGCAAACTGAGGGAAGGGAATGGATTCTGAAGTTCACCTTTGCAARTCATGGATGGCAAATTTTTCACTGTGTCATCAATGCAGCATTAACCATTCGAACATTTATTTCTAATCCAGGCTTCAGGTTTGTCATCCCTAAACAATGCAGGAATTTGGGGGCACAAGAACTGCGGCACCTCCTGGGGTAAGCCAAGCATGGAGGCAACCYGTCAAAAATTGATTTTGGCCAGTTTTTGGTAAAAGAACAGTCAAGGTTATATAGTTGGGAGTATGTAATGATATGAGCATCTGTGATTAAGTGCAAAGGGCAAAGAGAAGAAGGGCTGGAAGCAGAAAGTCAA
>NW_026623252.1:4409679-4437234 GCF_030028575.1 Malurus melanocephalus
AGGACAGAGGAAAAAAATAATAAAAATTAAAAAAAAAAAGAAAGAGCACACAGCTGCCATCCCAAAAACAGACCTCCCATCTGCCACCCACGATTTGCATGTCACCTTCTCCAGGCTCATTTGTACTTCATTAACTGCCATTGACTTAACAAGATTTATGCAAATGACACCATAGGAGCTCGCTAACTCCCACTGCAATCAAGTGATTATGTATGTACAATTCTCCACAGCAATGAAAAATTAATACATGACAAGCCCCCTCACCGCTGAGCTGAGCTTCTTGCTTTTATTTTTCTTGTTGTGTGCATTTTTTTTTAAATTTGAATATACCCTACTGATAAAAGATTTCCCAAACCTACAAAAGCCAAAGTAATTTTCCCAAAACGCTACAAAACCTCTCCATTCTAGAAAAGMAATTCCCCTGAACTGTACAGCTCAATGTGAGCTCCAAAATATTCTTCAAAATATTCACTCAAGCTACCAGGAACAAGTCTTTTTTTTCCAGAATAAATGGATTTGAAGGGAGGATTCTCCAACAAGAGCAAGCCACTCATTTTAAGAGTACTATTAGCAGTGCTACAGCAAATAGCTTCAATATTCTTAGTTTAAGCACCGCTTTCTCAGGAGTACAGAACTTTTAACAGATTTGCACTTGGAGCCAATATTRTTCAAGACTTTTTCTGACTCCATTTTGTTTGCACAAGATATTTCAAGAGCACACAAGTGAAATTTTTTATCATTTTAGAAAAATACTGATGTTGCCAGTTCTCAGCAGCTGCTGAAAGTCCMGGATTTCAGGCATGCTCATATGGCTGTGCATGTACAAGGTATTGATACCTCCCTGGGAAATTKGCCTTCCCAAAATTTCACTCACCTGGAGTATTTCGGCAGGAGTGAGCAGCCATCCTTTAAAAACATGCCTGCTTTTCACTGCCTACATTTTGGGTTTCTGCTGAGAGCAGGAAGGGTTGTCAGGACAGTTTTATATGGCTYAGCCCAATAAAACTGTATTTAGCACTGCAGTGAAAAATCAGCTTTACCACATAGAAAGGACACAGAGAATAAGAACATTAMCTCTTTTTGACCAGGCTGCTGTGAGTTAAGGATAAAGCCCTGAAGGAGTGAGGTGCTTTCTCTTTCATGGGCAGGGACATCTTCCCCTAGACCAGGTCGCTCAGGGCTCCATCCAAACTCTACCAAACTCYCAGGGATTTCCTTTAAATTCATAAGGATTCAGGGACCAAGAACAGGAATGCAGGAGCAGGTTGCAACTCTTGGCTTCTTCTAAGCAAAACCCACTRGCAGCTGTGCAGATCAGAACCTGGGTCCCAGAAAGTTGGGACAGAATCATCAACAATTCTTTCATAGTGCTGGGAGAGATCCCATTTTTTTTTCCTCAAAACCAGAACATTTTCATCCTCCAAGGAACTTGTTTTGGTTGGAGATTTTATCACTTGTTTGGGGGGTGTTTGGTTTGGTTTTGTTGTTTGTTTGGGGCTTTTTTTGGTGGAGTTTTTTGTTGCTGAGTTTCATCCTCCCATAGCAATTCTGGCAATGCTGTAATCTGTATTCAGCTTTCTGAAACCTGATTTCTCTTTTTATTCTCAAATATCCCAAGCAACAAGAGACAGAACAAGAATAAACAGGCTCAAGTTGCAGCAGGGGAGATTCAGATTGTAYATAAGAAAAAWTTCTTCACAGAAAGGGCAGTCAGCCATTGGTACAGACTGCCCAGGGCAGTGGTGGAATCCTCATCCCTTTAAAATCCATGYGGATGTGGCACTTGGGGACATGGGCTAGTGGTGGCCTTGGCAGTGCTTGCCTAAACTTTGAACTTTGTTATCTTAGAGGGCTTTTCCAACCATAATGATTCTGCGATTCCATTTGCCACAGAACACATCACAATGGGAGGGATTTCTCATCTGAACAAGAACAGTAGCACTAAAATTTTTAGGTCAAGAAGTTCCCTTTCACATCCCTCTGTYTTCTTCCCAGTTAAGGCATGAAATAAAAGACACCAGACTTTCTTAGCAGGAATTTCTACTGCCTCAGAGAGAGGTCTGAGTACCCGGCAGCTGTCAGGCCCTCCAAGAACAGGGCTSTATCAGCAATTGAAGGTGGAGCCACCTTTACTGATCAGATCTCCAAAATCTCAGTGAGATGTGAAATCCCACTGGGAGCAGCCACCCTACAGCACTGCACACCACCCAACTCCCACCCCAAATCCCGATGAATAGGATGGATCTGCTGAGGACACACATCAAGGGTTTGTAGGTGATTGCTTGTATGTAAGAAAACGAAATTATCATAATTGGGATTAATAACAAGAAGGACACATTCCCAAAAGATTGGTCATATTTGGTACACAAGCAGGGCTGCAAGGAGAATTTTTTCCATAYAAAAATTCCAGAGATTGTAGGGGATATTTTGTTACACACACTCTAGCACAATCACACTCACAATGTTTACCTTACAGTACTCTTCCTAGATGTGTATTTTTAATCAAATTAATTCCATACAACAGCATTTTAGGAAAAAACAGTCCATATGCCTGGAATAAATATTGGCACATCTCAGTTTTACATTCTCAGCTGCACTTTTGTTTAATTAGCATTACCCAAAAGGACTGCAGCYGGTCTAACCCATCCTGTACCATACAAAAGCTGTAGGAAAATGAAACTGTAGCTTGCTTTAAATGCCTGGAATCTCCTCCCCTGAATGCAGWGCCAAATACTCAGCTCCTCTGCTTTCAAACTGCTCTTCTGGATTGCAGCATGATTAAAATTTGCCTACTCGAGATTCACACACGGCAGCATTTTTGCTGCCTGATGGCCCCATAAGGTCTTTTAGAATGACTTTAAGAAGGAAAATCACTGCTAATAGTTAAGGGTACAAAATCATCTCCTCCTCGCATCTGGAAACAGAGGAAAAACACAAAACACCCCAAAATATGTAAACCCAGCTCCACACAGGACACCCAGGGCTACCTGGCAAGATAAGGCATGGACTGAGGGAAGATTAGGAGAGGCAAGTGAGCYTCTGGAGGGCAGGAAAGGCATCAAAACAACTGGAAAGAAAATAAGTGGAAAAGAAAGGGAGCTTATCTCTAKCAAGGCAACTCACACATGAGTAAACACTTGCAATCACTAACACAGAAATTGTGTGAGMAGCATTCCATGGGAATGAGATCTCAGCCACACGGGTTCAGTGCCATTTCATTTGAGAAAGAAAATCATCATTCCCCAAACGCTTCCCATCCAACACTGGCATTGCTTTTGCTTTTCAAAGGAGAGTTCCCAGCTACAATTTAGCATCGAGTTTCCAGGCTAATGAAAGTGCATCTAGGCTAGTAAAACAGACCAAAACAAATCCTCGGCTTCAAGTCCTGTTGTGTAATGAGAAAGTTTAATTAAGGCCACACATTACAGCTGTAAACGTTCTCTTATATAATAAGGTCTAAATGAAACTGAACCTAATCAAAGTTACAATTCCTTCATTAGCAAATTACAAACAAGAGCGCGCAGCTGACACACCGGCCATGATTATCACAACTAATTGCCTCGTTGTTACGGAGCAGCCTGAAACTGTGTTCAGATGTCCGTCTGTGGTAGCAAATTAGGGCCACATCAGGCTATTCCTGCGATCACAAGGGGCTCTTGTCGAGCGATCTGATTTACCCTGCGCCTGGCAGCACTCGGCCCAATCAAAGCCCCCTCTACAAAGGCAGCTTTGAAGCCAGCACAGCCTAGAAACCCGCTCCATATGCAGGCCGGCAGACTGCACTTCATTAGGCCTGTTGTCACATTTTCCCTCTTCTTATTCTAATGATCCTATTTTAATACACATAGGAACCTCTCCTAATTGATGTCAAGTGAGTGACTTCCACATTCATCACCGGCGCACATCAAACGCCGCTCGGCGCGCRGGCCCCGCCACCGCAGTGCCGAGGAGCCGAGGTGTGTCTCCCAACTATGGAAAGCAGGGAAGAAAAAAATACAACTATTTCGGCATTACCTGTTTAATTGGGATTGCGCGGCCGCTTCCAATGCTGTCTGTTCTGCTCTCCAGGACCTTCTTCTCTTTGTCTGGGTCACTCCCTTTCCGAGACTGCAGAGCGAAAAGAAAAGTTTGTGCTCCATTAAATGCACACAGAGGATGCTTTTATTTGCCTTCTTTACCAGGCAATTAAAAAATAATTTGGCATGTAAATATAGGCTCGAAAGATGCGAGTTAAATCTACACAAGTACACAACCATCCTAAAATCRGAATAAATTTCCCATCCACCACCCATAAATTTCAACCATTCACTAGTTTGAAATGCATTTGGGTTTAGAGAGTTACAGTTTCACTGTCTAAAGATCCAGAACATCAGAGGACACATTTCTGAAGTTTCCAATAGTAGCTCCAAAGAGGAATGAAGGTGCCATCTCCTCATTAAAAAAATGTAGTATAYCCATGCATACATTTAATTCACACCAGTGTGGTTCTTAGATATGTCCTCAACTATTTAGAAATTCAACTCTTTAATGCTGGTTTTGACTATATGGACTTTATTTTTTTTTTTTTCTGCTTCGGGATGGGTAGGAAGTTGAAACTGCAAGAAAAGCTGATGACTGCTGGTGGAAAAAGTTATCTGAACACAATGTGGAAAAASTAGCATGAGGACAATTTAACCAATGTCTAAAACCTGAATTGCTTTATCCTGGCTTTCTCTAAGGCTGGAACTGCTGCAAGAGTAAGGTCACAGCGCTCACTTCATGACTTTATCAAGTTATATGGGAATTTGAAGAAGTTATTCAGATTGCAGCCMGTTATTGCGACAGAACGCACGAGCGCAATGATTTTGACAGATTTATTTTATTACAAAAAGAAGACCTGAGAGTCATCCTCCTTAATAACTGAACTGACAAGTGACAACTTCACTCCATTACTTTCCAATGGGAACATTACTCACACAATATCGAAAATGGGAAAACATTTTCATGTGCTTTTCAACTCGGCGATGATGTATGAAGGGAACCCATTTGTGGTGTCCGGCGCCACAATGGGGAGTTAATGAAAACAGGGGCRACGTCAGAGCCTGCTCCGCATTTTCAGCGGAAAGAGACGCTCGRAACACCAGAATCAGGAGGACAATCGGGATCGTGGATCGCTAATGCCYGTTTTCCCCATTCCACAAAGGGGTGCAAAGAAGAACAAACCCCCGGAGCAGCTGCCTTCGGGCCTGAGAGGAGGGAAGGGGAGGGAGGGAAGCCAGTGAGGAGGACTCCAAGTAACAGCATTCTAAGTAACACATTTACCCAGCGGGGATCCCGTGCTGCCGCGGCCGCTCCGCCGGGAACGGGCTCCTATCACCAGTTACTATGGTTCGGGGCAATGGAATGACGTGCCGGGGAATTAAACAAAGAATAAATGAAAGCAAGCAAAACAAGTGGGAGGGATGAAATCCAGTGTGCAGGATAACTATTGTTCCCCGTCCTTCAAGACAGATTTCTGACTCTGAAAGTGCCACTTCCCAAGAATACATGGCAAAACAAAGCTTCAATGGCGTAAAGCGCCCAAAAGTGACATTGTAAAGAAACTCAGTGAAGGTGCCCAAATCCTTGGGAGGGGAGTTGTCAACTTGAATGTTTCTTTTTTATCTGACTGGTTTTTTAGAGAAAAGACCCTGCCTCTGAAATGTAGGCTGAATATCTATGCACTGTTTTTCATTTCTGGTTTTAAATCAGCACCATTCCCTAAAAGTAATCGCATCTGGAAATCACACACTGCACATGGAAGGGAAATACCTACGTGCAAAACATGGTTAAATACCRAAAGTACAGAAATGTAGGGATTTCTGTTAGGCAAATTCTCTTCCAGCTGCATATAATCACAAAATCCCTAATGTTTTCCAGAGRAGATTCTTAGCACGCGCTGCTATTTATAAAGATAAATTGTGCACTGAAAGAGATCTGATCTTTTATGCTTTTGTACCTATGACACACACAATATGTCTCATATCCTACAGCAGAAAAAAAATCCACTCCAAGCCACACAGCAGCAACACTTCCCATGACTTTTTCTGATGGTACAGCTACACATTAAATGGTTCTATTTAAAACTAAGTGCCAGCAAACCAGAAAAAGTCTGGAAAAATTAAACCACCTGCACGATCATCATGGGAGTGATTTCCCCTTTGCRCTGGAAGTCACTCACAGATTTAATCCATGTAAAACTTGCCCCAAGCTGTCACATCTGATTCAGGGCACAACCAGACCCAGACCAGCAATGCAGAGCACCCCAAAAGTAAGAACACTCGTCTCTAACAGTACATACTGAGACTGAGGGCTCACTTCAAGTTTGAAAAACTCTCTTGCAATCCTGTCAATCTGTAAGACAGGTAAACCTGAATATGAGAAAGGAGATGCACCTTTCATGTCAGCGATTCCCTCACCCCATGTGGGATCACAGAATCAGTTCCTTGCTCGATGGACCTCATGGATGAATTTTAAATCCTCACCTGCCCTATACACAATTATTGGTGGTCCCTGGTATCACACTGCCCAAAACAAAGGACATTAACCCTTCTGCTAATATTTCATMGATTTTTATCACCAAAGTAGAAAATCAGCTGCTACAACAACAGCTTTCCAACAAACATTAACAGCCAAAGTCCAGAAGATCATATGCTGCATTTAATGCACTGAATATGAACATGTTTAAAATTCTCAACCCTATTCCAACTCAAAAACTGTAATCAAGAAAAATCGAGTGTTTTCTACTTAGCCCAGTTTTCTTCCAACAACAGAAGATCTAAAGCTCACCAAACAGATTACCTGTGCTAGATAACAAGGGGTGACTTGCAATTATTATACAGAAAGATATCTGATTCTGTGAGAGATAAAGGAATAAGCAAATAGGAAGAGAAGCAAAGCAAGAAACCCAGAGCTAAACATTAAAATATTTAAATTACACATTCTGTTCATAACTACACAGAAAATACTGGACATCTATTTACTCAATTAAATAATTCCAGTTTATAACTTGGATGATATGGCACAAAACATGGGTTAGTTAAACACTTCAGGACATGGATTACAGGACAACTCATTAAACAATCCCACTCCACACATATCTTAAAAGACACAACTAATTCTGCAAAGTCAAATTACTATTATTTTTTCCACTTAGCAGACATTAAGACAAGTATCAACACCCTCACATAAATATGCTTCTCACTAATTATCACAAACCAGAGCCTTAGTCTATTTGTTTATAGCTGATTTAACATTCTTCTCAAACCTTTCCTGTGACTGTAGATGGGTCTATTTTTCTCTCCTCCCTCTCTCAAATTTACAGTTGCTCCAAATTGAAACATCCCCAGTTTCCCAGATGTCAACACCTCGCACATCCTTCAGTCCAGACATGGGCGGCGATGTTTTCAGGGATGCAGTGGCATCCCAGCTCTGCTTCCAGAGCTCTGATTGCTGGTGGTTCCTGGGCTGACACTGACATCTAGTGGGGTTGGGAACTCCAGAGTATTCCCACCGAACTCTGGAGTATTCCCACCAACAGGAAGAAATCTGCACAATTGCTATCAAATATTTGCTATAAAAAAAAGATTAGTGTCAAAGTTGGGATACTTCTTCTCAGACCACTCATTTAATTGGTTTCCATTTACACATTTGCATCCAATCACAAATGTGTGATTTCCTCTCCTTTGTAGGAGTGGGAGATTTGGGTTTAAATCCAAATATGCTGTTGGGATGGACACAGGGTCCCTGAAGCTCTGTGCTGTCACTCAGAGCTCCAAAACAGACACAAAACTTCCTACTTGCTGAAGGTGGAGAGCTCAGATTTCATCCAGAGTATAAGGAAATGGATTCCTCGAGTTTATATGAGGGAAGGGAGCATGACATCACTCCAGGAATAAAATACATCAATTCTTCCTGTTGACAGGGAAGTTGTGGGTTCCCAAACACAACTAACATGTAGCTACAACCCCCGAGGGAGTTACATGAGAGCCCACAGGGATTCTGAGTTTGCTCTGAAGTGTGTTAACAGTCAAAAAACTGCTTACAAACCACAATTACACCTGCAACACGATCCCAGAACTTTCAGCAAGAGGGCTAAACCAAGGAAATCATCAYGCAAGGCTTCACTAGCATCTCCCAAACTACTTCTGCATAACAAAGACCTGTCATATTGTACCAGCCAGCTATTTGGTTTGGGGGTGGTTTTTTGCCTCTCAATGAAGCAAAAACCAGATGGTTTGGAAAGAAATGAAGTTATTTTCATCTCCATCATCTTTTTTAAACCTGGAGAAGGAACAGGTGATCTGATTCTGTATAGCAATAAAAGCAACATTGGGTAGTTACAGAATGGTTTGGGAGGGATCTTAAAGGCTTAAAGCCCATCCCACATCCTGCCACAGGCAAGGACACCTTCCACTGTCCCAGGGTGCTCCAAGCCCTGTCCAATTAGGCCTGGAACAATTCCAAGGATCCAGAGCAGCCACAGCTTCTCTGKGCACCCTGTGCCAGGGCCTCACCACCCTCATACAGAGGAATTCCTTCCCAGTATCCCATCCATCCCTGCCCTCTRGCAGTCCCATCACTCTATCCYTTGTCCAAAGTCCCTCTCCAGCTCTCCTGGACCCCCTTTAGGCACTGGAAGGGGCTCTAAGGTTTCCCTGGAGCCTTCTCTTCTCCAGGCTGAACAACCTCAARTCTCTCAACCTGTCTTCCTAGGARAAGTGCTCCTKTTTAAGCCTCAGACAGARCCACCCAATGACACACCCGAGATGTTTTTGTTTGAAGTCCACAGATCCATCTCACCACTCCTGTGTGGCTCAGAGCAGCCYAGCTGCAGAGGGCTGAAGCTCAGGCTGTCCCCACAGTACCCTGCACACCACAGCACCAGAGCATCCCCTGGCTCACTCACCGTGAAGAGGTTGGATCGGCGCTTGGACTGTTTACGGACAGGAGTTGGTGTGTTGGCAGTGGGAGGAACATCAATCCGCAGCTCCTTCTGGCTGGTGCTTGGAGTTGATGGGACAGAGGAGGAATAATCACTTAAACTCCCTCCTCCATTACTGGTCTGCAAGGATTAAAGTGAGTTTTAAACAGTGGTACACTGCTTTCAAGAAATGACAATCCACAGCTGTATCTTATTTACTCCTGATTTACTCCGTATTTATGCAAAACAGCAGCCAGGGCTCAGGGACTCAGCAGGGCTGCCCTACTGCCACTTCTCCACACATTTCTATTCCAAGCCTTTAAACATCTCCCCTGCCATTATTTTTTGAATACTTAGCTAGCTCTGTTTATACAGCAGACACATTTTCATTCTACACAGTATAACCTTARCTGGGTATCAGCAGGTTCATTTGTTTTCTAGTGTACGAATATGCAAAACATTGGGGAAAATCTTTAAAACCTGGATTTCTACTTCCTAACTACTAAACTAAATTCTAACCTAAGAGAAAATACCCAGGGAGCTGCACAGCTGGACCTAAGCCTAGTCTGGAGACACCAGATCACTGAGAGCTGATCAAGAAAATAAAAATAATTCAGCATTGTAAAATGGCTGCTATGGGGTTGGATAAATCCCACCACATTCCAAGCATCACAGAATCTCCTGAGCTGCAAGGGACCCACAAGAATAATCAAGTCCAACTCCTGGCACTGCACAGGACTTTGCTGAAGTCACTGGCACAAAGATACAAAACTTGTAAGTAAGATATTCCAATTTATTCAAAACTCCTGATGTTACATCATAGTCCTGAAAAAAAACAGAGTGAACCCATAGAACAATAAATGAACAGAGGGAACAAATTCCTAAAAGCAGGAAGGCGATTAAACCAGACAGAATGGAAAGRACAAAAAGGTGATTAAGAACAAAGTCTCATTTTTGCTTTAAAAGGACTTAATACACATATCGTGAATGAGTACAAAAACACCATTAAAGGAGAAGATGCTCCATGTGATGGGGGATGGGGCAGGACAACAGGGAAAATTCTGCCTGCTGAGGATGGAAAGCTCAGCAGTGGCTGAAGGSGCTGGACAACAACTCACATAAAGCTTTTGGGGGGAAAAATTTTTGGGATGCACACAGAATGGAGAAAATCCATCTTTAAAGCAGTCAAGTTTCCTAGAGAAAGTGAGGAAATGTGTTAAGAGGGTATTTCCAGAATTCCTGAGRAGAAAGATGCCTGACAGAACTTCCCCCATGTTCCTTGGGGATCAGGACCTCACGGTGCAGCCAGTCAGGATGGAAAAGTAGGAAACAACCCCTTACACCCCACAGCAGACGTCTCTCCTAGCGTTCCAAGTTCTCTTCTGATTCTTGTCGCTTTTACAAATCACGGAATCAGAGGTGAGGTCACTGAAAGCAACAGCGGGGCTGAAGAGAAATTTCCTACAACACTTTCAAGAGCCAGAGGAAGAGCAGCAGAATTCAGAGATGTGCATAAAATAAAGGAGATGAAGTATAAAATAAAGGAGATGAAGTAACACAACTGAAATGATTATTTTTAGTGTCCTAATGGAGAATGGTAATGCAGGAGAGATGAGCAGGACAACCTGGGAAGAAGTGGCCTCAATCACCCCACATGTGCTTTTCCTCTCACTGTGGCACCTTGTTCCCAAACCACTGRCTGTGTCACAGATGAGAAAGGTGGCATGAAAACCTTGGGTTTTTTTAACTGAAATTAACCGATTTATACCCTAGGAGCCTATTTCTCAGGTGAAGAACATGAAGGATTCCCTAAAATTTTACCTTTTAAATCCTTCATCATTTTATAGCAGCATTTTACACGTTTTGCAGCTGTCGCCTGTATTTCTAAGTGATTTATTTTCCAGGAGTGAGTAACTCCTAAAGGAAAACACAAACCTGTTGGATATTCCATTCCCCAAAGACACACAGAGAGTTTCTATAAAAGAAGTCCTGCAGGCAATGTTTCTCTCTTCACACACCAACCCTCGCTGGATTTCAAACTTTGTAAATAAAATTCTGAGGTGGTTTCAAAATAAGCCACTGGTTGGAACAATGGAAAACACAACCAGAGAAACACTTGGAAACCATATTAAAAAAATCACAGACTGGTTTGGGTTGGAAGGATGATCTAATTCCATGTTTCCACTATCCCAGATTGCTCCAAGCCCCATCCAGCCTGGCCTTGGACATTTCCAGGGATCCAGGAGYARCCACAGCTTCTCAGRGCATGCTGTGCCAGGGCCCAGCACCCTCACAGGGAGGAATTTAAAATGTCAGCTCTAGATAAATATTACATTACTTAAAAACTATATATGTGGCAAATTTGATTTGCCAAAAAAAGGAGGCAAAAAGCAGAAGGAGCAAAAAAAWTTCCAAAAAGCTGAAGGAGCAGCTAAGTTAAGCAAAGTAGTCCCTTCTCTGGGCAAGTGTCCAAAATATTACAACAGAACACTGCACCCCAAATGGCCCCTGTGATAAATTAGATAATTGTTTCCTGCTATTAAGTGCTTATCCATAATCAGGTCTCACATACAATAAAATAATGGATGATCAGGTTGAATGCACTTTGCTTTCAATAGTTTAATTTACATATTTAGACAATCATGTTGTAGYAAAAACAGAATGGAGGCACAGTGCAAATAGAAATAATGCATCACTACAGATTTGCAAGAGGTAGTAAGGAACAAGCTTTTGTGGCAGCCACACCTGAGTTGCAGCTTCATAGGAGATGTTAAAGCTCCCACTTTTCCCAGAAATAATGTAAATCTCCAGGGAGAATGACACTGGTGACCAGGAAACACAACTCTCAGCACTGCAGCCCAGATGTATGGACACAGAGGAGCTGGAGCATGTCCAGGGAAGGGAAYGGGGCTGGGGCAGAGGGAGCTGGGAAAGGGGCTCAGCCTGGAGAAAAGACRGCTCAGGAGGGACCTTCTGGCTCTGCACAAYTCCYTGACAGGAGGGGACAGCCACATGAGGGCTGGGTTCTGCTCCCAGGAATTAAGGGACAGGATGAGAGGAAATGGCCTCAAGTTGCACCATAGACTCAGAATGGATATTAAGGAAAATTTCTTCACCCAAGGGTGTCTAAGGTCACTCTGTCACAGTGGAACACACATAGACCAGGCAGCCATGGAAACATGGTGCTATTTCAATCCCCTCTCACAGCAAAGCATAACAGCTGAATTCCTGGGAAGCCAGCAAGTGTGAAAACACAAGCAGACTGCAGATTTGCAGGAATTACAGTCACTGGTAAAACAATATTTCCACCTTTATGTTCAAAACTGTACTTCACAAGTAGGCTCACACTGCTGGGGATTCCTGGCTGGAATCTGCACATCATCAGTGTGTCTGGGAAGAGGCCTGGAGTTTTTCACAGGAACTGCTGTGCCAAAGGGTTTTCCAGCTGGTTTTACAGCAGTGCAGCCTCAAAGCCAGGCCCAGCTCCAGGTAACTCAGCAGGTTATGCAGCCCCCACAYAGGAGGCACCAAGAACCAAAGCTGGGGTCCACCTGAGCAGCCTCATGGGTTTTGGAGACAGATGATCTCCACTTTCAACAGCTGTTAAAAATTAAAATAAAATTAAAATATTGGCACTATTCTTCTAAGTTAATATCTGCAAAATGCCTTCCTGACATGTCAGGTGYGAAAAACAAGCAACTCCTCTAGCACAGGGATGAATTTAGGGAAAAGGAATGTCTGTGGGGTTTTGTGGGTGAAAAGGGAACTCATGCTACTTAAAATTTAGCATGGTCTACAAGCATATCATGCCTAGGAAAACTGTCAAGGGATAGGAGAATGAAAGGTGGGATAGACATGCAGAGCACACAGACACAGCAGTGACCGGTCTGTACTTGAAAAAAGTAAATTAAAGACCTATTCCAAGATGCCCTGTGGTAAATAAGAGGAGGCCCTCAATCCATTGAACAACACTTCTTCCCCTCTAAACAACTCAGTCTAGCTCTTGAAGTGTTCCAAAAAGCCAGACAGTGAGCTGTGACTGGAATACCTGAATGCATCAGGCAGAATATAACTGATGTTGCAGCATCCCTCTTGTTGACAGAGTATACAATAGTTCTGTCCATCATGGYCATGAATGATAATCCCTGGATTTGAGAATAAAATCCTTTGCATGCACTCTGTGCTGCCCCAAAAGCCAACAGAGGTACCTGAAGTACTGCAAAGGTTTGTTGACTCTGGGTATCAAGGGTTTTCAAAGAAAACCCTCATCTTCACTGATGTACACATTAAAAACAAAGTCAGAAGAAAAATTAAGCAGTGTCTACTACAAAGACAAGTGGATTTTGTCTTTGGAATAGGAAGCACCTTACTGGGTAGAACAGCTATCTGGAAATATGCAATTAAAGATACTCCTGACAGCATTTTCTGGAAGGGGACCTTACCGAGGCATTCACCACCTTGGACTTCTGGACATCAGGGTAGAGAAGCACCTAAACACATACACACACACAAGCCTTTCACAGAATCCCAGAATGGTTTGGGTGGAAGAAATTTTAAGGCTGATCTCATTCCAACTCCTTGCCATGGGCAGGAACACCTTCCACTATACCAGATTGCTTCAAGCCCTGTTCAACCTGGCAAACTGAAACTACAGAAGCMCTGGATGGTGTTAAAGCTTAGAATTCCCCCCAAACTATGCTAAGGACTAGCTTGGGTAAGGTGGCACTTGATACTTCTTTTTTCCTTTCTCTAAAGCCTAAGCTTTTGACTGCAGAGTCATCTGGAGAGTTTGCAGGAGTTCGATCCCCAGGATGATCCAACCAGAGATGGAACAATATCCGACTTTATCTGAAGTGCTGTGTGTAACCACTGCCTCTGAAGGCCTCTGCTCCTGTGGAGAATGCAAGTGGCAGGGCACTGCAATGCTAACGGGTTTGATTCATGGAGGAAATCTTCAGAGAAACATCATTACGCCAAGAGAGATGTTCCAAAGGGCAAGACACCAGCCAGTCTTCCAGCCAAGATCAGAGATGGCAAATCTTGCCCCAGATCATCTTAAACTTGGAATTGCAGTTGCAAAGTTCTTTTAAGTCTAGGATAAGGATTYAGCTTCCTTCCCTTAAACAAGGTCATACTGCCTTTAAGTGTAGCACAAAGGAGATACGACATGAAACAGATTTCTGGCCTCTACTTTTAGGCATGACATCAGTCTTAGAAGAGAGACAYCTTTGACTGGTGATGCAATTGCCCCTTTAGGTAATTATGACACCTGGCAAAGGCAGTAAAGAACATTATTTCATTTTTATTGAAACAGAATCTAGGGAGCCTTCTCACAAAAGCTACCTCGCCTTGATTTTCCCAAACAGTTCTCATTGCTGGCAAGAAGTTTGCTGCATAGGTGATGTACTGGTCTAGAATTTGGTGTTTGCTGTTGACCTTCAAACTAGAGTTGGGTAGGAAACTGGTGAGGCCCCAGATACYTGATATCCTTCATCAAAAAACACTTCATTAACAAGAAAAGCTTCATTAACAAGAAATGCCTTCACAGAGAGGACAAGTTCCAAGTGCTTCTGGCCATGAATGTGTCAGAGAGCAGCTGAGGAAACCTGGCCCATGTCACATAATGTGAGACCTTGTACTTCAGCAGAAGGTGCCAGGATCCTTCTGAAGAGCAATGCACCTCACTCAGCACCTGCTTGAGAAAGGGGGCTCTGAACTTCAGCATTCTCTTTGGGCTCACCAACAAAAACCACAGTCAGGGTCTGAGGTTGTATCAGAACTCAGCTTGAAGCAGAATAACCCAGAGCAAAGAACTTTAAGGCTACACCGGTACCTGCATCATCAGGGTTCTAACCCAGGGGCAGAAATTAATCATTGTAAGGCACTCTGTGTGGGATAAAGGTCCATAGTCAAAATAAATCCTCAAGTGGGTGGCTCAAGACTGCAAAATAACTTTAGAAGACACTGKCATGCTGTTGAGTTTAGACTGAAAACCACAGCAGAACGGCTGTGGGTGTCTGGTATTGTTGAGCTTATATCCATCCCAACTGTGGGCATTGCCCAGAGATTATCACTTGACACTAGAAAACAAGGACACTGAGGAAGGGCATCGCAGGGGAAACACAGRGGTGTGTGTAACACACGTGGGTAAAACTTGTGCAAGTCAGAAAATTTCAGTATTAACCATATGTTTCTAAAAATACCATCAAGTGTAAAATTCCAGCACTCTAACTACTGGGATACACCAGTTTAGCCCAGCTGAGTGAGCCTAACCACCAAAAACACAGTGAGGGCATGTTAAACCACAGCACAGTAAATCCTGCAACTATCATCATTGGTCTAACTCAGACCTGCAGGCTGCTGGCTATCAATCAGGATGGCTTTAAAGCCAAATTGCTTTACTATTTTGTTCTTGAAATGAAGTCAAGCCAATCTGAAAAGAAAGTCAAATATTGTTTCAAACTCATCACTGACAGCATAAAAAAAATGGCAACTACCTCTCAAGCGGCAAAGAGCACTTGAAATGGCATGAAATACATCAGATGAAAAGCAGCTTATCAGTTCCTTTTTCAAGCATTTATTTTTTCTGTACCTGGCTGATATGTACGGCAGAAACCTGGGCAGAACACACGGAGGAGTGGCTCGGAGAGTTGGGTAGAGATTTGCAGGGTCCAATTGAGAGCTGCTGTTTCTTCTTGGTAGAAACGATCTTCTGGGCAACTAAAGGAAAACAAAACATCCAGGCAGGTAAGGCAGAGCACATGTGGGGAATGATGGGAAAACAGAATGAACGAGACACAAACAGGGGGCTTCACTGCCAAAGCCTGCTCCAAAAATTGAGTGTATTACAGGGAAGATGAAGGGTGCTGGGTTTCCATGATGCTCCAGGTGAGACTCCAGGTGAGACTCCAGCTCGGTTCTCCACATGCAGGACACGGCCCCAGAACCCTCCCTCCACCTGGTGAGCACCAGAGGACCCAGGGAAAAGGAAGGGGTACAAAAAGCAATACCAGGAATTCTGTAACAAGTCCTCCTGATGTTTATAACACCACACTGACAATGCTTAAGGTAGCAAACATTGTCCATTCTTCTCTGGAATGTTCCCCTCCTCGGCTCTGATGCCAAGGAATAAGATGGACTTTCCTTAATTAGCAGCCACTGCAGCAGGACAACCAGTTTTGGAACCCACAATAAGTGAAAATTGGAACATTAGAACTGATMAAGAGTCCCTGACACAAAATGAATACCTGGATTGGTGGTGCCACACACCACATCCCAGTCAAATTCTTTACGGAAAGAAACTGTATCATGATTTCTAACTTTAGCTTTTATTCCTTAGCAGCAGCAGCACAGCTGGAAAAATGCCTAAWTTGTTTTGCAATTTATTAAGACATTTTCTTCAGCATGGATGGAAAAGCAGCATTTATCAAATGGATACAGGAATCAGAGTCATTAACATCTCTATACATAGCCTGGCAGACCCATAATAGAAAAAAATCAAACAGAACCAGTGTGAAATGTAGCAACTTCCAAACCTCTCCTMCAATTTTTCAATTTAAACAAGTCAAATTATTTTACAAATTCATCCCATCACACACTGGAATTTGAGATCGTGCTGCTATTCAACTAAAGCCTTCAGAAAGAGCTGTTTTTATGCCATAAATACATAAAATCAAAATTCGTTGCTATCTTTTGAGTCACAAATTAAAACCCAATCAAAACTTCAGTCTTTAGAAGCAGATAATTGTGTAGTGGCTAATAAAAAAAAAAGCTAACTAAATTTAGCTTCCTTGCTTACAGTTTCCTTCCTGAAGGGAAGCACTTCATGAAACTTGTGCCAAGGAGTCTGCAGTCACTTGAACTCCACCAAAACCAGAACAATTACTGGCATCTCCTTAAAAAATTCCCCAAAACTTGTACTTAAGCCCACAGAATCCAATCTGTCTTGTTCAGAAAACACAAAAAGATAATTATGTAAATTCCAGGATTATTCTTCCTTACTACCTTATAGCACAGGCAGGAATAGTACAAGCATAGTTTCTTCTCAAATGAATGCAATTTTAATAACAAACTGGTCGGTGKCTTATGTTTTTCATGTAAATGAATGATGGCATAACCATGATTTAGTGAGAATACATTGTATAAAAAATGGCTCATATATATGAAGAAGCAGCTTCATTAGTTACATCCCACCTCCAATAGGCCTCTTATCATCCTGAAAGGATGATATCAATTAATTTATCTTCCCCTAGCATATTGATCATAACCTTCATCAGCTAATCATGTTTAAATTAAAGGGGAATATCGTAGCACTCTGTCATTTCAGACCCATTGGGTTATTGATCTGGAGCTCAGGAAGCCATATATTAAAATATTTTAAACCACATTAGCGAGTGAAGAGAGCAAACCAAAGGTCAGATTTTAACATATGCACGTGGATTTGTCTTCATTGTATGTGGTAAAGACCTAAATTAAGACCAAAACTGAATAAAAACCACACATGAATGAAAACTACCTTGTCTGCAGAAGCTCCTGCTCTCACACAAGAGATAATTAKCCAAGGAAAATATTTACCTCTTCCCTTCCATGTGAATACAGGGGTGTTGGTGGCATCACATCAACACAGTCTGGCCAAGGAAGTGGAAGGCACAGGGAAAGAACCCCAAGACAGCCTRAACTCACCGACTCAAACGCAAGCAAAGTACCAGGTTGCTCCAAGCCCCGTCCAACCCAGCCTGGGAACACTTCCAGGGATCCAGGGGCAGCCACGGCTTCTGTGGGCAACATGTTCCAGGGCCTCCCCACCCTCCCAGGGAACAATTCCTTCCCAATATACCATCCATCCCAGCCGTCTGGCAATGGAAAGCCATTCCCYGTGTCCTGTCCCTCCATCCCTTGTCCCCAGTCCCYCTCCAGCTCTCCTGGAGCCCCTTTAAGCMCTGCAAGGGGCTCTGAGCTCTCCCTGGAGCCTTCTCCTCTCCAGGTGAGCACTCCCAGCTCTYCCAGCCYGGCTCCAGAGCAGAGGAGCTCCATCCTTTGGTGMATCTCCATGACCCCTTCTGGACTTGCTCCAGCAACTCCACATCCTTTTCATGCTGGACACAGGTGAGGTCAAAATAGACTGTCCTTCACCTCAAATTTCTTAGCTCCTCACACCACTAGAACAATTATGTTCTACAAAATGAATAGCAGAAATAGCAAGAAAGCAGAAATATTTTTGCCCCAAGCTTTCAGGTTTTATCTCATTCCAAAGCTGCTTCTGAACAGCATTTAAATTTAACACTCTCTAAAAAATATTTCTAAAACAGATAAATACGGACCTAATCTATGTCAGATATTAACAATAATCCAGATAGCGACAAGCATTTAAACTATTTTTAAAAATCARTTGTCTGTAGTTTTACATACTCAACTAAGCCATCAATTTAGGACAGATTTTATTGTAATACCTCAGTAGTATGAAAAGCTAAACAAAGTTTATGTGCAAAGTCAAGAACTCTTCTGCACATAAACAGGRATATGCCACGGATACTTAAGAGCTGCAAACAAGAAGAATGGATATTTAGCAAATATTTGGTCTTGGGGGGAGACTGATGCCTATTTTTAATACATTTAAATTGAATTCCACGAGCCAGAATGACTGAGATCTGTATTTTGCTTTAAGGCATTGATAATTAAAAGCATGTGAAAGTCCCACTCCAAGATGGGAGGGAAAGCTCCTGGCTTGAATGCCTCTCCTTCCATGCCTGACCTAGCGCACCACAACAAAATTAACCTTCCCACCCCCTGCCACTTTCATCTGAAAYGCTACTTTTTGTTAGTCAAAACCCACTCATTCCTCAGCATCTCAGGCTCACTCCCTGCCTGGATGGTTTTCAGGAGCGCTCAGCGCTCCGGCAGCCTCGGAGCTGCACATCGATGTTTCCACACTCCAGCTCAGCAGATCTCTGTGCAAACCACCCCGGTTTGCRTTTGCACATGGAAACAAGTGACCGTACACTCATTTTCCCCAAGCAGAGCCCTCCCGTTCTGCTCTCAGGGCTGACAAGCAGAGCGCTGAATTCCCTCAAAAGGGCACCTCCTCTCCTCGAAGCCCAGAGCTCCATAATGAACCCACTCCTCTCTGTGCTCCGTTTGGGAGCTCATSCCCATTAGGAATGCTGTTGCCACAGGAACTGCACTGACAGAGTTGTCTTGCCCTGGTTCAAAGGGCTGTTCACACGTCAGCTCCTCCTTGAGCAGATCTGGTGGGGGCAGCTGGGGCTCTCCGACCTCATTAGTGCAGCTCCATCCAAGGACAAGGACAAAAAAAAAAGAAGAAATGCAGAGACCTGGGGGGGGGATACTCCCTAGGAGAAGTTCAAGGCACAAGGTAAGAGTCTCATCTGGCTCCACAGCTCAGAAAAATGGAAACACAAAAGGTACCTCTGCAGTGCCTAAGAGATGAGTTGAGGGAAACCTCATCTAGGCTGAGACCTGAGCTCTCCCTGCTCCTAAGATGGACCCTGGAAAACATCCAAAGGCATCAACAATCTGATCACTTTTCATTCCTAAAAGGCAATGAATATAGTTCCTTTGCTTTGACCAAGGAAGGCTTGGAATATTAAAAGGGAAGACTTCAGGCATACAATATCCATAACATCTGGAGCTATTTCTCTTCTCAGTTATCACAGGAGTGCTGCACATTTAGGAGATGCAGACACTCTTCTCCAATTACGACTAATTTCAATCTAAATCCGTTTTTCATAAAAACCTGTGTAAGACCATTCATCTCATCTGTGTRTCCTAGTACAAGTAAACACCAGGTTTGGTTAAAATCTGCCACTTTGYGCAAAAGATGGGAATGCAGGACATTTTCTTCCACTGACAGACAGAAAATGGCTTTCAGTTAAASCTGGCATGCCCATGGCTAACTGAGAAACAACAGAAAGGATAAACGCTCATGAATACCTGCTTAACTACTGGAGGGAAAAAAAGCAATGCAAAACTGTGAGTTACACAGATATTTCTTTTWACCTAAAAATGCAAGTGGAAGTTAAGATATATAGCAACTTACATTTTTACAGCAGCTGCCTTTTGGCTTAATATTCCACGTTTACGGTGTAAGTAAGAATTCAATAAAAATAAATTTATTTCACAATTACATATTGTAGGAGAGGCAGTAATAACTACCAGAGCTAGCCCTAACCACAAATGTTTCCAAATGGGAAACATTAATGTCAGTAGTCACTATTAAGCMATTGTGCCTGTTATTTTAAATTCAATCCATTTTCTAGGCTAAACAACCTTTATACTTCTCTGTTTAAATGGAGAGCTTGGCATCTTACATGGCAGGTGTAATAGAGAAATGAGTGCTGAACAGTTCTAATGTTGGGGCTGGGAAATAGTAATTTATCCAGCTAATTCCTGGTCACAGGCAGCCAGAAATGGCTGAAGTTAATTTGCCCTGAACAAACAGTATGCTGTGAAGTCACACCTGGAGAGTTCTTGCTTCCACTGAACACAAACCCACTCCATGCTCTGACAGCCTATGGTGGAACTTGCTGGRAGAAACCTCCATCTCACTTTATAGCATGACCAGAAAAGGAAAGTCAAACTGACCAAAAATACAGAAATCTGTAGTGCAAGCAATGAAAAGTTCCAGGAAGGAAGCAGAAGTTCCAGGGGACAAAGTGCTCGCTTAACAAATCTTCTTCTTAAAGCAATTTTAACACACCCAGACATGATACCTGCTTTCTTYGTTACCTGACTAAAACAGGGTCATCACAGAATCCCAGAATGGTTTGGGTTGGCAGGGATCTGRAAAAGTATCGAGTTGCACTCTTTGAGGAATTTAAAAGCTGACTGTAATGAACAGCTRCTTTCAGGATGGAACAAAGTCAAGGCTACTCATGTTAATTTTAGAATGAAAAGAATTGTTTGGACGGCCAAATATACAGCTTTTCAACTCCTYAGATAGAGATTGTTTCCAAGAACTATCAAGCTATTTTGTAATACAAATAAATAAAAAATACATGTAAGAACACAGAAATTTTATACCAAGAAAACTTTTTCACTATCACCACAGCTCATAATCAAGTTCAGCTACGATGGGCTAGTGTTTATAGTTAACAATTAGTTGGTTTTAATACAATTCTGCTTCAAAAATAATTTCCATCCTAMACCTTACTGGCACTTTTGGTGATACTTTCATTGAAATACATATTTCAGCTCTGGCTCTCAAAAACAACTCTTCTTGTCTTACAAGATATGAAAGTACATCTATAAATCACACTCAGTATTAAATATCTTTAATCAATGCCAACATATTTTTTTTTCCTCCACAGGTAACTATAATTAACACTGCACATCACTTATTCCCAACTCCCATGCAAATCAGCACTTTCCAAGACTAGGTAAGCAAATACAYCAATAAATCCACTGGAAAGAATCTGGCATCTGAAGGAATTTTAAAATAAACCTGTGTTTTCTTGAACTGCGCTGCAAGCAGAAGCAYATGGCTTGAGGATTTAAGGCAAACACTGTGCCAGACACACAGGTAAAGATTTCTGCACATGGATTTACCTCACCAGCACATCATGGAGTTCTGCTGATCTTTCCATGAGGACAGAATGAAGTCATAAATCCTGTTAGATCCCACACAATGGTATGATTTTAAATACAAAGGATAAAAAAAAAGTCAGAAGAAAAAAGGTCAAACGTTGTCAAATTGAGTGTTTGTAAAATCTCCATAAAGGAAGCAACTGGGTTGTAAATTACCCCTTACGAATAAAACTCTTAAGGATAGTATCATTGTATGCACTTCACTCTATGTCAAAACATAGAATCACTGTTCAATCATATCAAAACATAGATTTAAATAACAGAAAATTATATGATGCCTAAGGATCTTACCACCTTGGCAAGTAAATTCAAACTTACATTTTGAAGCAGCTTCAAGGAAAACCCATTTTGGGGTACACTGTCAAATTAYTGCTTTTATAGAGAACATTTCTGCTTTCTGAAGATTCATGCACACCCACTGAGCTCACTAAAAGAGTACAGAAAATCATACAAAGTGATAAAAAGTGGCTGGTTATATTGGTGCATCTCAGAAGCATCCCTCCCTCTAGCAAGGAATAGACTTATGCCCATTTACTAAACAAAATTCAACTTAACTCAAGCCTCATCCAGACATTTCTATCAACTCAATTTGAAGGAACAGTTCAACAGCAAGCCTGAATAATCAATGATTTATTAAAAAAAACAACCAAACAACAATCTGCAAAAATTACTTGCAATTGTTTAGTAAATTCTGAAGCCAGAGGTGCAACCACACCTGGAGATCACACAGCTACATCCAAACAGGGCACAGCTGGTTCCAAAACAAGGGCCATCACTCATGGAATATCTAAAAAAAAGGTTATATTCACCTACTAATTGAAACAAATATAACTTTTTCACATGAATCACGGACCTTATTCCTCAAAATGTGAGTATTCTCAAAAAAAAGAGCTATCAGGTTTACTACACCAACATCCAAAAGGTGCCCAAACACATCACTGCTCTTGAAGCACAACTTACCTGCATTGTTCACKATCAAAATCAAGYTGCAGAATGCTCTGGTACTTTAAAGGAGAATCTCCCTCAAAAGAGATCTAAGTAAGATTAAATAAACCACCTTAGCCCATGAACTCGTTGCCCACTGAGCCATCAAWATTCACCTCTCAGGCACACAGATGCCTGCTGGAAACACAGTTAAGCTTTGTGTTACCAACATCACTGCTTCTGTGTGGGTGGAATAAATCCTGCTCCCCAAACACCCTCCTCAAATCCAGCAGCAGATAGGAAGTCRTCTCCTCCACCACTAAAGGCTAAAAATCCTTTGGGTTTGTGGCTTTATGCACATTCAGCTGTCACAAAAGAAGTTCCCTRCCAGAGCAGAAGCATCATAGAGCATTTCACATAAATCTCCCAAAACACATAAGCCCCCCCTTTGCACTTTAATCATTTGCTAACAGTTACAATAAGATTGTATTAAAAATTTAAACTGCCCTACTTAATGCAATTTACCTTCAAAGGTCCATTTCCAGAGAATGAAGTCGAATGATATAAATGTCGAACACTTGATCAGATTTATGGCGCCCAAGAATATTTCTCTTGATACAGATCTGACGAGTGAAGGCTAATGGCTTTAGTTTTATTACTTTTTAAGCACTTAATGGGAAAATTTAGACATTTTCACAAGACTAAGCTCCAGCAAGAATGGTGCATTTACAGGATGACAGCAGAGGAGAGAGCTGTGTGCTCTCTGTGGAGATGACCGGTTAAACAGCGTTATTAAGTGAGAGATTAATGCCAAGTATTTATCCAGATAATTTGTCACACAACAGTTGGGCCTGAGTGCCTCTCTGYTAAACGAGAGAGCAGCACAAAGTGCTGACTCTACAGCCAAGTTTCCATATGGAATCAGGGCCAAAATCCCAAGGAAAGACAACTGAAGTCACCGTGAAATTGTAGAAGGAACTAAGTGACACTGCCATAGGTGCACATCAATCAGTGCCTGGAGATGATTAGGGAACACAACTTCCATTTATTAGGGGATCCCACCTTTTCATCMCAACCACCTTCTCCAAAAACATGAGAAGCACTTCCAACATACTACAAAGCAATAGTTTCACTTGTCCAAAAAGACTCTTTATCCCTTATTTTTTAATTTTAATTTTTTTTTAACTGAAAGACAGCTGGGAGTCCTCAGATTTCAATTAATGTCGAGGTACTTGGCCAATCAATCACCSAGTGCTATAAATTCCCTCCATTTCTCATTAGTTACACTATTGCACAGCTTAAATCTAAACATACCTTTCTGGGAGACTGTAAATTACCAGGCCTAAGACACAAGCGAGTGCATCAGCCATCAGGACCGGCATAAATGATGGGAGTGAGAGGATTGTGCATGTGCTCAACTCCAGCTGATTTACTCCTCGCAGGGGCTTTTTTCACACAAAAGTAGCACTAGCACAAGTGTTTCCAGCAGCACTCCATCTCCTGGAGTTTGCATATCTGACTTGAGACCTGTCTTTATTAACATTAACAAGTTTTATGCCCAAAATCTAATTTTCTATGGAAAAAAATATTTCTTCAGCATCTGCCAATAATGTCCCTTCATTAAGTGCAGATAGAGCTCGAAGGAAAACAAACCTCTGCCTTAATTTAAAATTGGTTCTGTGGCACTGAAAGCCACCTTTCCAAAGGTGAGACACTGYAGGTGCCTGACACAGCAGGATTTTGTACTGAAACCACAAGAAATATACATTCAAACGCGTTTATCAACAAATCTATTCATTTTTTAGTCTTGTAGCTGGTTTATAATAATTTTTATCTTGAACTAAAGGTTATAAACCAGAATGCCACAGAGGCTCCTGAAGGAATGCACTTGACATAGATGACAAATGTGCTCCAAAAAGATGTCTTCTATCGGAGTTAAATTTTATTCAAAAATTTAATTTAGAAGTTTTGAAAGTGGCAGGAAACTTTCAGTCAAGGGCTATAAATCAGCCAAAACAAAAATGAAGATAAAAAAAGAAAATAAAATGAAGAGTTTGACGCAAGGAACAACTGCCTATGTTAAAGACTGCAGTACCCCAGGAATCTTAGCATCATGAAAGTAACCATATAAACAGAACAACRAACTTCAAGGGATATTTCTAACCTTAGCAAAGGATTTGGGATGTCCTGATGCCCCCAGCTATCCTGCCCAACACCCTGACTTGGGGCTCCCCTGCCACCAACACCCTTAAGACTGACAAAGATTTTTAAGGCCGGCCAACAACCAGGCCAACACCATCCCTGTAAAAACTGAAATAAAATGAGGAGCTTACGGCCAAAACTCACTTTGCACTAACATTTGACAAAAATCACACAACACAATCGGTGCAAGCGCTTTTTCTTCCAAGAGGAAAGAGGCAACAGTTGCTGCTTTAGCAGGCACAAGTTGCCTTGTGCAGCACCAGGGACTCCACCACCTCACCAACATCAACATCAAACCTCAACTTCAAAATTAATTACATACAATTCAAGATTCTCCACAGAGAACGAGGAAGAAAAACCACATCTTATAAACTGAAAATTTGCTGCTTTGTAGGAATTCTGAGGCGAATGCCAACACTGTGCCTTCCTAAACACCACCCCCACGCATCCAGGGAGGCTTTTAAAGGCTGAGTCCACAATGCTAATCCCAGCGAAGCAAACAGCTCAATGGGATTTGCATATGCATACGGATTAGCTGAAAGGCAACGATTTGCAATGCGTTTAGGAAATGGCTTTTGAAGAACCAGCTATGCTAATCATCAACTTTGATGTTGAAAATGTGTTTGTTACACAACAGAGAAGGTTACAAAAGGATTATGTTTATTACACCGGTTTTAAGTGTTTGATAGTTCAGACAAAAGCATCTCTTCATTATAAGGGGGAAGAGCGGGATTTTCTCTTTAATAAATGTTCCTAAACACACCCAGAACAGAATGAAGTTACAGAAAGGGCATTTTCCCTTCCCTTTCAGTCTTCAGACAACACATCTCCTGGGTTAGCTCTTAATCTTCCACTCATCAATATTAAGCCAGCAAAGTCATTTTCCACTAGCAAATTTAAAGAGAAATCCACAAAGGACAGTTCAAACCAATGAGCAAGGGAGGATTTATTGARGATAAATAAAAAATAAATATCAAACTTTAGACATTTCACACTGCCCTCTGGTATGGAGAAGTTGTATAGAACATGAGGTAAGGCAGGTGAATGGGTTTTATGATTCATCAATAAAAAAATAAGAAGAAAAAGTTACGACTGAGTAAAATTAAGAAGAAGAAAAAGATTAAATTATCAAACCATAATCATACAAGCACAACAAAGAGCACAGCAGTAGGAACAGAGACAAAGAGATTCTGGGCAAGGCAGAACATCCCCAAAAATGCAGCAAACGAAACACAGTTTAGACAGAACACTTAGAAATAAAACACAAGGAAGCAAGGTCGTTGCTGCAATAAAGCAAATATAAATGGCACTTTGTGGAGGTCATGCTCTGCTGAAGCCCTTCTTGGCCTTTCCCTGTGGTCAGTTCCACTACAGCATCATTTTGCAGTCACTAAAGAATCCTCAGCAGGTATCATCAAGCAGTATTTCAGTTTATTTGTTAGTAAATCCTCCCCTTCCAACACACCCTGTGACGGAGCCCTGTTAGCAGCCSTGCTGTGCCATCAGTTTCCTGTTCAGACCACTTGGCTCCAAAAGAATCACAGAACTTGTCACTGCTCTTTTCAGCTTCTGCTGAATGTTCTGGCAATATTTATTACTTATTTCTGTCCTGCTTTTCCTGGTATCTCCACTGAAAAACTCAGATATGTGAAAAATAAAGAATTTTTAAACTTCCCCCTCCTTCCGGAATTTTTCATTTCTGTTTTCAAGTGAAAACTATTCCTACTTGCCTGCCAGACACTTCACAAATGTGCTTGTAACACTTTATCTCCCAAGCACAACACACATGAGTCCATCAAACAGACTAATTTTGCCTCTTACTCTCAAGGTCTACTACAAAAAAAAAGAAAAAAAAAAAGACAATTTACCCCCAAACAACCACCTTRTTTCCTGCCCCAGCAGTCTGCATTAAAGAATATGACTTTACTGGATTAATTCTGAATTGTCAGTACTGAAAACCTGATTTTTTTTACATTTTGATGAGATATATCAACATTCTTGTTGCCATTTAATGAAAAATTTGTGTATGTTGAACAAGGCCTTGCATTTATTGTACTCTCCAAAAAGTTTAACAGCTGTCACCCTCTTCCATAAAATCAGCAACTCTAGCTGTAAAGTAACCTGCCTCACTGCATACACTTCAAATTAAGACTTAAAGGAAGTGCCATAAAATTACCGCTATAAAATTAAAAGTCACACAAAAAGTTCTGCAGAGATGACAGCTTTCTACAAGTCACCCACTGAATGACACAGCACAGCTAAAATCAAAACCTCCCTGGAACTTTTACTGGCATTAAATCGACTCCTCTGTACTAATTACTGTGCTCCTKAAATGCCTGGACTACAGCTCCTCATCCCATCATTTAATTCCAAAAAATGAGAAAAATGGATGCAGATTAACCACTGGAAGATCTCTTTTTTCCTTCACAGTTGTGAAGAAAATTGATGGAGCAATACAAAGTCCCCAAAGCCTGCAAAGTTGCAGCAATTTTCACGAAAAATTGGCAAAAAACAGCATGGCAGTGACACTGGACAGCCAACAAGCACATGGGGAACTGCACAGAGATATTGTAAATCCTTGGGGACAACAGAAAAAAAAATCTGTAACGTGTAAAGTGGGAAACTTGGTTTAGTAAGAAAATACAAACCCAAGGATTTGGATCCGTTTTCCAACCCAATCCCACTGATGCTAAGCAGGATGAAGGCTTCTTCACACCTGTTTCACCAGGTAGTGCTCAATTCATAGAGCTCATTTCTGAAATGTTATATAAATTTCAGATATTGGATCATTTCCTCCTACTAATTAACATGGGACCTTCCTACAAGAACGTGAAATCTGATTTCTGACTTGAACGTGCCATCTGCGGGAATGGGGCTGAGAGATT
>NW_026623252.1:4437575-4495379 GCF_030028575.1 Malurus melanocephalus
GAACTGCGGGATAAAACACACACGGAAACACCTCAGCCGACAAGGAAGACCATTTTTGAGCGGTTGTACCTTGTTTCGGAGCCAATTTCCGCGGCCGGAGCGCTGCAATGCCCCGGCGCGGCGCCACAAAGCGCCTCACGGCCGCCGCCATGGCTGGCCCCTCACAGCCGCGCCGCTGCCGCCCCCTGGCGGCGCTCCGAACCGCGCCTAATTAACGGCGAAACGTTAATTGGCCTTCAAATTAAACGGCTCCAAACGAATTTCAAACGGAAACTCGTTTAAAACGGTGAAAACGAACGGGGGATTARAACGAACGCGGCTGGAGCGTTTGGTGCTCCGGGCTAAGTCACCGAGGGTAAGAAACTGACGCACGCGTGTCTCTTCCTCATTGAAAAAAAAAAACCAACCAAAAACACAAAAAACCCGAGAAAAACACAAATATCTGGACCCAACCATTCAAAATATTGAGTTCCCGGTGGTTTGGCACACCGTCCACGCTTCAARAGAGTTATTTTAGCAGGCTGAGCCAGCCCTGGTGCGCCCAGCCTGAGCGCTCGTCGCTGCGGATTTCCTTCCTTCCCATTAGGCTGATTAACATTTCCTAATGAAAACTCATCTATAAAAACAGATTTGATAATGCTGATGGCGAGTGACAGCCCTTCCCCACAACCCCAGGACTGATTTGTCATCTCCCATCTTTTAATAGAGAAACGGTGCTTTGAAATTCTCCTTTTAAAAGACACCTTTGTTCAACAACACCAAATTAGAAATATTATTTGGATCTGGAAATAGCATTAGAAATATTATTTGGATTTGGAAACAAAGTACTGCTTGCCGAACAGTGGTTTAAAAAAAATTGGTTTACCAAAAGTTGGTGAATTTTTTACACACAGCAGACCCATTCCTTAATAAAATATTTGTGTATTTGTAAATAAAGCACACAAAAATACCGGCAGCAGCGCAGCACCAGAGCAAAGTGCAAATTGTGAGGTAGTAGTGGCCTCTGCCATCGGTACCTGCAACTCCTGCCTCAACATTCACAGCTTTATTGTTACTTTGGGCAGTTTTATTTCAAAATCTGGGWTTTACAGCATAACCTCCTTGGTTGAACTGCTAAGGCACAGAGGGGCTCAACTCTCAATCCAAGTTAGACCCAAACTCTGGTTTCACACCCCGTGATGCTGAGGTGGAATTTTACCCTCTAAATATTTGAACTTTTTCTGCTTTGTGATGTCAGAGAATGGCCTGGCCCGCACTTAAATGGGTCAGAGAAAATCCGAGCATAAAGCAGGGCAAGATGTGGAGTTCTGAATACACCGTGAACAGAAATAAAAGCAATTCTCATGCTTTAATGGTACATCAAGCTAATTCAAGAAGGCTAAAATCATTAAAAAGGCATCCTGGGGCAGTACACAGTCATTACAATACTGTGCTGACAAGAAATATTAAAATAATCATTTCCAATGTCATTGATAGAATCCATTCTGATAAGCAGGGGCAAAAAACATCTCTAATTCTTAATTGGGAAATCTGAAGCAAAATGGATCTTTATTAGCATTTATCTCATTTTAAAATGTAATTCCTCTGTTCAACAATTCCAAATTGCTTAAAAATAAGGAAGGATTTATCATCTCCATCGTTGGGTAAATTAGGCTMAATCCCTGGAACCTGAAACTTTTCTTTTTTATTTCAGCCTGAAGTTCAGGGCCTGCTCAAGCAGTTTCAACTCCCAACAGTATCTAAAATAAAACCCCAGTGGGACATGGCTGAAAGTAAAAAAAAAAAGCCTCTAAAATACCCCAAATCCTGCTTTAACTTCACTCAGCATTCCTGTTGCAAAATATGAACCAATGAACTTGATGATCTTAAGAATCTTCCCCAACCCAAGTGATTCTGCGATTCCATCTCTGTTCCAATCAATAGTGAGTTAGCAGCAGTAATGAAGCGTTGCAAACAAAGTATTTGGATTTAACTCGAGAATAAAGGAGTGTTTTCATCACAACAATAATCATTCAAGTTAAATTCTTTTACCACTGAGCTGTGGAGAAAATGGGAAATGAGTTATCACAGAAGAATCATTAACAGGTGACCACCAAGAGCTCAGTAGTTGCTTGCAGGGGACAAATTAGAAATTTAATTTCTAATGTGAGTGCAACAAAGGAGTAAAAGGCTCTTCAGCGCCATTTCCAATTTCCTCCTCCTGCAAGGCACAACCCACAAACAGAGAAATATCCTAGAAAAAGCTTGCAAACAGCCCAAACTAGGAATTGCTGTCAAAATCCACTCCTAGTGTACTRAAGAAAAGTCTGTGAATGAGCTGGGAACATCCTCAGGTGGATTTTTTTTTTCCTATTACCACAAAATCGCATAACCATTTGGGCTGGAAGGGACCTTAAAGCTCATCTTGTTCCACCCTCTGCCAGGGCAGGAACACCTTCCACTATCCCAACTAATGTGAACCCTCTGAAGAAGCCACTAAAAATCATTAAATCTACACTGAACCTGAACAGCCCAGAGCAGCACAAACYGAGGGATATTTAATCAAGTTCTTCCTATTAACAGCTTGCACTGCTCATTCACACCCCCTCGCTTAATGGGGTTAAGAAGTTGCTTTGTTTCCTGCTGAAACAAACAGCAAAAAATGATCAGGAATTGGATTCWGTCCCAGACGTGTCTGGCAAGTGTAACCCATTCATACAGAAGCATTTCTAATCCTATTAGCTGGCAAATTATTAAAGAGTTGGTTGGCTGCCACGGAGGGCAAAACAACACCCTGRTATTCCTTAAAACACATGATCTCTGTCAATTCTTTCTTCGGGAGCAGAGAGACAAACGAACCTCCTGAAAAGCTTACAAGTTTATCACACGAGCTTTGGGCCAAGAGATTTTTYTCAAAATGTCTCTGAAAAGGGAAAAAAAAMMACAAAAAAAAAAAAAAARAAAGGGGGGAGGCTGTAGCCAAAGCCACAAACACCACGACTTGGAATATGTAATTAACAATCTAACTATGGCTAGCACTCCAAAATAAATGTGCTAACAAAACCCCCTAATGGCTCTTTGAAGCTCCTAATCAATATGGAAAAGCTAGGCAGTGAAAACAGTAATTTTTGCAACTAGTTCAGGAGAAAACAGGGAGCAAAGCAAGAAGATGCAGCTTCAAATGCTCTGCTCAGAAATCTGACCAACAGAATGGGTAAAAAAAGGGTGCATGTCAGTATTTTCCATGTAAAACTTAGAATGTTTTCCCTTTTTTTCTCATTTAAAAATTACAATGGTTTGCCTTTTTTTTTCTCAGTCTAAACATTAGGATGTTTTGCCCTTTTTAATTCATGTAAAAATCTGACATTTTTGCCTTATTTTTTTCATTTGAAATATCTTTTAACCATTGCAAGGCATTGATGTTAGCACAATGAGAGCAGGACTTTGAAATGAAAATCTGACAACACACAAACCCCCAGAACTGAGGAGCTCTGAGAAGTATCAAAACTTAATTAAGAAGGTTTTTAGACACAGAAAAACTGCTGGGATGAAGGGCTGACCCGTTCAGCCACGAGGGGAATCCTATGAGAAGGCAGCAAAGCCCCACGGACACTCGGTTGAAATTCCACTAGAGGGGGCACAGAGCCCATCTCAAACAGCAACTTKAGGGAATCGGAATATCCCGAGCTGCAAATGACCCACAAGGATCAAAACCTCCACACAAGACTCGCACAGAATCCCAGAATCCATCCCAGAGTGCTCYCAGCCCCARTGTCCAGCCTGGCCTTGGACACTTCCAGCRATCCAGRGGCAGCCACAGCTTCCTATGGACCTCCCCACCCTCACAGAGAAGGATTTCTTTCCAATATCCCATTAATCCCCCAACTTCTAACACCYTACAAACACCACAGTATTCAAAAATACAATTTTCAGCCACTCTGCACAAACAGCCCCTCAGCCTCACCACGAGCACTCAACCAAGCCAAGGAAAACTTCGCTAAATTCAAGCAAGCACCCAAGAAAACTGAAAATTAAATAAAGACAAAAAAAATAGCTGCTTAAGGCTAATGGTGCTGGTTGAGAATACATCAAYGTATGGGTGCTCTGTTTAACTTAAGGAATTTTCCACCTCAGAAAACACAACAAAAAACCCTAAAAATCAACATTTCCTTTAACAAAGCAGGCAAAGAGCAGAGCTATCACCACGAAAGGAGCAGGTGGAGCTCTGAGGGGTTGTGGGGTGAGAAAAGGCAGCTGTACCRTCATGGAAGACTCTCTCCACGTTGAGCCCGTAGGTGGCACAGGTCTCGTAGTAGGTGCATCTCTTGAGGTCATTCGACAGCTTCCTGGCGCGGGCATCGTCGATGACGCGGGGGTTGGTGGAGCTGATGGCATCTGCAGAGTCACAGCGGGGAAAATAAACCATTAAAGGGCATCTGGAAACGAAATCTCTGGGATTTGGAGGCGCAGAAGGTGGGAAGGAGGTCTGAGATCGCTGAGTGAAAATGTCAATTCACAGTCACCATTGACCCATGTCCTCAAATGACACCTCCACCTAGGTTTTGAGCACTTCCAATGCTTGAYAAGTCTTTCCATGAAGAAATTTTCCCCCATATCCAACCTGAAGCTCTCCTGGTGCAATTTGAGGCCATTTCYTCTTACAATGACCARCRCCCAAGCAGTCAGTTTAAATACCAACCATAAAACAGGGTGCACATAACCCTAATTTTACATTTCTTCATTAAAACTWCCAACACTGATTCTAAAATTCAGGGGGGAAAACCTCCACTGCTTTTTCTTTCCTTAAATACTTATTTCTTAAATATTTTCCTGAAATTTTCCTCTAAAATTTTACTAAACATTTAGCTCAGTTATTGCCAAAAGAAAAATATAAAATACACAATCACATGAAAGATCACGAGCTCTGATGTAAAACATGTCTAAGGAAACAAGTGGGTGATTACTACAAACAAATCAAATGATTTTTGGCCTCTGTAAATATCTTTTAAATACAATTTTTGGCCTCTGTGGCTTGTAAGTAACTACAGAGAGTGAAATATTAAACACGATAAATTTTCAAGAAATAGAACTTATTGTAAATTACTTTCTCAAACCCTGCTGTAAAGGCACCCATGAGACATTGTGGGAACAACAAAGCTGATAAAAACTGTGTTTTTTCTAAACAATCACASTTGGTGATTCTCTCCAAGAGTTTCTTTCCATGAAAGCTGAAAATTAGAAATTTCAATTTYTAGAATTTATCCAGAAGAGCTCGAAAAAAACTGAAAAATAACTGAAAAGAACAGATGAATGAAAAGCTTTTTTTTTCCATCACAGCGATGAACCCTACAAAGTCATAATCTTATGAACAAATCTTGAAAACTAACTTATTTTTCCAGGAGTATTATGTTATTTTTCTGCCCCTGGATCCCTGGAAGTGTTCCAGGCCAGGTTGGATGGGGCTTGGAGCACCCTGGGACAGTGGAAGGTGTCYCTGTCATGGCAAGGGATGGAACAGGATGATCTTTAAGGTTTTCCCATCATTCTGTGATTCTCCAACAGGCACCAATTTCAGCAAGTCCTGCTTAAAATCTGCAACTGCCCACAGCAGCAAAAAAATTTGTTTTTTTGGGAAAAAAGCATCATTTTAATATAAATAAAGCATCAATGCCTTTTGCAAAGTCGTATTTGAGGCTCTGCCCCAGGCATGACAGGATCAGACCTCAACTGATGTTGTCATTACCTCCTYATCAGATCCAACTGACAAAAATAAAACGGGAATTTGGAAAAGCAAAAGCCTTTTTTTTTTTTTTATCAGCAGAGGGCGCTGATAACATTTAAGCAGAAAGGAATTGCCAGGGTTCAGTTCCAAAACACCAAGGTTGCCCAAAGTTTGCCTCGTTGCTCCGAGGTGGGTCAGGCTGCGGCACGGAATTGGTTTTAGGAGTCAGGGAAAAACATCTGGAAACACTGGGCCAGAGTTGATATTTTGGGAAAGATTTCATTTCATGTCTCATTGCAAGAATACCAAACAAAACCAAGGGCAGGTTGGACAGGGCTTGGATCAGCCTGGGACAGGGGAAAGTGTTCCTGCCCTTGGCATGGGGGTGGAATTAGAGGTGSTTTAGGGTGTCCTCCATCCCAAACCACTCTGGGAYTCCMTGATACCAAACAGGTATATCTCAAATATGCATTTTAACCAGCATATTTATGTATTTCATATATTTTATTCCACTGTCAAACACAGACAAAAAGCTGTGTTTTTTCCTGATGCTTATTCTTAGAATGCATATTCTTAGAATTAAGATAATTTTTACCTTTTTAAAAAATCCTGTTTGCATCAGTGTTGCAACACAAAGAAATGAGCTTTTCTTTTTCTGGCAGTCATGGGAAGGAGATGGAAAACCAAATCCCAAACCATAGCCCAGTGTCAGAGGGCACAAACAAAAAAATGTTGGGAGAAATTCACCTTTTCAACCCCAGTTTCAAGCCTAAAATGTGGCAGCTCCTTTCTCCTTTTTGGTGTTGTTTCTGCTGTCCTAAGGCTTTTTCTGTTCCTGCTTCCCCTTTTTCTTCTCATCATCTGTTTCCTCCCTGCAGCTGGGTTGTGATTCCTCCCTCCCTSCTGCCCACACGTTCCCCCTGCGCTGTCACCCCTTGGTAGGAGGAACAGGAAGGGCTGAAAAAACACCAAAAAGTTTCACCACCACCAAAAGCAGTGGGACACTCTAAAAAGGAGAATGCTCAAAACTGAACCCACAAGAACAGCTCACAACACCTGAATTCTGCCTCTAACAAAGAACAGAACCTGGTGACACCCTCAGAAAGAGATGTTCCAGTGGGAAAGAATTGAAAATGAGGGCGGCGAGGCTGAGGGAGCTGAGGAAGGGGCTCAGGGACTGGAAGAGAGGGAACGGCCTCAAATTCTGCCAGGGGAGGTTCAGGCTGGATATACAAAAATATTTCCTGACAAAAAGAATTGTCCAGCCCTGGCACAGCTGCTCAGAACAGTGGTGGAGCCACCATCCCTGGAAGGATTTAGAAGTTGTGTGGATGTGGCACTTGGGGACATGGGGCAGTGGTGGCATTGACAGTGCTGAGGACACGGTTGGATTTGATGATCTTAWGAGGTTTTTTCCCACCCTAACGATTCCATGGCTCAGCTGGATTTGACAATCCCAAAGTTTTTTCCCAACTCTAACAATTCCATGGTTCAGTTGGATTTGATGATCTTCAGAGTTTTTTTTGCCACCCTAACGATTCTGTGGTACAGCTGGATTTGATGATCCCCAAGATTTCTTTCTAACCCTAATGATGCCATGTTTCAGTTGGATTTGACGATCCCCCACGTTTTTGTCAAAACCCTAATGATTCCATGGTTCAGTTGGATTTGATGATCCTCAAGATCTTTTTTTCTAACCCTAATGATTCCATGGTTCAGCTGGATTTGACAATTCCTACGATTTTTTTCCCAACCCTAATGATTCCACAGTTCTTTGATCTCCATGGTCAGGAGCACAGCAGCTCCAACTCTCATCTTCTATCCCAAGCCTRCTCCAAACCAACCCCAAAATGGGAAACTGGTGACACTTTACTGGGATACACCGCCACAAGCAGGCAGAGAACAAACATCCCGTGGCAAAGGGGACAGGGCACAGCTTTGCCAGCTTGGGAGAGTCCATTTGGCCCCCAAAACCGGTCCCAAAAGCAGGGCACTCACCCTGGGTGCCCACCAGCACCATGGGGATCTCACTGGTGTTGCGGTAGTTGGCCATGCGGCTGTAGTAGTGGTACACGGTCTGGAAGCTGACCTCATCCTCCAAGCTGAACACGAAGATGACGGCGTCCACCCACATGGCAAACTGCAGGAAAGAAACGGGGAAGGAATGGGTGAGAGGAGCAGCAGAGAGGAGAAAGGAAAACCTGAGAGAAATGTTCCTACATTCCTTTGAAAACTGAGAAACGTTCTCACCTTCCTTTGGAAACTGAGAGAGAAACGTTCTTACCTTCCTTTGAAAACTGAGAAACATTCTTACCTTCCTTTGAAAACTGAGCAATGTTCTTGCCTTCCTTCAATAACTGAGAAACGTTCTTACCTTCCTTTGAAAACCAAGAGAAACGTTCCTATCTTCCTTTGAAAACTGAGAGACGTTCTTGCCTTCCTTTGAAAACAGAAACGTTCTTACTTTCCTTTGAGAACCAAGAGAGGAATGTTCCTACCTTCCTTCAAACACCAAGAAACGTTACCTTCCTTGAAAACTGAGAAATGTTCTTACCTTCCTTCAAAACCGAGAGAGAAACATTCTTACATTCCTTCAAAACTGAGAGAAACGTTCTTACCTTCCTTCAAAAATCAAGAGAGAAGGCTTCTTACCTTCCTTCAAAACTGAGAAACTTTCTTACCTTCCTTTGAAAACTGAGAAACGTTCTTACCTTCCTTTGAAAACTGAGAAACGTTCTTACCTTCCTTCAAAACCAAGAAACGTTCTTACCTTCCTTCCAAAACTGAGAAACGTTCTTACCATCCTTCCAAAACTGAGAGAAACCTTCCTTWGAAAACTGAGAGAAACSTTCTTACCTTCCTTCAAMAAGGGAGAGAGAAACATTYTTACCTTCCTTCAAAAACTGAGAAAYGTTCTTACCTTCCTTTGAAAAGGGAGCAAGAAACGTTCCTACCTTCCTTCGAGGGAAATAGCCTCAGAGAAACTTACAGACAACAACCAAGGCCTCAAAAAGGGGCTAAGCTGCTAAAATGAGGAATCCCATCACCCTGCAGGTGTGGGGATTTGGGATACACCAAGGATTTCCCCACAACTGCACCTCCTCTTCACTGTGAGGAGCTTTCAGCTCACAAYTGAAGTAAGGTTGCTTAAAAACACCTAATTTAACAGTGAACATGAACAGGATGTCAAGAAAAAAACTCCAGCTTACCTCACTGCCATTATTTTTCCTTAAGTGACTCCGTTCCTACCCAAATTCAGAGCAATTCGGCCGGGGGGGGGGATTTTCATGATCTTTGTTTTATTATCATTATAGCGTGCCAGGGGACACACTGAACAGAGGGGAAAGGCTCTGCATATTCAGGATTGTATGGAAAACAATTTTATGGTGTAAAAATAGATTAAAAATGTTTTGAGGATTTCAGGGCAGTCAGGAGGACAATYCTGCAGAGGGAAGGGTAGGGCTGGTTACACAAAGCACAGTCACTGCCAGGGTAAGGTCAGCACCACGCTGGTAAAAGGGAACTGCTCAAACCAGAGGAACTACAGACAGCAGCATTACTTGGCTAATGTGGCTTGGGTCTCATTAAAAAATAATTTTTGTTGACTGGACTCAACAGCATCATGCCAAGGACTCTTCCCAACAACTGCAACATCCCTAAGGCTGGGTCCATCTGGCAGCCAAAAACCTCTCTAAACCTTCACAATGTTTGAGCAGTGTGCACAGCAGCCTACTAATAAAGATCATTTTAAAGCAACCCACAGATTTAAACAACACAGTTCATTTCCAGTAATTCCTTATTTCTCTTTTCATATTGAAATGCAGCTCAATCTTTGTGAAGATCAGACCTGTGGTATGGGAAACCAAAGGAACTCCAGGAAATACACACAAGGTGTGGAAACCTGGATTCTTATCCACAGTGCTGTGCAGGGAATGGCTCGAAATGAGGATWAATCAGCTGCCAATATAGAAAATCCATTCCCAGACTTACTACTGTGAGTAAGCAGAGCTCTTAGTTCAAGGCAAGCCCAAAACCAAATTAAAAAAAAAGTTCTAAATTAAAAAAAAATCACACGCAGCAGCTCATTATAGGTCAGTCACGAGGTTAATTTGGTTTTACGGTCAGAAATAAAATTATTTTTGTTTTTGAACTATATTATCTTAGGCAAAGAAAGGAGAGATCAGAGATCCACAGAGAAAGCATTCAGGGAAGTTTGTTTTTTGTCCCTTCCTGCCCAAAAGAAGGGGACAGTAACCTAGGGAAATATCCGTGACCCAGTGCCAGGAACTCCACTTATTCCAGCTGGAATTAAGTCCCAATTATTCATGAACCCACGAGCAAACTTCCCATTGCAGGAATGAATCGACCAATTAAAGGTATTTAACAGACAGGTAACTTGGAATTATACCCAAAAAGCCTTGTGCTGAAAGGTGACACAGCACTGACACCTCAAACCTTTCTATCCTCCTCATTTGAGATCCTGAAGGACAAATCTCAGCCACCACAATCACAGAATGCTTTGGGTTGGGAGAGATTGTGAAGCTCAACTCATTCCAAGCCCCTGCAATG
Source organism: Malurus melanocephalus (assembly GCF_030028575.1). Lineage (NCBI taxonomy): Eukaryota > Metazoa > Chordata > Aves > Passeriformes > Maluridae > Malurus > Malurus melanocephalus. Next base: position 4,447,846 of record NW_026623252.1, read on the forward strand.
GGCAGGAACAGCTCTGCCCACACAGCAGCAATGAAAGTCCCAAATTTACCCTGAGAGCCCCAAATTCGCCCCAAAGCACACCCCGTGCTGTTCATCAGCCTGCAGCCAGCCCCTGTGAGCTCTGYAARCCCCGCTCCTGGGGCACAGCACCATCTCCCACTGCTGCCCGCACCTTTCCACCTGCACTGCTGACATTTTCAGATGGGTGAACGCTCCCTGAGGCTGAACCAGGGGCTGCTGCAGCCAAATCCCTGCCAGCCCCACACAGAGCTTCCCTTGTTGCTCCTGCTGACACGGCTGCAGATGTGCCGCCGACGCTCAGAGGGTTTTTTTTTATCCCACATTTCCTTCCAGGATGTCCCTGTCAGTCTCCATTTCCTCCACTTTGTGGTCTTTTCTCTTCCCCTTTGTCCTGGCACCTTCCCCCCACGCTCTGGCCCTGCTGGAGCTGCAGTGGGGCACTGAGAGCCAAGCTGCTGCTGCTGGCAGCGTTCCCCCTCAGCTGCTTGGCCTCAGCACAACTCCCGGTGCCAAATTCTGGCTCCTCAGGAAGCTGATCCCAGTGCCCAGGTGAGGAGAGGCACAGCAGGAGGAGGAGGATGCTGCCTGCTCAAAGGGTGGCTGGGGCTGAGCTGGTTTAAGCAAAACACGAGCAAAATCCTACTCAGAACAGAGRAAGGGTCAAGTATGTGAACCCACAGGAGTCTGCTGCAAGGCTGGGAGATCTGGTGAAGAGAACGCTCCGGGGAGAGCTCAAAAGAGCTGGGGAGAGATTTTGGGCAAGGGCCCGGAGGGAYAGGACAAGTGGGAATRGCTTCATATTGACAGGGGGAAGGGTTAGATGGGATTTTGGGAAGGAAYTGTTCCATGRGAGGATGGGGAGGCAGAGAAGAAGYTGTGGCTGTTCTGGATCCCTGGAAGTGTCCAAGGCCAGTCTGGACAGGACTTGGAGCACCCTGGGACAGTAAAAGTTATCCCTGCACATGGCAGGGGTGGCACTGGATGAGCTTTGAGATCCCTTCCACCCCAAACCATTCTGTGATTCTGTGAAATCCTCGTGTCCCCAGGGGAAGCAATTGGGAATTCAGTATAAAATAACCATATATCCCAACATTGCCTACCCACATTCATCCATCCATTGGAACCGAAATCCCAAAAATCTTTTTCTCCCAGCAGGAGGATGAGAAGGACCTAGAGCAGAATAAAGCAGAGCCAGTTCTTTCCAAGGAAAGTTTCCAAAAGAAGGAAAGCRAGGTTTTGGGCTCACCTGTGCCTCCGGAGGGCCTCCTTCATCTCTGATCAGCAGCAGGTAACTCTGTCCATCCACCACGATCTCCTTCTTGAACCTCCCACCTGCCACACAGAGCAGCTTGTCACACACAGCAAAGGCACAGAACAAAACGCAGAAAAAGGCTTCGCTTGTGGAAAAAAAAAATCTTCTGCAAATTAACCAACGATTGTGATATAACTGAAATTTATATGCACACATGTAGGAATTTCTTTGTAAAGTTAAAGGCGTGTACTTGCCTTATTTAAATACATATTTTATACATATATATATATATATATATATATAAAATAATGTGGGGAAAAGCCAGAAATTGCTTTCACAACACAAACTCCCACATCAGGAGTCCTGGGGTTGATCCACACAGTTAAAACCCCTTTGTGAGAGAGAGGAGAGTCCCTGAGAAAGGCAAACGTGGCAGAGTTGGGTACAAATGTCGTGTCTCATCACCCAAATCAGATTTTTGGGGGCATCAGCATTTCCTCAAGGGAAGCCCAGTTCTCAGAGCACGTGTGGGATGTTATGGAAATGAGAGTTCTACACTCACACACCACGGTTAGGGGGAAATACCAGACACGTGTTAGACACAACAGCTACGATGGTGGTGCCTCGGTGAGATGTGCTAAACTAACAGAGAACGCTGTGCTGGTGGCTCGGGGCCAGTCCCACACCTGCTCTGCATGGCTGCTCTTAAAAAAAAAAAAACCTAAGAAGAGTGGAGTTGTAGGTTTTAACCACATCCCATTCCCAATCCCACTATTCCAGGGAATGCAGAATGTGGGTGCTTGGGAACACTCAGGGTGCTCTGTCCCCTCCTGTCCCCGCAGGGACTCGGGCACCACCCCAGGGCAGGGCTGGGAGTGCTTCCTTTGGGGCTCACAGCGGATTTTGGGCACTCTGCTGCCTCAAAAGTGACAAATCCCATTTGGGGCTGCTGGTGTGATGGAGCCTGAGCCAGGATTAGCGAGCTTAGCCTAACGGGAGGAGTTTGAGCTCCTCTCCTGGAGCAAACCCACTCTTATCTTGCCACAAAGCCTCCAGCTGAGCATCACCCACCCTCCCMCCAGAGCTAACCACGCTGAGATAAAAAAACATCCATTAACACACCCTAAACTTCTCTCTTTAGCCCTGTTTTTTTAACTGGGATTAATTCCAATCTGAACCCTATTCCCCACCTTCAAACCTTGTCATTCTACCAAAAGCAGTGCAGGGAAAACGTGCTGAGAGCAGCTCCGACCTGCTCTCCGAAGAAGCTCCCTAAGCAAATAAATCAGCGCTAACGCTGATCCTCAAAACACAACAATTTACACAAAAATTGGARCCCCACGCTGGCTCAGAGCCACAATTCCCCCCAGCTCAACCACAACARCAGCTTTCAAACCGAGATTGCTCCTCAGTTCAGCTCTGTGCCATATTTAAGCGTGTTTAAACAYGTTTTGTGCATAATAAAAGATGTAAGAACGGGAGGTTTCGTGGTTTTGTGCTGGGCTTTTTTTTTTTAAATCTTTTCTTTGTAAACTTACCCTATGATTATCACCCTATTAGCAGTATTAAACATGCAACAATTAAGAATAACCCATTTCTGGTTTTTAATGGCACAGAAGGAGCAGCAGAGCCACGTATGGATTTCCATTACCTCGCTCACAAAGTGGATTTCAATCCTGCCTTTGCAGATCGAGGGACAGATAAATACATATATAACTACTGATCCCGAAAAGAACAATCCCAAACGAGTGTAAAACTTGTAAAGGGAGCCAGTCTCAGCTCTCAGGAACTGGATTTCTATTAATCAGGCCATTATTTCCATACGTTGTCAATTAATTGCATGTGCTTCCCCGTGAAGYGTTTTAACTAAGATGAATTAGTTAATATAGAGCCCTCCAGAGAGGGGTTTTAGAACTGAGACTAACAATGGAAATGCAAYATAGATGTGAGCAGAGAGGGAAAGTTCTGCCTAATTGCCTTTTTTTTAAATTTAAAACTCCTTTTTTTAAAAAAATACCAGAAGTTCTCCCAGCTAATAATGAAATAGCACACACTGAAAGCGTTGAAGAGCCAACTCATTACTCCCCTGGCCAACAGGACACCAACTGCACCTCCAAACCGTGCTCAGGAACACAAAGAGGACACAGAAATAAAATGCTTGGGTAGAGAATTGAAAAATAAAAAATATTTGAGCGTACACACCCAGCTCACAAACGAGAGCACCGTAAGATTTACTCTTCGCGATTTGGCTGGTGGGAGCAACTCAGAAAAGGCTACTAAATTTAATAATCCAGTATAAATTATCCCACAGCTTTTTTCCTGAGTGAGCCCACATTAAATGAGCAACGTGGGCACCTGCTCCTTGCCTTCCCCAAAAAGAATGGAGCTCAGTGCAACCACAAWWTTTTTTTTTCCAGTATTAAATCCCACTTTACCAGTGACTGTCACCCTGCTGCAGCCAACAGGCAGAGSCAGCTCAGATCCCCTCAAGGGGCTCCTCCACCTTTCAAAGCAGGATGTTAGCTGGAACCCTCACCCATTCCTGATATTTTTTTTGGATTTAAGCATTCCACGACAAACAGTTTTTAAATTTAACAAAACCCTCCGACCAAACCGTTTCAGAGAACACCCCGTGTTTCTGAGCTGAATATTTCAAAGTAAATCTGAGGGCTCAGAAATGTAACAGCAAACTCAACATTCGTCCCTCGAGGAAGAATTATTTTATGCAAATCTGGGCTCGCAGCAGGGTTCACCCCTAATAACTTGTGTTTCTGTGCCACTAAGGACCTGTTATCGTGAGCACACTGCAAAATTTGGTGCTGCATGGGCAGAAATRAAGAAAACCCACCTCAGTGTAAAAAATTTACACAAACAAAAGCAAGAAAAGTGAAAAATACACAAATCTAGGCTGTACCCTGCAGAGATCTGTAGGATTATTAAAACAAACAATAAATTGATGCTGCCTATGGTTTGATGAGTCCTGATGAGAACCATGAGCAGTTTGGGCAAGGGAAGCGATTTTGGGACGGTTCAGCTCGGACAGCACCGCGTTCATTATTTTTTTTTAAATCCATCTCAGAGTTTGTAAAGCACCACWGGGAAAGAGAAATTAGATTAATTAGTTCAAATATTGGACTGCAGCAAGTCACAAAGAAACCAAACAGTCTCCCAAGGCTACAAAACACCCCAATATTTTCCAAATATCAGCGCGTGCCACGGAGCCAGGAATCACAATCAAAACCGACAGCACTGAGAACAAAGAAATGACCTTCTTAATGTAAAGAAGGAGCTCCAAAGCCACAGCACCATTCCCGGGGGAGGTGGCTGGCTCTGCTCTGCTCCCATCAGGATTGTGACACTCGCAGCTTTTTAATGAGGGCGTTGCTCAGATGGAGCTGCCAAGGGGAGAGGATGGCTGGCAGCCRAAGGATGGGGCTCTTCCAGGCAGATATTCCCAATTTTCCAGGGCTAGAATTATCCATTCACAYAGGCTCATGGGCAGAAGTGCACAGCATTTTTACAGGTGACAAATGCCAAACCCACGTGGTGTAGCAGCCCAAAAAACCACCCTGCTCCTGCTGTAAAAAAACCAACAAAAATACACAGATTTCATCAATATAAAGCTAAATAAATCCATTGCATCAGCCATTCACAACCCTGGCAGGAATCAGAATAAGGGGGATCGACAGCACCTCGGAACAGGAGTACGCTCAAAGCGCTTGGAATCTGCGCGAGAACGACGCAGTGAAAATTGGAATTAATTTCAAACAGTGCCCACGTTTGTCAGCCGAGGTGCTCTCTGTTACAAAAGCTGCATATTACATGGGGAATTCCGGGGATGAAGGCTTTAATCCGGGCTCTGGCAGCCCCCTCCCCTCGCCGGGAGCTGTTCCACCACGTAATTGCTCAGCGGAGCAGCCGCTGATTTTCCTGCGGCGTCCCCGGGCTCTTTATTCCAGCTCTCAGGCCATATGAGAGATAAATTCGGGGGGCTGGCCACACCACGAGAGCAGCTGAGTGTCTGCCATGGCATGGCAAGGCAGAAGCCTGGATCTGATATTCCCACTGACATRAGCGTTTTGACAACAGCAGCCAGTTGTCTCACACACGCATGATCTCTCCCTTTCTATTTTTTTTTCTCCCCTCAGAAGATGGAAAATAGTGCCAAGAACCTGGCTCTTCTTCAGGGAGACACGTGAAAAAATTCTCMGTTCGAACAGATGGTCAAATACCGCTCTTCTGGTTTGCTACTCGCATTTTTTTTTAGTTAAATAAACCTATTTTAAAATGTTTTTCCGCAACATTTCGCCAAAAAAAAAATTAATGAAAAGGAAAATATTCTTCCTCCAGGGAATGGGCACAGCCCCAAGGCTGCCAGAGCTCGAGGAGTGTTTGGACAACGCTCCCAGGGATGCACAGGGTGGGATTGCTGGGCTGTCCTGTGTTTGATCAATGATCCTTTTGGGTCCCTTTAACTCAGGATATTCTGTGATTTTGAACAGAATAATATTCTATTTTTATTATTCCATATTATTCTATTTATTATTCTATATTTTAATATTCTATTTTTATTACTCTCTATTTTACTATTCAATATTATTTTATAAYTCTTTATTAGTCTGTATTTTAATAKTCTATTTTTAYTCCATTAGCACAACTACCATGCTAAACACCAATTCAGAAACCACGAGTGGCTGAGCTGGGCCGAGGGTTTTACTGAAAAACCTGGGAACCGTCACTGCCACATGAGACAAATTTGATCTTTACCTAAAAACTGGCAAGGAATCACTGACGTATGACCTTGCAACTCCATGGAAAGAGGGTTTCCTGCTGGAATTTTAGCAGCAGCTGCAATGACATTTAACAATTTAATTTTGAGKTGCATTCAACTGATGGATGTACTTGCAGTGCATCTCCAGGAGGGCCGATGTGATGGGTCCCCAAAACCTGATTTGAGGGGAAATCAGTGGAATTTTAAATTTTTAAGCATTCAGGAGAAGATTATTGTCTGGATAAACATTAGCTCAAGCTGAATAGAATCTCCATGGTTGGATGGGATATTGGGAAGAAGTTCTAAACTGTGAGGGTGGGGAGGMCCTGGGAAAGGTTGCCCAGAGAAGCTGTGTCTGCCCCATCCCTGTCCAAGGCCAGGCTGGATGATGTTTGGAGCACCCTGGCACAGTGGGAGGTGTCCCTGCCATGGCAGGGGTAGGATGGGATGAAATTTAAGGTCCATTCCACCCCAAACCATGCTGGGATCCCACACAAACAAGCTGAGCCAGATCTGATATTTTATCCCTCARAAGGAGAGGAAGGTGATTGACAACCACCAAGACAAACGAGAACAAACCAGAGGCGCCCTTTGAGCAATTAAATTTCTTTCCTCACGGCGAGCTGCACATTCTGCCATCACTGCAGAGTCCCTGACACCCACTACAGACCAATTAGAGAGGGCCAGCCTCAAAAAAAATCCAAAATCCAAAATGCGTAACGGGAGTGCAGACGTAAACACCTCGTCTGAAAGAAGCATCACACCAACCCCAGCTTCCGCAGCACCTTCAGCGCTCAGGCACCCAGTTTATTTATTAATCCCCGGCTTATTAATCCTCTATTTATTAATTCCAGTCCCTGGAAGATGGAAGCAACAGGCTGATTAGTTTCTAGATAATGAAGAAGGAGGGACGGCGATTATGGCAGGAAATTGGATCGCGCTTGGACGCGACCGTAACGAGTGGGAATAAAATAGAGGGGAAAAATAAAAGCGGCATCACGGGGACAAAACAGGGACAAACTGTGGAGAGATGGGGCAGGATGGCAGAAAGCTCTGGCACAGCRGAGACAAGCAGCTGGGAGGGAATTCCTGCAGCTTGTCCCAGCTGAGGTCACCATGCCAGCTTCTGCCTGTTGGTCTGGACAGAGAAGAAAAGGACCAAAATCTGCTTAGAAAATACCCAGGTGGGAAAATCAGCTGTGGATTTTAGGAAAACAGAGTAGGAATAATGAAAAAGTGCAAAATCTTAGCAGGCAATAAACTGTTGATGCCATTTTAGGGCGAGGGAAAGACAGATTTTTCCCATTTTTCCAGCTATTAATTATCACAGTCCCAAATAAACAGTATTTCAAGTGGGGGCAGACACACAAAGCTCTGTACCGCAATTCCAGGGGTAAACTTTGAGTTCAGACACCCTCAGTCCAACAGGAAGGGCTCAGCTCAGCCACTCGKAGTTTCTGAATTGCTGTTTAGCACAGGGGTTGTGCTGATAGAATAAAATGTATTATAGAGAATAGAAATATAGAAAAATACAGAATACTAAAACATAGAATAAAGTAATATCAAATAATAAAAAGAGAATATTATTCTATTCAAAACACGTCTTCACCTGGCACCCAATGCACATCACACAAAAACTGCAGCACGGAGCAAATAAAAGCTGAACATGTTGGATGTTCTCAGAGCTCAAAAGCGTTTCTGACACATGAAACGGGAGGAAAAATAACCCCCAGAAACCTGTGGGGAACCCCAGAAATCTCTGAGAGTCACCCAGAGCCCTCAAAACCAGCCAGCCTTGGGTATGAGCCACAAACATCAGCAAAAAATCCAACCAACGCTCCCATTTCCCCTAACAGCTCATTTTTTTCACTCTTTTTCTTTCCTTTCCTTGATTTATTTTACGGACAGCAGGTGCAGAGAGCTGCTTGCACCTCACACCCACTAACGGTGCAGACACAAGGCTCATTTTGARAGCTTATTTTTATCAAAGCAGCCCGAGACAAAAAAAGCAGCGACTCAGCTTTTTCAGGCAGGATGTGACACCACTTGAGCACACTCCCACCTTTTTCCATCACCAGCCTTTTCCAGTTTTACATTTTTTACAGCCCAAACCACCACTTTCCCAACTAAATCTGTCACAAAGTCAGCCCCGTGATTTAAAATATCGCTGCTCTTTTTTGCTGTAGTTCCTTCCGGGTTGKCTTCTCAGGCATTTCCATTTTCCAAACCCAGCCCAACTTTTGATCTCACCCAAAATTCATCTGCTCAGAATTTCTGCTTGACTCCACAAGCTTCCAACACAACTGCAAAATCTCCATATGATCTAACAAACCCTAAACAGTTAAAGACAAGCCAAAAAATTACCTCCTGTAAGCACTGACACACAGATTTCAGGCTTTTTCTTACCCCTCCTTGCCTTTTTTAATATCCATTTGCTTTATATACCCAGCCAGCTTCTGTGAGACAGTTCTACGTCACAAATAGCAACCCTGAAACTGGACTGAGCAGTGATCACACCCTAATCTGCCCTCCCTAAAATGCGTGCAAACAATGGTGAGAGCCTGCTGGAGCAGCAAATGGAGAAAACTACAGAGAATTCAGTATATTGGGAATAAAATCAGCTGCCTGCTGTGCCCTGTTTCTACCCAAAACCACAAGAGAGTTGGTGGAAGAGGGAGAAATAAAAAGCTCACAAGAAGAAATCAAATATAAGCTGAATGAGGAATATATTCAAAGACAAATATTGAAATTTGGCTTTGCAGTGAAATAGTGGGCTGTGGTTTAGAAATACACCAAGAAAAAGAATTTAAATAATAAAATAATAATTTAAAAATAAAAAATAATGAATAATAAAAAATAATTAATAAAAAAGCACAATGCATGTCTGGCAGGAGCCACTCCAACCTGGCTTCAAGAGAATCACTTGTCACTTGGGAGAAGCCACCTTTGTCCCTGGTAAGAGTTTAAATTGTAACAAAAATTAAAAATCTGCTTTACAGGTTTTATCTGGGGCACAACCCTCAGAGGAGCCCGTCACAAAGGCTCCAGACATCATTTCCCAAAAATCTCTGGGCGTTAAATAGAACACCTGGAGGAACACAGCCTGAAAAAGGGGAGCCCTTTCCAGCAATCAGCTCCTCAAGAGCAAAAAGTCCAATTTTTCCTTTAATTACCACAGCTCCTTATTGGTGTGACACTTGAAACAGCCCCCATTGCTTCAAAGGATTGCCAGGCAGTCCTGGGAGGGCAGAATACACAAAACCCCCCTTTAATGCTGAGCCTGAAAGGCTCCAAATGCCCAAGAGAACCTGCTGCAGCAGGGCTTGAAAGGGATCAGCAAGAGACGAGCAGTGTTTTATATCAGCAGGAAAAGMCAAATAAAAATAATCAGCCAAAAAGGCAGAGAATGGACTGAAAAGAGGTAAAATACTGCAAACACGTGTCTCAAGTCATCGCTGCCTTTTGAGCACAAGGAAACATTTCCTGTGGGTTCAGAGACCAAAAAAAAAATCCTTCAGCTGCCCCAAAGGGCTGTGGGGTTTTGTGGAAACGGCAGCCATGATTTGAAATCCACGCAGAAAATTTCGGTTTCCTCGGGTTTTGCAGCCCGAGACCCACAAAACATCACTTTAAGGTGAACGTGGATTTTTTGAACTCCTGTGCACTTGGGATTCTTGCCAAATCTCCCTGCGTGAGCCCTGTATAAATTTTGACTTGTAYGATGGTGATTTTCTGCGCTTCTGGAATTCCAGGTGATTTTCTGGGATTGCAAAGGATCCTGAACGAAAAGGGACGGATGTTTCCCAGAAAAGCAGCTGAGTACATCCTCACAGGACACATCTCCCTGCTCTGCATTTCCATTTCAGCCAGCTGCTGTCTGAGAACAGAGCACGCAGATCAGTCTGGCGCACACCCTCCTCTGAGCCATCAAAGATCAAATTGGGGTGTTTAGTAAATATGGCCCTTCCTATCTGTGTTGAAAAAAAATAATAACTGGTTAAAAATAACAAAAATCAGCCTCATTGTTCACAGCAGGTGGAAGCACTGGAATTGTGTGGAGAAATTGTGCAGAAGGGGACAAGAATCCCAGCGTTGGAGAAGGGAGAAATTGTTCAATTCTGCCGCAGAAATCAACCCAAAACGCCAAACTGTGACCCCCACCTCAATGTTAAACCTCCCAGCACAACCAGAGGCAAGAGAAAAAGGAATCATGGAATGGTTTGGGTTGGAAARAACCCTAAATCCCATCCCATTGCATCTATCACTATCCCAGGCTGCTCCAGCCTGGCCTTGAACACTTSCAGGCATGAGGAATCCTTTTTAATCCCTTTATTTCACTTTTCCCCAGCAGAACCAGCTCCATTCTTGGATTCAGATCTGAAGAYACCTGGAAGGTGACCCCAGGTAACAGATTATGCCTGAACTTCGTGCACACACATTGTGTAAGAGCCTGGAACCAGGAGGAAATCTCTTAAGAGGATGTCAGTGAAAGCAGCTGAAATTTCTGAGCACTCTTCCTCAATCCTCCTTGCATAATCACCCTTTGMTGAGGAAGCAGCAGACAGGAAGAGCCACTTGAGACAAACCCAAAAACATCCCTCAAGGTGGAATTCCTGCACAGAATCAGAATCCTTGAGGGTGGACCAGCCTTGAAGTCCATCAATGCACCTTTTTGTTAAGGCTGACAACTTATTTTCATATTTTCATTACATGCCTCAAAGGGAAGGCAGAGGGTGGCACTTCACTGAGGATTTTAATAATGAATATGACCATTCCCACCGTATTCTGGGCATCCCTGACCGTTTTCTGAACATTCCCATAATTTCCTGTCCATGCCCACTGGTTTTCTGGCCATCCCTGCCATTCAGGTGACAACACTGCTCACTGTGCTACTGAAAAAAGTTTTGTGGTGAAGGCTGCAACGGTGGAAAATCATTTTTAGGTCAGCTTTGGAGAGAAGGGAAATGATCCCAGCTTTCTAAAGAATACATTGAAGGCTTTTTCTGTGCCTCTGACTGAGGGAAAATTTCGTTTTTATTCTAAGTTCCTCCATAAAAAGAGTTGAAAACTCCACTGACTGCAACAGCTACGTGCTGCCTCAAGTCAGGATGCTGGATGGCTTTTATGCTTTTTAAAACACTAAAAATAGTTACTCCACATGGAATAAATAAACAAAAAACTCTTAAATATATCCCAAAGTACTCAGAGGAAAAAAAAAATCTCCTTTTTCGCCATTCCAGCTGAGACAACCCTGAACCACAATTCCTCTGTCTTTTTTTTTTGTTTTGTTTTATTAGACTAACTGGAAAAAAAAACCCTCTGAAATAATCATGACACAAAATATTCACAGACACGACAGAGATGTGGAAAAGCCTTTAAATCATGTTTCACACCTCTGTGGCTTTTAGAAACAAAACCCAAACAGTAACAGAATCCTCCTGACACTCACTGCTCCCCTGTAAACTTCAATTCACCTTGCTCTGCAAAGAATTCAGCCTCAAATTGCACACACCCACCACATTTCRCTTCGCTCCTACAGGCAGAATTAAATTTTAAATGGGGAAAAAAAAAATAACATATACAAGGTTTCCCAAACATTATTTGTTTCAGCAGGTAAAATATTTCACTTTGTTCCTACTGGCAGAATCAAATTTTAGATAGGGAAGAAAAACAAAAAACGCTACGTTTCCCACACCTTGTTGTTTCAGCAGGTAAAATATCCAGCAGTAATTTGTTTTTTTCCAATCCCTTGGAAGGTCTTTAGAAGATCAAAAATCATTAGGATTACTTATTTCTCATCATTTTCTTGTTATATCATCCCAGAAAAAAAAATTCAAGTCCCGGAAATTCCCAAAATTCTCACTTTCTGCAGGGGTAACACGTCGCTGCTTTTCTTCCATCTCATTTAAAATGTGTCACTCAGGAGCACAGCTGAGTGCACGTTAAAGATGCAAAAAGGAACAGTCTCAAGGCCTTCTTTTCTTCCTAATAAAAAAAAACTTATTCTTTGAGAAAACAAAGGTTTGCACGTTACARACACGTTGGGGACTGAAAAGTTCTGAACAGAAATAAAAACTGGGGCAGGCAGCGCGAGGAAACTCCTTTGCACTGGGAGGTGCAGGAGGAGAAATCTCCCACTTGGAGAGCTGAACGAAACACAAAACCATTTTTAAAGGATCCAAATTCATTTTCTGGACTGCAGAGGCCTTCAAAGCCTCCAGATTGGTGGTTTTGTGGTGATTGCAGCCCTTTTGAAGGCGAAGCAGAGCAGAAATAGCAATCCCTGGCCCTAATCACCCCTWTTACGTGGGAAATATCCATCATTTCACCATCAGGGGCTGATTTGATGATGCCGGATGAACTGAGCTCTCAGGAACACATTCCCCATAGGTAAACTCGGGTTTTTCTGATCCCAGATCCATCCCTCCTCTTCTTTACCAACCTGGCACTTTTACAATCCCCCAGAAAAGGAAAGAAGGAGCACCCACAGAGGTCTCCAACAGCAAGGACTGTACTTCCTTCTCCAGAGAATTTGTTTGAAGGACCTAAAAGTGCTCRAGGYCAGGTTGGATGGGGCTTGGAGCACCCTGGGATAGCGGGAGATGTCCCTGAAGGAATGGGATGRGATTTAAGGTCCCTTCCAAATCAGACCACCACATAATTGCATGATTCTCTGCAAAGAACTAAATAATTCCTAAATCACCAGGAAAGGGAAAGAGAAAGGAAAGAGAAAGGAAAGAGAAAGGAAAGAGAAAGGAAAGAGAAAGGAAAGAGAAAGGAAAGAGAAAGGAAAGAGAAAGGAAAGAGAGGGTAGTTTTTATGGGTTAAATTTCCTTCAATGCTGCCTTGATTGGAAAACTCGACCTCATCCCCCTACAAGGCAAATTAGAGCTGTTAATTACTGCAGTTTCCCTGCCGTTAATGAGATGCAAGGGTGTCATTAGTGAGGTCTGTCAGCCCCACTCGTGTGCAGGGAAATGATTTGACAACACTTCTGTCATCTCAACCTTTCAGGAAAAAAACAGTCCCTGGGAATAAAAAATAAAAAACATCACTGGGAATAAAAATCCTTCACGGCAMAGAGGACAGATGGCAACGTTCCCAAGGAAAACCCCCAAAAAATGTTCACCCTTCAGGAGGAGAGGAGGGTCAGCCCTGTCAACAATCAGTAATTTGAATATTCCAAGGGGAAAAAACCCCAACCAAATATCTTCTGAAGAAAAAAACCCAACCAAATATCTTCTGAGGGAAAGAACCTCAACTAAATAGCACCTGAGGGGAAAAAACCCCAATGAAATATTGTCTGAGAGAAAAAAACCCCAACCAAATATTATCTGAGAGGGAAAAAAAAAAACCCAACAAAATAACTTCTGAGGGAAAAACCCCATCTAAATATCTCCTGAAGGAAAAAAATCCAACCAAATATCTCCTGAAGGAAAAAAAAAACCCAACTGAATATTTTCTGAGGGAAAACAACCCCAACCAAATAGCACCTGAGGGAAAAAATTCCAACAAAATATCTCCTGAGGGGGAAAAAAACCAACCAAATATCATCTGAGGGGAAAAGCCCAACCAAATATCTTCTGAAGAAAAAAAACCCAACCAAATATCATCTGAGGGGAAAAAAAACCCAACCAAGTATCATCTGAGGGGAAAAAAACCCAACCAAATATCATCTGAGGGGAAAAAAACCCAACCAAATATCATCTGAGGGGAAAAAAACCCAACCAAATATCTTCTGAAGGAATAAAAAACCAATTAAATATCTTCTGAGGGGGGGAAAAACCCAACCAAATATCACCTGAGGGTAAAAAACTCCAACAATATATTATCTGAGGGGAGAAACCCTGACCAAATATCTACTGTTCATAGAGTGTGGGAAGAAATGTGTCCAGATCCTGATTTTTGTTAAATTTTGCCGTTTTCAGTGACGTAACACCCACATGAAGCACAATCCACACCTTGGTGCAGTTACCACCGTCAATTGTTGCTATCAGTCCTCGCTATGAAGCGGCAAAAACATTGAAGGCAAACTGATAAACTGAATTACTGCAATTCCACAGAAAACYCCTCCTGTTTTCACTGAGATCCCAGTAAAAATGCCAACTCAACAGCTTCCTCTGCTGAGAATTAATTAGAAATAAATGTTATCAGAGATGCATGAAGCTACAAACTACTGCTGGAGAGACAGCTAGGGCAAGAGACAACAACGGTGAGATGCACTAAAGACGCAAAATCAAAAGGAAACGACTCAAAAATGAGACACAAAACGAGGGGGAAATTAAAAAATAAAAATAACGTTCTAGTACAGACAGCACCATCTGTCCCTTCCAAAGGACAATGTATAGTTACCTGCATCCATATCTGCAAAGAAGGGAACAGCCAGTAAGGAAAAGAAGGAACCAGAAATTCAGTGTCTCAGAGGTRGATTTTAAAAGGTCATAAGGAGAACAGATAAAGAAAAATCATCAAAAAAAAAAAAGTATTTACTGTAAGATACTCCTCTGTGAGGTATGTGATTTTTTTTATTAATGCTAAACACTAYAATGTACAAATTAATTTTTTATGCCATAAGAACATAAAAAAGACCAAATATTTAACATATTGAACAATAAATAAGTTACACCTTAAAATTTAGGCTGGTGGTATTTTTTTTTCATTCTTCCAACACCCTGATTGTGCAAAACCCCACCAGGACAGCCAGCAATTGTGGCTTTGAACAGCCCAGGTGAAAGCAGCAGTCAGCTCCTCTCCATCAGGGCTAATTCCCATAAAAAGGATGCCAAGCAGTGATAAAAAAAAATCTACAATTACACCCATTGTACACACTTAGCTCAGCCTGGAGAACATTAAAGCAAAAAATCCCTATGGATTTTGAAGCAGCAAACGGGTTGTTTTTTTGGGTTTTTTTTTTTTTTTCTAATTCATTTCTGCGTGATCAAAAATGAACAAAATGCGGTTTGTGGTGGGGAAAATCAAATCAAGAGTGGGATTTGTGTGCCSACCTACCTTCAGGGGATTCCTCCTGGACGTAGGTGCCTGTCAGGTAGCGGTGCACCAGCGCTGACTTCCCACTCGCCAGGTTACCCACAATCCCCTGGAACAGCAAAAAACAAAAAAAAAATACGAAATTTTAAAATTAAAAAATAATCCCTGAGAAAAGAAGCATATTTGAGTGAAATCTTATCACAGAGGTAATGACAGAAAGAGGGAAAGGGATAAAGGAAATGGGAGMGTGGTTTGGGKTGGAAGGGACCTTAAAGACTGAGCYGTTCCAGCACCTTCCACCATCCCTGGAAACCTGGACATTTCCAGGGATCCAGGGGCAGCCACAGCTTCTCTGGGCACCCCATGCCAAGGTTGAGCCAAGAATTCAGCCCAAAACCACRGGGGTTTTCTCCCAAATGCCAAAAGCTCGAGGATATTTGGGGTTTGTTGCTTTAAAGGAGCACGCAGAGCTGAGGATGTCGTGCTCCCTGCTAGGGGGGAGCCAGTGGAAACTTCTTTTCCCCATTTTCCTCTGCTTTTTGCTGTTTACTTGACCCTCAGCAGAGGGTCAGAACAAAAGATCCCTGGGGAGGAGATGAACTTGGGATCGCCAAAGGGGCCAAGGCAGCAGCAGCGAGCTGCRGCGTTCCCTGCTGCGTTTTCTTCATCCTAATTAGTAAAGAAACCCTCTCATTATCAAACATGGTCTGACAGGACCCCGCCACGTGAGCTGGCACCCCAAACACCCCAAATTCCCTGGGTTYTGGGCTGATCCCACAGCGYGGGCAGTGGGGATTTTGGGATGAGTCACGGGAGGAAAAGAACATTGCCAACAAATGTCCATTAATTAATGACTTTTCCCTCCGTTACAAGCCTGTGAACTGCAATAAATTTCTCCTCCTACTCACACCACAAAACCATCAATACCTGAGGGATTATCCTGTGAGTAAACTGCCTTTTTTGCACTTTTTCTAATCCCCAAATTGACACCATCTCCCTTTCCCTACAWATCTTCCCAACCACAAGTTTCTTCCCACATTTTTCCCTTCCCACAACAACCATCACTCAAAAGAGTGAATTCAGTGTGGGAAGGCTGAATTGGGTTTTTAATGGTCAATAAATTCAGTCCAGACCCAGTTTTCCACTGAAATTTTCTCTGTGTGGATGGAAATTAATGTTCTTTTAATTACACTTGTGCCAAAATTGTAACAACAGAAAAGTGACAACTTAGGGTCCAGTGAGAGTGAACATCCCAYTGCATGGATGTCTTATGCTAGTTAGAGACCTGCAATATTTGAAAGACAACAAGTGATCTGAGAATAGAATTTTATATTTTAAAATTTTTGTTAATATCCCAATTTGAAAGACATCAAGTGATTTGAGAACAGAATTTTGTATTTTCTTTTTTTTTTTTTTTTGCTAATATCCCAAAGGTCGTATCAGGATACATCCCTGACAGTACTTCTKGCTCYGTGATATATTCCCACAAACGAGGAGCAACAAATTTTACACTGGAAAATTCATTTATTTTACACTGAGAAAAAAAGAAAAAAGTGACTTTTGATACGGTTGCTGTGTTGATCAGCATGATTTGCTTTAAGGCTGATCCCCCAGAGTATGACAAACACGCCAGGCTGTTTTCACAGCACTCATATTCCCCTCTCTGCCCCGTTTGATACACAAATAATCCATTTATTTATGGATCTGTCTGAAATGCACTGAGTTATGACAGGCACGTTAGGAAACCAAAATACCACCCTAACCCAGCTCRAGGAGGAGGAAATTCAGCTCCAACTCACTGCTCTTTTCAGCTGTGACTTGTGCAACGCTGAATTGTTTATTTGCATGTGCCAGACACGCTGTGAAACAAACCCAACTCCTCCTAAATCCTGTTGGGAAATTCACCAACTCCATTGATGCCACTTGGCAYTTTAAAGCTGTCCAGGAGAGGAGCCTGGCTGCACTTTGTGTATTTTTTTGCAAGAAATTCAGTGATTTTAATCTAAAAGATCTCACATTTATTGAACATTTGAATCGAACAGGATCCAGGAATGCCAAAGGCGCAATAAAAGCATCAAAATAATTTCATAAAACTCAATTACTGGATGAGCAGGAACCCATTACAGAATYCCAGACTGGTTTGGGGTGGAAAGGACCTCAAATCTCATCTTTAATCTCATCCCATGGGCAGGGGCACCTTTTCCACCATCCCAAACTACCTCCAAGGTGTCCTTGAAGATCCTTCTGAACACTGCAAATAAACCAAGCCTCGTGCTGCTAAAAAAAGCAGGCAAAGTTGCTGTTCCTTCCTCAAAAGCACATTTTTAAAGTTCCTCCTTCCTTTATTGCAGCCCTGGGTGCTTTCTCTGCCCTTTCTGTTCCCTCCAAAACCCTGCAGAGCCCGAAGGGTTCAACAACAGCCACTACAGAAATCAATAAAAAATAAATCCCAAGCCACCACCTCAATGCAGGGAATTGCCAGCTGGCAGAAAACAGCCTAAACATAAATCAAACTCTTTAATATTGACTCCTTGACTTCCTCACCCACCGAGGATGAGGATGGAAGTTTGGGAATGACAGAGGTGACCCCCAAAGGCAGAGCAGATTTCAGGTTCCTGATCTGCCTTTTCTGCTGGAGCACAAGTTACCAGGCACAGCTGCTGCTGATGGTTTCCATCATTTGCAGGGCTATAATCAAATTAAATTATTATTTTTGTAACAGCACAAGTTCTGCTTTTCCCCTTGGACAGGCTGACCACAAATCCATTCTCTGCAGCAGCCACACGGTGAAATTTGCTTTTCCATCCCTGGTTCAGACAGCACAGGGGTAGGAAAGGAAAGAAATACTCAAAACAAGCATTTGGGTGATGCAGCCAGGCTGTCACAAGAGAAAATATGAAAAAATACCCTGGTGCAGCTGTGAGGATGCTGCTCCCACTAAAATACCTCTCTAAACTGCATTTATCCTGTTAACTGTGGTTTATGCTTTCTCCATAAACCCCTATTATCAACCCAGATTTGGGGAAAAAAAAAAGTTGTTTTGCCACGTGGGAAAACAGAAATGGGCTGGGGCCCCAAYTGAATACTCTTAAATGGAGATGGTTTTGCCCACCTCCCTTTGCTGCTCAGGTCCTGGGAAACAGAAGGGAAAATCTGGGAAACTCTCCTCTTCTGTCTCTTTATTTTTACTTCTTCTTTCAGGTTTAAGGGAAAAAAAATCAGCCAAGGGAGAAGTTACTGTAAGCAGCTATTAAATAACTGTTCATTATTACAGTAAAATGTAGGTTGAGAATCACTAAACGAACTTTAAAAATATTCTTTTTTATTTTATTCACGATAAATTCAGTTAAAGTCTTTAAAGAAAGGGAGAAAAGACATTTGGCCTGTAAAAAATGGTGAAAACCTTTTATGGGGAGATGAAATGAGCTTTCCATGTCAGCTGATAACACCTCTCATCAGACTTCCCTGATGAAAAGATCCCCCTTGGAGCTGCTTCAGGGAGCAGAACAAATTCAAACAGCAATAAAATACTGAGAAATCATTGATTATAAATTGATTATTTATAATCTTTGATTATAAATATTGAATGTGCATCATCTTGATAAAGGTAACTTCAACCCTGGAATGTTCAGGGCCAGGATGGGGGCTCGGAACAACCTGGGATAGTGGAAGGTGGCAACGGGGTGGAATGGGATGAATTTGAGGTCCCTCCCAATTTAAACGATTCTGACAGGCCGTAACAGTTACGTAAAAGAAGAATCCTTTATTTATTAAAACTTTCTACATTTTTTTCCCAACAGCAGACGGAAGGAAGCGTGGAAAATCTACACTTCTGTGTCATTTTTTTGGTATTTTTTGAGACAACAAAAACATGAATCAACATGAACTCACCACTTTCAGCTCCGGCACAGAGCGGCTCAGCGTCCATTCCTGGCTGTTTACAAAGGCATCTGTGGAGGAGGAAAACATCCACAACGTCAGGAAAATGACATTTAACATCAGGATAATGACATTTAACACTCTGCTGCRCACAATTTCACGCCCAGGTTTTGGGAATGTGACACCCAAGGTCAYGCCCGATCTTGGGAGACCGACAGCCCAACGCGACGGAACCCAGGGAAAATGTTAATTTTGGATAAATTGTGTAAAAAATGCCAGAAATTCCCATTCTGCATGGATCTGCTGATCATCAGCATCAGCAAACTCGCTTCAGACCCTCGGGGTTGTGCAAAGGCTCTTCCTGCTTAAACCATTTCCATTCCATCCCCGCAGGAAAAGCCTTGGATTTGTCACACTGTCACCCACCGGGACTGCCACCATCAGCAGAAATGTCTCCACCCAGGTAAATGAGCAAATTGGCTGGTTCTAAAACCTGTTATTTTCTGCTGCACATCATCACACTTCACGTCACCAGAGGCAGTGGAACGTCCCTGCTCAGGTAGAGGAAAATCTCACTTTATTCCTCAAACATTCTGCTGTCAGGAGTGTAACCAAAGCAGAAATAAACCACAGAGCAATTCCCTAGAAAATCAAATCAAAACTGCTGGGGGCAGGGGTTGATCTCTTGAAGAAAGGCAAGTTTATCACAGAAATTTAATTCCTTTGGGCTGAACCCTCACCCAAGAGCAGAAAGAAGGCTTTCCATTTTTCTGCCCCCACAACATTGGTCATTTTGTCCCTCCCATAAAGGTCCATAAAGCTGTAAGCAAAACAATTTTTCTGTTCCAAATCCAGCGTGGATCCTGATTTAACCCCTCCAGAACCACAGGAAACTGCTGAACTGAGCAGAGCAGCTCCAGGATGGAGAATCTACCAAGATTCCCACTCCCCAATCAGCTCCTGGTGCCCTTCTCCAGTTTTATTTGGTTTTGTATTTCAGCTGGGAATTGAGCTTTAGATTGGTGTTAGGAAAAATTTCACTGGCCTGAGAGGAAAAAAAATCTATCAATTCTCCTGGAATAAAATAAGTGAGCAGATCTCTGCTACTCACTTGAGGAACTGCAAAAAAAAAATTCTGCCGAGTCAAGGGTAGATGCACAAGGGCAATGAGAACATCACAAATCCCATGGCTTTTCTTTAAAATAAAACCCTTAAAATATAATTTTAGAAAACCTGTGCATTCCAAAAGGACCAATCAGGGAGGCAATGAAAGCTAAAATTCCAAAAAAGCATAGAGAGCAAGAGAGAGCAGAAAGAGGAAGGGAGAGCCAACATGAGGATTTATTCCTCCTCCTTAGTCCTTCAGTAACTCAGAGGAACCTTCTGTCYCTGTTCCAGTGTTAAGGGTGAGAGGGGAGACTTCGATTCCASATAAATCCCAGAATGGTTTGGGTTGGAAAGGACCTCCAAGCTTGTCCCTTCCCACCTTCCGCTATTGCAGGGTGCTCCAAACCCCATCCAACCTGGCCTTGGACACTTCCAGGAGAAATCCCAGTGTTTGATGGCCACAGCACAGGATGGAGCTGATCCCAAAGAGGATCTCAAAGAGGATCCCAAAACAGTCTGGCTGTTTTAACCCTTCCTACTCAACATTTCCAAAGAGAAAAATCCACTTCTTCAAACCCAGATCTGCTAAAATCATTTGCTAAAATTGAAATAGTCATTAGCGGAATGATGTTAATGAGAGAATGCGGCACCACGGCCAACACAACCAACCACGATTGCAAGAGAGGAGGAAAATCACACAAAAACTGGAAATGTTTCACAGCTCTGACAGAAATAACCCCACCAGGGTCTGTCTGTCTGTCCAGCACTCTGCCTCGTCCCATCCTGGATTTTTTACACCAAATTAACTCCATTTACTGTCACGGCCAACAGCAGCGAGGCAGCTCATGGGAAAAAGTTATCTTTATTATCTGAAAAAATTATTCTAACTGGGGCTGATTAGGGTCACACCACCCTSTCCCCATCCTTTGGGTCCATCCTGAGGGATAAAATCCCCCCCAGCCAGTGCAGCCAGCCTGTTCATTGRTATTTTAGGACCGCCTGAGATGCCCTAGAGTTATCCCAGCACAGCAGCCCTTGACCCACTGACCTCATTTTGCCCTTTTTTCACCCAAATCTCTCACCCATCGCTAGCAAAGAGCTGAGAAGCTCAGAGCTTTCCCTCCCTCTCTGATCCAGATGGAAACTCCGTGGCCAAAASGAGCATGAGGGAAGGGCGGGCAGAGATCTCTGCAGGATGACGTGAAAAAATTTAAATCTTTCACKATTCTTGGAAAGCTTCTTAGTGAGAGCTCCCCTCAGGCAGTCCCAACGTTATTTCACTGCCCTTTCAAATGAGGAAAAGCTGTAAATAAATAAAACACACACGAGCCAAGGGATTTTTTTGGAAACTCTCAGCTCAAGACCGTTTTTGCCAAGAACAGGAGCCCTCAAAAACGCGGGAATGAAGTTAAAATCACCGACAGCCACATCGCGCCCTGCTCTCYTTTTGAACAATTCCTGCATCTCAAGCGATATTTGGAGTTTGTTCTGCTTTGAAATCAAAACCTGAGAGTGAACAGGTCCAGAAAATATTCCTACAAGTTCCCACCTGCCCCCAAGGATGCCGATGAGGCCACACGTGTCTCTCCTGGAGCTGCATCAAAGCAGAACGTTTGGGACGGATCTCCCAAAGCTCGTGCGCTAATTTTCTCAGCAAATTTTCTTAGCAAAAGGGGGAAAATAYGCAGCTTTGGGGTTGGGACTTGTGATCCTACTAAAACAAGAATTTTTCAGGAGGGGAAATCTCCAGCAGCACAACCTCTCCAATTCGCCCTCAAAGCCAAAGCACTGCCTCAGTTCCAACAGAAAACACAGAAAAACCATCCTGGCACGTTTATTTGGCAGCAAGTATTGTTTGGAAAGCCATGTCGCATTTCAAAAGGCTCTTATTCTGTTTTATATGGGGCTCTGAGCAACCAGGCATAGTGGAAGGTGTTGCCCTGCTTACGATGTTCAGACAGAAAAATCTGTTCTTCAAACCCAGGAATGACCGCTAAAATCTGAATAAATATTAGTAAATTTGTATTTACAACAGGGGCTGGAACTCGTCGGGCTTTAAGGTCCCTTCTAACCCAAATTAGCCCGGAATTCTATGAATTTTTATCCCCGTTGCATTTGGGTTTCTAAAATCAGTTTTTTATATTCTCTGCTAATTCGCTCTGTTCTGTTACACCAAACAGCAACCACAAAGCAACAACAAATAAAACCTTTATAAAACCACCCACAGCAGTACAAAAATGATTAAATGTTTATTTCCTCCCTACTCAGTGTGACAAAATCATCAATTCTATGGCTTTGCACTGCATGCCAGTTAGGAATTACTGCTGCAAACAGCTCCAAACAGTCCCATTTTTTTTTGTGTAATTTATATTTTTTCAGGCAGTTTAGGCAAAAAAAAAGCAGCATTGCAGCTCGTGCACTGGAACTGTGGGAATCCCATCCCAGCCCTGTATTTCCACTTCATCCACACACTGCAGGAGGAGTCACAAAAATGCCATCATTCAACCACAGCCCCAAAACGGGGGGATTTCACCATTTGGAAGCTGGAGACTCCTCCCATCCTCAGGACGGATAAAAACCCCACAAACGCTCCCCATTTCAACACAAATATTTAACATTGGACAGATTTATCCCCAGCCATACCCAATCCCTAATTACAGCCAGAGAAAAGAGGCTGAGCTGGGAGCAGCAAAGGCAGCAGCAATCTGAGCCCACGCTCCCGTATCTGCAACATCTGAAAAACCTTTCCCTGTAACTGAGAACTGCATTAAACACAGATTTAGGTCAGAGCTGTAATCTCCCTCCCAGCAGCATCTGGCAGCAGCAGCAGCAGCGTTATCCTTTGTGCTGCCATGGAAACAAAAGGAGGAGAAGGGATGCAGAGAGTGCTCGAGCTCCCCAGCCTCTCCCAAAACACTGGGATTGGGAATTTCAGAGCACTCACCTCGGGTATTTAGGTTTTGTCTTCCCTTTCTCAAYTGTTGAAATTGAAAGTATTTCAATTGTTGAAATTTAAAGTGTTTTTGATGCTGTTAATATTCCCACCTCTCTCTCACATCCACAGCCACCCAACACCACTTTCAAGTTATTTCAGTTATTTTTGTCTTCCATTTTTTAATTGTTGAGATTTAAAGTGTTTTTGCTGCTGTTAATATTCCCCCTCACCCTTTCTCATCCACAGCCACCCAAAACCGCTTTCAGGTTATTTTGGTTTTCTCTTCCATTTTGTTCAGGTTATTTAAGTTTTGTCTTCCCTTTTCAAATTGTTGGAATTAAAATGTTTTCATTGCTGTTAATATTCCCCTCACCCTTTCCAATCTTCAGCCACCCAACACCGCTTTCAGGTTATTTTGGTTTTGCCTTCCATTTTCAAATTGTTGGAATTTAAAATGATTTTGCTGCTGTTAATATTCCCCCTCATCCTTTCTCATCCACAGCCACCCAACACCTTTCAGGTTATTTCAATTACTTTTGCCTTCCATTTTTGAATTGTTGGAATTTAAAGGGTTTTTGCTGCTGTTAATATTCCCCCTCTCCCTCTCTCTCACATCCCCAGCCACCCAACACCACTTGAGGCRTGTGCAGGGATGTTCTCTCCTATGGGATAACCCCATACTTCCTACAAAAATAAATTCAGATAACGTATCCAAGAAAATTCCCAAACCCAGTCCCACACTCCATGTTTTACACCACCACCACCAAATTATTTCTTTTTTTTTCTATTTATCCCTCAAATATCATGTAGCTCCGACCACARCTTCTCATCCCAGCCCTCCCACCCCACAAAACAAAACCCTAAAACCCAGCAGAGCGGATATTATGGCTGCAATCTGTTTATAAGGAAAAAATAAATTACACACTCGACACAGAAAACCTCCCATTCCCTGTATTTTCCCAGTGGGTTGGGAACACACAAATTAAAACCCCACAGATGAAACCAGTTTTCTCCACCGTGGGAGAAGTACAATGCTCTGAGTGAGAGCTGTCAGGAACACAACTCAATTCCAATAAAATCCACATTTCCTAACCCATCCCTCAGAAAAACGTGGCACTGGGCCAGCCCTTTTTCCACCAGGGCAATGACAGCCCCACCGAGGGGTTGACAGGAAAATAAAAAGCAGACAAAGGGAAAATGAAAGCATCRCTGCAATAAAAGTGTTCCCTGCTCCAATAAAACTGGGAAAGGAAATGATCATCTCTGCAGTGCAGGGAGTAAAATCAAGTTTTTTTTCAGGCAATAAACAATAATTCCTGAGTGCCAAATGGCCACAGAAATTCAGTTAAACACGGAACCACGGCAGCAGTGAGAGCTCCAGGAAGGAAGAGAAGGTGCTGGGGRTGGGATGTTTGGTAAATTCCTGATTTTGTTATCTAAAAGCAGGGTGGTGTCAGAGGTGAGCTCTGATTTCTGCCATCTCCTGTCCCTCAAGGGAAGGGCAGTGCCAGCACAGCAAAGATGATTCCCACGTGGGAAAATCCAGAGATGAGATTCTGAGCTGCTCAGAGAGMAGGAAGAAAATCCAGAACTAAACCCAAATCCAGCAAAAATGTCCAAAGTACCCAAAATGAGACAACATTTCAAAAATCCCGGCTCAGGCTGCCTTTCCTGACTAGAGGCAAAAACGAGGAATTAACCTTTCTTATTCAAATGTGAATATTAACGAGGAACMTGCCTGAGAGGCATCAAAGCTGAGAAGGGACAGTTGGCATGAGAACAAACGATGTCAAAGGAGAAATTTTAAAAAATTAAGAGGGGGAAGAAGAGCATTTTGAAAGAATAGAGGGGCTGATTTATCTGGCAGGAAAGAAGTCACAATGGAGATGCAAAAATTGAAATTACTGAGAAGCTTTGCTGGGCAGGTTGAAAAGAATTTTAGCTTTTCAGATAGGTAAGAATGGCTACAGCTCCAAAAAATGGAAAAAAATTAACAAGGGGAGCTTGGTGGCTACTTGATAAAGGAGAAAATAAAATCATGGAATATCCAGCGTGGGAAGGACCTATGAGGAGCAGCAAATCCAACCCCTGTTCCTGCACAGACACCCCAAAAATCCCATCCCTGGCAGCGCTGTCCAAACGCTCCTGGAGCTCTGGGGCTGTGCCCATTCCCTGGGGAGCCTGGGCAGTGCCAGCACCCTCTGGGGACAGAAGAACCTTTCCCAAAATCCACCCTAAACCTGCCCTGGCACAGCTGGAGAAGCAAAACTAAACAAAACACACCCTGCTCAGGATTCCACAGAGAAGAATTTCTGGTGAACACTTGAGCACCCCCAAAATTTAAGCAGCAGAAGAGGAAGCAGATGGGCAGCACACGAGCAAAAACCACAGCAACCTTGGGGGCAAAGAAAGGCTAAAGGAGTTTCAAATTATGCTTAAGGAAACTGGCAAAAATACAAACACTGGARAGTGGCAGATGGCRAATYCYAAAATAWAAATTAACGGGATGGAGYRACAGGATAAGGGGAAAAGGTCAAAGTTGGAGACTTCCCACCCCTGGCAGTGCCCAAGGCCAGGKTGTACRAGGCTTGGAGCAACMTGGGACAGMRGGAGAGGACYCTGCCCATGGCTTGGGATGGAATGGAATGAGTTTTTAGGGTTCCAGCCCAGATGATCCTGGGGGCAGCCTTTTCCCATAACCCAACCCCGAATGTCACACTCCCAGCCCTGCAGTGCCACTGCCAAAGGTCCTGCAGGGACTCRGGGCTCCGTTCTTCGGGATTAGAACAAAAGGGAAAACTGTGGGGCTGGGGTTTAATCTGCCTCTCAGCAGCTTCACAGCACGCTCCTTAATCCTCCAGTAAGAGGGGATCAACACCAGTGACTCCATCTTTACCTCTGCCTGTTCTCCTGTGCTGGTTTTTGCTCTTGCAGGACCAAATTCACCCCCTTTTTATTTTCCTTTTTACCCCCTCAAGCCTCCAGAGATGGCCAGACCTGGCCCTTTTAATGGCAATATAATTAATTTGACTGGAAAATAACTCCGGGACCATCAAATCCATCCTTTGACCACCTCACCAAGCAGACMCAACCTGCTCAGAGCACTTCAGGGCTGATTCCCAAAAATCTGTCCCAAATTCCAGGATCTCTGCTGAGGCTTTGCCACGCAAATCCTCCCCCCACCAGGACTGTCTAGAACCACAAGGTTCTCCTGCAGCTCCTGGGGTTTTTTTTTACATTTCCTGAGCATTCATCAATATTTTAACCCAAAGATCCCTCCAGAATTTGCTGCAGGGTATTTTCCACAGGAAAGAAAATTAATTATTTACTTCTGCACATGATTTCCTGCTTTTTTTAAAAGTTTTACGCACAAGAAGAGCCTCCCTCTTACCTGACAGCAGCTCAGCTCAAGTCTACAGTGAGAGCAATCAAACTCAACTTTTTTCCTTAAGAAATGAACCCTTTTTTTTTTTAGGAAATGAATCCTTTTTTCCTTAGGAAAATTACCCCTTTTCCTTTGGAAATGAACCCTCTCGTCTTAGGAAACTAACCCATTTTTCTTAGGAAATGAACCCTTTGTTTTTTTCCTTAAAAAATGAACCCTTTTCCTCTTAGAAAGAAACCTTTTTCCTTAGGAAATGAACTTTTTTTTTTTTTTTTAGGAAATTACCCCTTTTCCTCAGGAAACAAAGTTTTTCCTTAGGAAACAAACCCCTTTTCTTAAGAAAGAACCCTTTTTTCTTAAGAAATAAACCCTTTTTTTCCTTAGCAAATGACCCCTTTTTCCTTAGGAAATGACCCCTTTTTCTCTTTGGAAATGAACCTTTTTCCTGGGAAATAAACTTTTTTTTTTTTTCAGAAAATGAACCCATTTTCTTAGGAAATGACCCCTTTTTCCTCAGGAAACAAACCTAAATGATTTTCCCCATAAAAGCCAAGTTGACCCTTCCCCAATCCCTCATTTCCCCATCCACCTGCAGCCCTTACTYGGTGTCTGCACTCTGAGCTGATGAATGCAGACAGAGAAAAACTCGTCACACCCAGGCAGCCCCCATGAAGTCAGCATGGCCTAAAGGGTGTGACCCCATAACTCAGCTGATCCTACATTCTTCCCATCCCCAAAACGCTCCTCCCCTCTCGAGGAACCCAMAAACATTGAGGTTCCTCACTCTCCTGCCAACACCCAGGCGCCAAAATCCGCAGCTTCAACCGCTTCCAAACGAACCCACGGCCCGATTTTCTCATTTCTCAACCCAAATTTGTGCTCTGACATCAGCTGCCYGCTCAGAACGACCTTTTCAGCGCGGCTACAAAAAGCAGGTTCACACAAAAAAACATCTCCACCAGGGAAATGATGACTTGTTTGTGCAACACATTTCTGCAAACATTTTTGAGAGCTGGAGTCACATCTCCCAAATCGCTAGGCTGGTTGTCAAAACAGAGMTTCTCTTTTTTCTTTTTTTCTTCCCCTGACTGTGCCATATGTAATCCTAAATCCACTTTCCCAAAACTTGATATCTCCCAGAAATTTGGAACCAATGAGAGGAAAACACAAATGAGAGGTTGTTCTGCGGAGAATAATCTGATGGGGTTTGTATTTATTAGCCTGATGCACATCTTGGTTTGAAGAAAGCTTTTGTCAAATGTCAAAAAAAAAAAAGAAAAAAAAAAGAAAAAAAAGGGTTTTAAAAGTGAATGCGGTCCAAGACACAGTCTCAAAGGGAATTAATGCTGAGCTGGAAAAGCCTTGGTTACAGCAACAAGGAAACAGCGCAGAGGGGGCCCGGGTGATTTCAGTGGTACAGAGATCCACCAAAAGGTTCATTTCCTAAGAGAAAAGGTTAATTTCCTATGAAAAAGGGTTCTTTCCTCAGAGAAAAAGTTCATTTCTTAAGGAAAAGGGGTCATTTCCTAAGGAAAAGGGTACATTTTCCAATAAAAGAGTCATTTCTCAAGGAAAGAAAGGGTTCATTTCCCAAGGAAAAAAGGGTTCCTTCCCTAAGAAAAAAACGGTTCAGTTACCAAGGAAAAAAAGGTTATTCCCCAAGAAAAAAGGTTATTTCCCAACAAAATGGTTCTTTCCCAAGAAAAAAAGTTCATTTCCTAGGAGAAAAAGGTTCATTTCCTGAGAGCCGAGATGGAGAGCCTAAAGCAGGGGAGGACTCAGCTCTTCCAGCACCTTTTGCCTGAAAAGGGCTTGAAAACAGTTAATAACTGCCAAACAACAGTCAGAAATGAAAATATGTGACTGAATGCTCTGTTAGGAAAGAGCTTCCTTCCACAGCTTCCTATYTGAAAAGCACCTGCTGTCACCCAAGCGTTTCAGAAAATCCGGGACCCATAAAAAGCAAAAAATTTATTTTGGAAACTCAAAACAAAGACTCTAAATCAACACAGAACCACTGCAAACATCCATCTGCTAATCCTTCTCCGTTTGAGGTTTGTGAAGACGATTTTTTACTTTGGTAGAACTGGTAATATGAGGGTTTAAAAAAAAAAAAAAATCCCATTTATGCAGGAATCAGGTTGTTGCGGGTCTCTGCAAAAATCCTGCCCTCTGGCTCCGTTGTTGTTTGTGTTTCCTGGGTGAAGCCAAGAAACTTGAGAGTGTTTTCCAAATTCAGCAGGTTCCCATCACCTCAGGCACCTTCTTTAAACTCAAAGCACTGCACTAGAAATTGTATTTTTTAAGGAGCTCACTTTACAGTGAGCTTGAAATTTTTTCTGATTTCACTAATCAGAAACCAATTTTGTCCTCTGTCCTCACAGTCCTGGCTCTGATGCTTTCCACACTTGCTATTTCACAATGACACTATTAAAGGAGAATTTAGGGCGAAAAAAAAATGAGCTATTTTTGCACAAACTGAGCCCTTGCTAAACCCCCACACCAAAACCTTTCAAGAATTACTCTCCCTTCAAATTCTGTTCCCTGCTAATCCTCTAAATTGCCTTTATGCAAGCTGGGTTCAGTTATCCCATCACAGCTTCTATTTTTTGTCACCTCTGTGCCACTTCCTCAGGTAAACCCGACCCCAACCACTGCTGAAATTCATTGTCAAAAATCCTTTTTATGTTTAGGATTAAAAAYGTGCCAGAACACCCACATAAAGATCTAAAACACAGTTCAAAGCCAGCRAGGAGGGTGTCAGCCTCTACTCCAGCGCCACCAGCGCGTGCTCGTAAGAAAATAATTAACACAATCGAGTGCAGCCTTAAATCCATAATAAAACACAGCCACTGGGAAACARCACAACTGGAAAACAAAAAACAGCCACGCTCTCCAAATCTCAAAAAAMCACCCCAAAAACAGCAGCAGCAGAACATGTGATAGTGAGTGCAACCTTCCAGAATCCAGAGAGAGCAGCTCTTCCCCTTCCCAAAAGCTGCTCCAGGGGAACTCGAGCAGCTCTTAGGCCCGCACAAAAAATGTGCTTGGCACATCCAGGCAGCTACTGGGGCAGATCAAAACAATTCCTGGCTCCTCCTCGCCGTTTAAAGGGATTTCTTTTTTCCCAGAGCTCAGGGCAGGCTGAGGCTGCTGCCAGCAGCTGGAGCAGACCCCGGCACAGTGACAGGATTTGGATTTTTTTTGTTGTTTTTTTAAGTGCATGAGAGTTGACATCCCAGAACGAAAACAAAGCAAACCCCAAAATAAACTCCAGTGCCTTGCTAATTAAAGGGATCGGTTCCTCCAGGAAGGCCAACACTGCTGTGGGGTTAAGGGTGTATTTTAAGCTGGTCCCTTCCAGCATTTTCAGGGAGGYTGTGCAAGGAAAGCAGAGCCTGACTGTCACTGCAGCATCACCAAAAGCTCTCTTTAGGAAGGGTTTTTTTTTCCTTAAATTTATTTAGAATGCCACAGGATATTYACACGAACTAAATCTCAGCAGCACTGGAATTTCTTCTCCAGCATCCAGGTTTTCATTCCCTGCCAAGTAACCAGTGAATTTTGACAGAGAATCCCAAAATGGTTTGGGATTGGGTTGGAAGGGAYCTTCAAAATCATCTTATCCCACCCCTGCCATGGCAGGRACACCTTCCACTCTCCCCAGTGGCTCCAAGCCCTGTCCAGCCTGGCCTGGAACTTCAAGAGATGGGGCAATTCATTTTTAATAAATCTGGCCCATTTTTAATCACCTTTGTTGACCATTTCACTTAATTCAAGGCAGGTTACACCATCAACAAATAAATCATATTTACAACACAGAGCTATGTATAGGGWGGTGAGATATTTCCAGCAGGGAAACCTCTCCACTCCACAAAACTCTGAGGTTTTTCCACGTTGATGGATAAATAAAATACCTTTTATCCTAAAAACCAACAAGAGGCAGCCAGAGAAACACAACTCATTTTAAACCAAGGGGTTTGGRTGATGCCCAACACCTGAAATCCAAATTTCCAACAGCCCATTTAACAAGGCAAAGGTAACACCTTCCACCCTCCCCAGGGGCTCCAAGCCCTGTCCAGCCTGGCCTGGAAATTCAAGGGAAGAGGCAATTCAATTTTAATAAATCTGGCCCATTTTTAATCACCTCTGCTGGCCATTCCACTTAATTCAAGGCAGTGACGGGGGTTCACCACCCTGCAGGTTACACCACCAACAAATAAATCATATTTATAAAATAGAGCTTTGTATAGGGTGGTGAGATATTCCCAGCAGTGAAACCTCTCCAGTCCACAAAACTGAGGTTTTTCCACATTGATGGATAAATAAAATACCTTTTATCCTAAAAAAACAAATTTCCAACAGCCCATTTAATGCTGTAACACTTCACCTTTATCACCTGGGCAAGCACTTCATGCAGGCTGAGAGCCACCCACCACTCTTGGGGTGGAAACCTTGGAAAACAGAGAGCTGTTTGCCTTGGTGAACAAAAAAACTTTAAGTAAATAAATACAATACAAAAGAAAAAAAAGCTATTCACAAAAAAATTTGAAATCCTAAAAATAAAAATTTTAAGAGCCAAAAAAAAAAAAACTAACCAAACTTCTTTACCCATATACATTATATACAAATAAAAACTAATTGTTGATTATTTAAATTCCTGTAAAACAAGAAAGTTCTTTCAAATAAACAGCTTTGCATACAAATTGTATATCACAATCTAATACCTGCTGACTCACACAAATATTCATCAGCATTGCCAAGGTGGTGTTTTCACCACTTTTTATGCAGATTCCGATCAGCTGAGGGAGATGGGGAGAGCACAGTCAGGACCTGACCTGGATATACAGAATATTCACCATTAAATAAAACAGGATGGACAGTTCTAGCAGCTCCTGCTAATTTATAATTTTACAATCACAGTTGCAGTTTAGCACCTTCCAGTTATTAAAATCACAGAAAGTAAATGGGAAAGCACCTCAAAAGATCAATTACSAAACCCCTGCATGGGCAGGGACACTTTGCACTGCTCTGAGCTCCACTCATCCAGTGCATTCAAAAAAAAAGGGAAAAAAGATGGATTTCAGGAAATCCCAACTCATCTTCCTCTCATTCAGACTGTAAGATAAGTACCTCAGCACAATTTGCTCACCTTGGCTGCCTCAGTTTGAAGCAGGCTCACCTCACCAGACTGTATTACAAAATTAAGGTTTATAATATCTATATAAACAGAAGTTTATAAATAAAGTTTTATAATATATAAACCTACTGTTTTCATAGAAGAAAACAACAATTTTCATTAAAAAAAAAACCAGACAACAGACAACACAAACAGAAACCCCTACCTGCCAAAGACCAAACTGCCTGTTTCCACCACGCCCTTGCACCTCTGCTCCTCCAAACCCCTTAAATGCTGCCCAGGTGCCTCTTATAGAGTGATCCCACAGCTGAGCAGGATCAGCTGCCCTGCCCCACCCCAAGACAGACCAGAAAATATCTTAAAATCACCATTCAGGAGAGAAAACACCTCCAAATGCAGCCCAACCTCATTCAGGTGTGTGCTTACAACCAGACACRTTTGTCACCTGGAACTCTTTAAAACAATTATCAGGACAAATTACACCAAGGCTACAGCAAGAAAAAAAACAATCTCAAACTCAGTTACCAATTAAATGGGTTCAGGTGATGTAATACACAAGAMAAATGAACAAAATTATCCAGGGGAGCGTTACATGAGGTTTTTCCCCGTTAAAAGAGYCAGCAAGCCTCCAAAAATTCCTGGATGAAGAAAACAAAAAACCCACCACGGATATCTGGCTGCAAATTGCACTTCTGAACTAAATACCTCCCCAACATCGCATCTGACAGCGAGAACTGAACATCTCAGAGCTTTTTTGTTGTTTTCTTGGGGGTTTCAGAGGTGTTTTTAATGTTTCTGTCACAGATTTTGGCAGAGTTTTGGAGGATAGTTTCTGGGACACTGTCACTGGGATGTAAAGTGGAGCTGTTTGTAGAAATTCAGTTTAAATTGCAGCACAGCTTTGGAAGTCTGGAGTCTTTGAGGTTCTGCTYACCTGAATTTTCATGAATTTAATTCCTGTAGCTGTTTTTGAGCTGCAAACTACAGCTGTTTATATTAAAGTGAGATTTAAGGATAGGATTTTCTTGTAAAATACCAATTAATGCTGGGCAATCAATACAAAAACCCCAAAATTCAAATTTTCAGTAGACTCTTGTGCTGTTCTTGGCCACTCTCTGCACATTAAAACAYTGACTCCCTGTCTGCTTTGAAGGTTTTGCTGTGCCCCCTGAGTGACCCCAGGTGTGACCACAAACCCCATTCCTCCCCTTTCCCAAGAATTCACCATCTGCCAYACTCATTCCCACCAACCACAAAGGAAGGAGCGTTTCCACCTGGAGGGAAAAGAAAAAAAAAAACCCTAAAGTGACTTTAAAGGTGTTTTCAGACAGCTGAAGTCCCCAGAGTGAGGCATTTATCTTTTACATTAAATTGAGATGTCACCACAATCCTCGGTGCTTTAAAGAAAGGGAAATATGCTGAATTTCAACACTGTTGGAAATGGCAGCTGGAGAAATGGAAAGCTGACATCACCCCAGTGATATTTGGGGAATAAAGCGTCCAAGATGAATCAGATTAGGAATGATGAGATTTTCCTGCATAAACCAAAGGATGAGCAATAAAAGTTT
Source organism: Malurus melanocephalus (assembly GCF_030028575.1). Lineage (NCBI taxonomy): Eukaryota > Metazoa > Chordata > Aves > Passeriformes > Maluridae > Malurus > Malurus melanocephalus. The sequence continues at coordinate 4,480,892 of NW_026623252.1, forward strand.
CCAGTGTTTTCACAGAGACATTTTGACAGTTGTGTCTCCCCCAAAACACAGAGGGAGCTTTAAACATTTTGAAGTTTTAATGAACCATTTATCAATTAAATCTTCAGAAATTCGTTCTGGAATTCTGGAATTATGGATCAACAATGCCATAACGCTGCAGTAAATAGGCTCACTACCCAAAACAAAAAATCTTGGAGCTAAAATCACTTATCAAGAGARCAACACCTCAACTGAGCCCAAGTTGTTTGTAAACCACACAAATCCTCATCCTCCCCCCAGCTACAGCAGCAGCMTTTTTAATGTTTCTGTCACAGATTTTGGCAGCATTTTCAAGTTTTAACGAAGCATTTATTAATCAAATCTTCAGAAATTCGTTCATCTATCCAAAACCACTGGAATTATGGACCAACAATGCCATAACGCTGCAGTAAACAAGGCTCASTACCCAAAACAAAAACTCCTGGAGCTTAAAGCAGATCCTTTATCAAGAGAGCAACACCTAAACCTGAGCCCAGGAACTGTAAACCACACAAATCCCCTGCCTCCCCCACCACAGCAGCAGCATTTTTAACATTTCTGTCACAGATTTTTGCAGCATTTTCAAGTTTTAATKAAGCATTTATTAATCAAATCCTCAGAAATTCACTCATCTACCCCAAACCATGAACATCCACTGGAATTATGGAACCAACAATGCCATAACGCTGCAGTAAATAAAGCTCACTACCCAAAATAAAAAATCCTGGAGCTAAAAGCARATCCTTTATCAAGAAAACACCTAAACCTGAACCCAGGTTGTCTGAAAACCACAAAAATCCCTGCCTCCCCCACCCCAGCAGCAGCAATAAAGAAGATGATGCCATTCTTTWGAGACTGCTCCTTACAGCCATTTCAAGGCTGTTGAAGTTCTTCTCAATAATTCCCAAATTATTGCCAGAAGTGATTTGTSACAAGCCCAGGGGACAAAAGGTAGGAGAAGCACAAGAGTCTGCTGAAAATTTTGAATTTTGATTTTTTTTGCATTGATCCCCCAGCGTTTATTGGTATTTTGCAAGAAAATCCTATCCTTAAATCTCACTTTAATATAAACAGCTGTAGTTTGCAGCTCAAAAAWCAGCTACAGGAATTAAATGCCACACTCCTTCCTGARAATTCAGGTGAGCAGAACCTCAAAGACTCCAGACTTCCAAAGCTGTGTTGCAATTTAAACTGAATTTCTACAAACAGYTCCACTTCACATCCCAATGACAGTATCCCGGAAATGCTCCTCCAAAACACTGCCAAAATCTGTGACAGAAACATTAAAAACGCCCCTGAAACCCCCAAGAAAACAACAAAAAGCCTCACAACCACTTTGAGGCCCAAGGTTTTAAGCACAAGTCATCACTGGAAAAAACAAGACATTAAAATGAAGGAAAAAAATACATATGAGAATACTGCAATCCTGCTCATTTCAACACCCAGCTGATTTTATTGGGGCTGCAATCACATTTTCCTAGGTTTGGCCTGCTGGGTGCATGTTCCACTAAACAAACATGAAGAAATAAAGGTGGTAAAATTCACTTTTTTGTGATTTCATGAGTTGGGAGTTGAACACAACTGCCTTTATTATTCAAATCTTCCCAGCGCAGAGAGCAAGGGCACAGCCTGACTCCAAACTTTCATCACACAGCTCACCAGCTCAGCCATAAAATTACAAAAAATGCATGAAAATGTGCCTGAAATAAAGGCACTTTTTAATTTTATTTTTTTAATTATTTTATTTTGCCAACAGACTTCATGTTACGTGTATTTATACATTGTATAAAAATTATGTCCTAACATATACGGAAATAAATCATATGTAATCCCCCCACGCCATTCAAAAAAGGGAATTCACTGAAAAAGGGGAATTAAGGGGAAAAAAAATCCTCTGAGAATGGCTGAAAAGAGCTGACAAGAYAAGCTAAATTGCAGTGGTGTGAGCCCAAATTTAGGCTTGGTTTATGTAGGAMGCTCTTTGTGGAGGTTACATGAGCACCCATGGCTTGTTGGTCAGTATTTCTCAAAGCTCCTCCCAGCTGAAAAAACACACAGAATTCCATTTTTATTCATCTCAGCAGGGGAAAAAAAATCTGATTTATGGTTTTGCTGTGATTTCTGTTCAGTTTTCACTGCCCCAAACCTTTCCATCCTCATTCCCTGATGGGTCAGGGGACAGCAGATGGAAACACCAAAGGCTTGTGACGGCTGCAGTGACACATTCCTGGGATTATTCTGCAGGAAAGCAACTCAGATTGGCTCCAGAAGGAAATCCAACCTTTTCCTTGGAGTTTGAACAGTGTAAGAGTGAAATGAGCATAAATTCCCAGTGGGAGTGGGAATTGTCTGTCCCAAATTTGCAGAGCTCACCTAAACCTGGATGACACCGTTCCCTCCTGCAGGAGCAAAGGAACGGTGAAATTCCTCATTTTACTCCCCAAGGGCAGTGAAAATGGGCTGGAAAAGGAAGCTGGACACGGACAGGGCTGGAAAAGGCAGCAGGGAGTGAGACAGAGACACTCAGAGCCACCAGAATGGGGATATTTGGGGACAGGACAGTGCCAGCTACAACCAAAGGAACGCTCTTGTGTTTGTGCAAATAGGGTCACACACATTTCATAAATCATTACCACTAAAAACCAGCTCCAGCACTCACTAAATCCGGTCAAACCCCAACACCAAACTGGTTTTCCATCAGTTCTTCCACACAAAAACAACCTGAACGAAGCGTCCATGCTTTATGGATGGGAAATATGGCACTGATGAAGCTGGTTCTCAACCTGGGGCCCTAAAAATACAAAGCAGAGCAGGCACAGGATCACAGGATTTCTGCTGTATTTGGGGACGGAAGGGGATTTGTTATCAGCCAGTTCCTGAGATGCTTTGTGAGGGTAGAGGTTAAGGCAAGCTGTGACAGGAACATCCCAAAGGGGAGCTTCACCCTGACACCTCCTCCGGGTTCCTGCACAGCMCAAGCTCAATTTCCTTCAGTGTGCTCAGTTCTTTTCCAAGGAATCTTTTCAATCTTTTCCATCTTTTCCTGAAGGAAAAGATTCCCAGGTGAAAGCCCACAAGGTGCCTGCAGGCATTTCATGAGGAAATCCCAATGCCTATGGCCGGAATCCAGAATCCACCAGGAAATTACAAATTCTATTTTCACACAGAATGAACGAGGCTGGAAGAGACCTTCAAGATCACTTTGATGGAAAAGGTAAATAATCATAGGAAAGGGTTAACAAAGCATCATTTAACAGTTATTTAGAATGGAACTGTAATTAGCACAGCACAATTAATCCCACTTTGCTCTGGAGGCTCTGATTTTAAATGCAGCTCTCTGCTCCCCCTACACAAGCAACCCCACCAAAGTTCCTTGCAGACCCTCAGCCTTCGTTCACAAAGGACACAAAACTCCCTGAAAATCCCTGAAAATCCAGCCCTGCTGTTTTCCCACCCCAGATCAGGATGGGTTCCAAATGGATCCGATGAAAACCAGCAGTAAAAGCCACCCAACAGAAAGGTTCCTTCCTTTATAAAAGGACAACACAAATACTGGTGCTGCTCTGGCTGAGACTCAGAATCTGGAAATAAACATTTCATGGGACTGACATACTGCTGGTCCAGGAGGAGCAGGATCAGGGATGCTCCAGAAGCCTCTGTGATCACCAGGAATCATCTSAGCATTGCTGAAACGCGCTCGAGCCAAAGGACAAACGCTGACCTGCGCTTTAATCCCCACCGCCCTTGGAGGRAAGATTATTTGTCCCTGCCGGTAAGCTGCGAGACTGGGAAGGGCATCTGGGGTTATGAACTGGTCTCACACGGGCTGGGAGAACTCAGGGAAGGATCTCTTGATTTTTAGCTTCACCACTGAAGTGTAACTTGGCTTTTACAGAAATGGACAGCTGATGCTGCACAAGCACCTCGGGACACAAACAGCTCATCTGTCCATGACTGTGAGACCTAAATCAGAGCTCAACTGAATGAAACCACCTGCCACAGCTGGAAAACAAAGTTTCACAGCCTTGCTATAAAACAGCAACCATTGGGTTTCTATTTTACACGCTAAACTGAAATTACTTTCAGCTTCCACAACTATATATACACATACACGATTCTACGATTATATATACGCATATACATATTACATTTTTTAAAWTTTTTTTTAATTTTTCAAATTCTTTTTAAATTTGGGAATCTCTCAAAATGCTTTCCAGAGCAAGTTCTTCCACGCTATCAGCTCTGTTTCCTGAAGGAAGAAGCCAGCCAGAAMAACAAGAAGCCTTTAGGTGACCGCAGCGCCGTCTGATCAGCTCCTACTTAGAACGGTGTTCTCCTGCCTGCTTTAGGATAAAAATAGAGCCAGTTCCGAGGTCAGCTGCATTAGCAGGTGAATCACCGGCAGCCAGAAGGCAGGAGACACACCTGAGGCTCTGCAGGGAGGAGGCAGAGCAGGTGGCAAGAGCAAAAAAAAAAAGAGTGGCCACAATCTCAGGAATTTGAAGCCGGAGCATAAAGCAAAGCAACGGCAGCGTTTGGCTTTTCMCTCCCCACCCTCTGTGCTCAAACACCAAGAGATAAGAAAGGGGAAAAGGGAAGGATTCCCACAGGTTTTTGAGGCAGCTGAGGAGACTCTGAGCATTTCCATGCCTCTGGTGAGTACACAGAGAAATAACCGAGCTGTTTACACATCCCTACACAGCCAAACACACATCGCTCTTATCTGATCTCAACCYGCTCTTTTCAAAGCCTATCATTCTCAAATAACCTCACCCTGAGTCACCCGGGGAAGCTCTGCAGATAGCTAAACTGAAAAGAAATAATTTTTTTTTGTGTTTTTTTATTCAGTTCCCCTCCTTGAAGGCCCCATCCCCACCTCGCCCAGCAGCTGAAGCTCAGCTCTTGGTTGCAGCGATGCTCTAATCTCAAATACCATCATCTGCCCTGAGCAGTGACTTTTCAGCTCAMTCAGAAATAGCCAAGAATTTTGAAGACTTAAGACATATTTCTGAGAGATTAAAATCAGACCCAAAAATAACCTATTTTGGCCAGAACCGCTCGCATTCAAAGGCATTTCACCAACACCCAGGTGACCCTAGAGAAACACCGCACTGCAAACAGGACTTGAGAGAGGTTCTTCCCTCCCAGGGACTTTCAAACACTGCTTTTAACATATTTTTTTTCAGAAAGAGTCCTTTAGTGCCGCCTTATTCCTCCTCTGACCCTTGGAAATCAAAGTGGAATTAAAAACATCTCTAATTAACTCTTGAGTAGCTCAAGGCTGGCCATCACCWCGCTGGAGATCTGGGGAAATTCCTGGCCAGGAGCACGAAATCAAAAATCAGCTTCTCCTGAGGRCAGGAATTAGCCCCTCTTTATGAAAACAAACTCTTCAGTGACAAATTGAACAAGTAAAAGATGAGACAAAAGAGGTGATTTTCCAGTTCAAGGCAGGTTAGAGGAGAAAGAATTTTAATTTCTCCCCAAGGCCTGAGCACAATCCCCCCGAAAGCTGTGAAGCGCAAAACGCGTGCTCGATTTTAACAGCTTTAATAATTAAAACCACGGAAAAGTTAAACCTCCCATCCTCCGTGAGCACAAAATCCGATTTTTTTTTTGTCCCCTGCAGGATACAGAGGTCGAGGCATAAAAGCTGTTGCCTTGCCAACATAAATATTTCTGTACTGCCAGACAGAGGAGCTTCTGAATTAGGATGTTGCATAAGGAACACTTGGGTCAACATCCCCGTTTCCCAGGCAGTGTACCCCAGATAAAAACCACACACGAGCCCTCGGAGAGGGTTGCTCTGATACTCATCCTAAAGAAGGGTTTGGGAGCCCTTGATTTTGGGAGAAATAAGAAGAACAATCCTAGCGGGGTGATTTTTCAGGGGGGTTATTTTCCAGCAGAGATTTTTCAGCATTGACTTTTCAGTGGGGTGATTGATTTTTCAGGAGGGTGATTTTCCAGCAGGGTGATTGATTTTTCRGCAGAGTGATTTTTCAGCGGGATGATTTTTCAGCGGGATGATTTTCCAGCAGTGATTTTTCAGTGGGGTGATTGATTTTTTCGGGGTTGATTTTTCAGCAGGGTGATTGATTTTTCAGCAGGGTGATTGATTTTTCAGCAGGGTGATTGATTTTTCAGCAGAGTGATTTTTCAGCGGGATGATTCTCCAGCAGTGATTTTTCAGTGGGGTGATTGATTTTTTCGGGGTTGATTTTTCAGCAGGGTGATTGATTTTTCAGCAGGGTGATTGATTTTCCAGCAGTGATTTTTCAGCGCGATGATTTTTCAAGGGGTGATTTTCCAGCAAGGTGATTTTCCATGGTTCAACCTAACAAAAAAGTGCCATTTGGTAGCAAGAATAAATCATTGAGGTGAAATATTGTGCTCTGAACACRCAGATAAGGGAGGCACCTCAATAAATGCCTTACACATCCCTAAAAAAAATTCAAATCCAGCTGCATCAAGYGGCTCAGCACCCACTTTTTAGGAGTTTTTTCCTTTATGTTTAAGGCACAGGCATTGCTGTTAAGCAACTGCTGGCATGGGAATAAGAGAGGGAAAAAACTTGCATCAGTGATGCAGAACCCTCTTCTCCAACCCCACACGTGGATATGTGTACACTCAGTCCTCAAGCAGCATTTTGAAAAATCCAGATTCTCTGTCACAGCAGCCAGATGAGCTGACTGACAAAAATATTTGCAAAGAGGGATCAGAAATTGCTGGGAAGCACCCGGAGCTGGCAGTATTTGAGCTCCCCTTCATATCTAAGCAGCAAAACAGCAGCATCTAATCCTTCCACGGAGCAAAAATGTGCTGGGAGGCTTCATTCACCAAATGGGAGCTGTGAAGAGCAAGAACCCTTTGCTAACACTGAGATTTTCCCCAAGAAATTTGAGATTTATTTCTTATTGAGCACCTTCAAGGCAGAAACAAACCTCCCCCAAGCTCAGGAGCTGAGATTCATCATCATTCATCTAAAAATCAAAGTTGCTTGATGTAACCAGAAGTGACACTGSTGAATCTTTAATTCAATAACTCCCTCTCTGAGTGAAAATAAAGGTACAAATAACGGGTGTCAGGCAATACAGAAGGAGCATTTCTGCAAGGAAGGAGCCAGACTTTGAGTACCACCCACGTGGAACGTTTACAGCCAGGAAACGTGGCTGTGCCCGCCCCGTAAATCTGATCCTAAAGGGCTTCCCCGGCTGGAACACCTCAATAAATGGGAGAGATTTACCCTGGGTTATTATTTCAGACAAGTGACCTTTCCATCTTCATCTGGACAGCCCCAAAAGAACCCAGGGCACGAGGAGGAGCGCTGACCACGAGGTTCAACGCTGACCCCACCCCACAAATATCCCTCCAAATGAGCCCTGGTGGCCAAGTGACCCTGGTGACAGACACACTGCCTGTGTGACAGACACACTGCCTGTTCCAAAGCCCTTACAGCTGTTCCTGCAGCCCAACAGCTGCACTGCAGGTCGCACTGCCTCGCTTCCCTCCTCCTCATTCCCCGAGGAAACCTCAATAAATAACAAACCCCACTGTTAACGTCATCTGTGATTATCCAAAAAAAGCTCGGAGGAAGCTACAGTTTGCTTATSCCCCCGCCTGCTTTGCTTTAAGGAAACATTTGGTACTATTTTGTCAATAAATCCCAAGTATTTGTCACACGCTGTCATTATGTACCAGCCCGAGCCATCAAAATCATCAAACGCCCCATCAAGATAAAATTTCCAGCTCCCATCAAGATAATAGCTTTACGTTGGATGCTTTTCACGGGCTAAATAGATGATAGTTTCACGGGTTCAATATACTGACATTTCTTTTTTTTTCCCCCTCGCACATGAAAAAAGCCATTCTGTGGTTTTTGGCAGAAAGCGCCTTTCRCTGTGTGTTTACTGCAGTTGCCATGGGGAAATCCCAACACCACTTATCAAAAGTAACACCATTAACAGGCTGCATTAATGATTTCTGCTTCAAATCCCAGGCAGCGAAAAGGAATATCCAGGCATTTCAAAATTTGCTGCCTGCTTTCCAAGGTTATGGCCGTGCCAAGGAAAATCTCAGCGCATGCCATCGTTTCACACTCGTTATTTGGTGACTGCAGAGTTTTGCTGGGGCTATCGGTGTTCAGCCACTGCTGGGCAGCTCTGCAGCATCAAAATGAGAGCAGAGAGAGCAGCAGCAAAGAAACAAACTGCCCCTTCAAACACACCCCAGTGGTTCTTCTTGGAGGAATCCAAGATCTGGATGTGGCCCTGATAATGAACTTGGGCTGCTTTGAAATTGTATTTTGTATTTTATATTCGGATTTTTGGGAGTGATGGCAAGTTTTGGCTGTTTTGCTGGAAAGGGCTCAGCATCTGGTACCAATGATTTCATTTTCTAGGGCAAAATGACCATTACCTCCAGCAAAGAACCGCAGTCAAGTCATGCAGCAACTATGAGCAACTGAAAACCCTCCTTTGGTCTGAGGAAAAAGCTCATCCGCCACCCCACACAGAGACTCCACCTCTGCAAATCCCAACTGCACACCCACCGGGATGAGCAAAGAGTTCCAGAAGAGCCCTGTGCTCCTCAGAATCGCAGAATCATCCAGGCTGGGAAAATTCTCCAAGGCCATCGAGCCCAAGATGTGCCCAATGCCCACCTTGTCACCAGCCCCGAGTGCCACGTCCAGGAGTTCCTTGGACACCTCCAGGGTGRGCACTCCACTCCAAGGCCTGAGCACCCTTTCCATGGGGAAATTCCTCCTGATGTCCACCCTGGCCCAGCCTGAGGCCGTTCCCTCTCCTCCTGTCCCTGTTCCCTGGGATCCTTTCCTTACAGATCCTTTCCACTCAGCTTCCCACCACACAGAGCGACCTCAAATCCAAGGGACGAGGAGGAAAAGAGAAGGAATATCACGTTCTGAATGTTTCTTTTTCTGGTGCAAACTGTGCTCTGGTCATCTGCACGAGCTTCATTAGATAAACACATCGTTACCTGGAGTGCTGCGCCAAGCAACAGGCAGATCTCTGGCAAAACAAGAGCACGAAAATTCGATTTACAGAGCTGCAGTTTGAAGAGCCCGGCYTGGGAGGGAATGGAGATGAATGCATGCACAACACTCCACGGAAGGAATCAGAGATCTGTCCCAGCAAAGCCAGCCATGACTGCCATTAGGCATTTAACTGTCAAGTTCATAAGAGAAAGGGATAAAAATTCTACATTTCTTTTCAATTTTAAGAGAAAAACAAAGACCATGGCTGCTAGCAGCTGGCACACACTTCGATATTGTGCAAACATTAATCCATCTCATTCTCTAATTCAGCCAGTGACCTTAATACCAGTTCAGTTCTTAATCATCTGGCTCTATCAGTGCAGCTGGCATTCATTTCGCTTGACACAAGACCTACCCAATAAATAATAATAACAAAAACCCCTCTTAGACAATGCTTGAAAATGCTTGACCCCAACTGCAATCTATTTATCCGCCGGGTTTTATTTTCATAACAGCCTCTAGACAACACTCAGGATAACTGAAACAGCTCAAAGAGTCCTAGAAGGTTTTTAATTCATGCAAACTGTTAATGCCAGCAGAGCACCAGGAACCTGCAGCTACAATCCCGGGAGCCACGCGGGGCCGGCTCCAGCACGTTTGCATCTCACTGCTCCAATTCCATGTGCTCCAAATCTCTGCCTGCTCAGCCAGAAGGCTCACATCAGGATTCTGGGCTGCTCTGGGAATGCCAGCAGSGCTGACCAGGGGAGCAAGGAGATGACACAGAACTAACGAGAATTATCTGCAGCGGAGCTGCGCAAGGAAAGGCTGGAGGCCTCCAACAGAGATCACTCAGCAGCTTCCCCCCGCTTCCCACGGCTCTGAGCTGCAGAGAATTTGAGATAAGAGCTTAAAACTAACTCCTCTGAAACCTCGGGGGAAAAAACCTCAGAAGAACAGTTTATCGTATTATAAAGATACTATTTTTTGACAGGCAACAATTGCGATACCCAAATCTGCTTATTAAATCCTAAAGAGGGGTTATTCAAACAAACTTATCTCAAAATAAAAGCAACAAGTGAGAACCACTGAAAAAGCAACTATTTTACATCCCTCCCCCAGCCCCAGAGCCATCCTCCTCCTCTTCCTCCAGAGCAGCAAGAGTTCCTCTCATCAGGAATGAATCATGAAGACTTTAAAGAGAAAAAAAGTTTAAATGAGGAATGACATTTCCCTTAATGACTTCTAAATAGTTTAAGGCAAAAATAACTTCTCTGGCTTGAAGTTTATGGAAATTTGTCTTTTTGCCTTCAGGGACAGTGGTAGTACATGCAGAAAAACTTTTTCCCTTCAAATAAATGAATTTCTTTCCCCTTGCAGAGGCTTTTAGAGTTGCTGCTTGCATAGGATTTGAGACCAACAAACCCACAGCAAATGGGGTTTGCAGGTAAAAAAGGAAAAGGTTTGATGCTCAAGGACTCTTTAGTGACAGTGTGAATAACTACTGACTTTATAGACTGATCCCTGCCAAAAATCCACCTTTACACATTTCACAGCCTAAGCCAAACTCAGTAACATCAAAAACATGTAGATAGAAAAATTCCTGACTCTTCCACTTAAAAACTTGTTCAAAACTGCATTACACCTGACTGGGGTAGGTAAAGTAAGGCACTTCTTATCAAGAAATTCCTCCAAGCAGACATTGCAGTTGAGGTTGAAAATGCCAACAAGATACATTTTTTAAAACTTCCACCTTTTCAGCAGCCCCTGGGTGGGCTTCATAGTGAAAGAACAAAATCAAGTTACTCCCATAGAACAGCAATGACACAAGGGAAACAAGTGTAGAATCATGGAATGGTTTGGGTTGGGAACAACCTTAAATTGCATCCCATTCCACTCCTGCCATGAGCAGGGGACACCTTCCACCATCCCAGATTGCTCCAAACCCCGTCCAAACTGGCCTTGGACACTTCCAGGCACCCAGGGGTAGCCACAGCTTCTCTGGGCCTTCCCACCCTCACAGGAAAGAATTTCTTCGCATTTCCAGAGAATAAAACCCACACTGAAATAAAGGCTCCACCTGTGTGTCTGCACCAGAATCTGTGCACTGTCAAAACCACACCAACTCCACACCAACTAGAAGAAAAGTCCTGGTTGAACAGCAGCTTGTTCCAACCTTAAAATATTAAAATATGTGGCATGCTAATCGTAATGGCTAATTAAACTTTTTTATTAACATGTAGAAGAAGGAATTAAAGACAAATTAGTTTCAGCTCAGCTTTGTAACGGTCACCAAGCAGCAGCAGCCGGAGACGTGTAAAAGCTTTTTTCCAAGCTGCAATTTTATGGCAAAAAGGAAGGAAGCAGGGCACACCAGGCCTGCTAACCCCTAACACAAACCTGTAACGCCGCTGCATGCTGCAGCCCCACGGCTGCTCCCAGGACGCTTTTTTTGGGAGAACAAGCCTCAAGGTTTAAMCGCTCCAGATGAATTTGGTATTGGCACGTACAGGAAGAACCTCTCTGGAACATCCTAGTGCTGTGTACCCGGAGTTATTGATTAACTGAACTCTCCTTCCAGCCTGCAGCTGGAGGGAGCAAGAGTTTGAGTGTGCTGGCACAGGACAGGCAGGAGGAGCYGTATGAAGTAATTCTCTGTTGTGGTTACCTTGAACTTTCACCAAGGTCACACCACAATTTCCGTCAAGATTATTACAAGCCCACATGAGTGCCTGTGCATCAATAAAACCCTACAGCCCTCAGTTACCAGCTCTAAATATTTGGCTCAGGCTCTGGGCACGCTCTGCTCGCAGGAGAAGCTCTGGATTCAGAAGGGGAATTGCTTTCCCCAATAAACCATCAGGACCCAACTCCACACCATCCTCTGCTGTACCTTCATGAAAGTTTCATCTGAAAACTATTTTTAAAAAAGCAGAAACTTGGAGATCGTTTACCACCTGATAAGCACTTAAAGGCTACTCTAATTGCAGGTGAAATGTTTCATCACAGGTACTTATTATGGATCTGAGAGCACAGCTAGAAGAAAGCACCGTCTCACAATGAAGCTCCACAACCAGCATTTCTGGTTTGACACGTCCCAGCCAACCACACCGGGATCCTTCCAGATCCCTGCAGAAAGCAGCTCTGTCAGCTCTTTGCTGCCATACAGCAAGGTATCTCCATCCCTCAGTAAGGCTCTTGCTCAATTTTTTTCTCGTTAAAATTCTTCTACCTAGACTGGCAATTCTCTAATTTGCACACATCTATATCATATAACTCAAAGTAATTTTAAGAGCGCAGCTTCTGAATCTGTATTTTTCAGAAATATCAAACTCAGTTTCAGCTCCGTTATTACAATGAAGGTTTAGGATTTATGAGATATTTACACCAGTATGTGCTCATTTCTTCAGAAGTGCAACCGACCAACATGACCCATCCTTTGGGTTTAGGATTTATGAGATATTTACACCAGTATTCGCTCACCTCTCCAGCAGTGCAACTGACCAACATAACCAATCCTTTGGGTTACAGAAGGCTTTCCAAAAGGAGAAAAGTCCCAGCGCTGTGCAGCACTGGGCCACCCAGTGACCTATATACAGCTGCACTGGAGTTCAGCTTCTATTCCATAATTAAACAAGCTACACTMGCCTCACTCAGCCATCCTAGAATGCACGATCAGTCACGCCAGAGAGGGATTTTTGGTTCAGGAGAACACATAGCCTGACCTGCACTCAGCAGAGCTATGCCATACCCGTAAGTCAYGGAATGGTTTAGACTAGGAGGGACCTTAAACACCATCCCGTGGGCAGGGACACCTTCCACTACACCAGGCTGCTCCAAGCCCCGTCYAACCTGGCTTTGGACACCTCCAGGGATGGAGCAGCCATCTGGTCAYCCTCTGCCAGGGCATTCCCTCTCCTCACACCCAACATCCCCTCGACCCCCCATCCATCCCCCAGCACCGATGATGAGCTGCTCAGACGAGCCAAGGACGGGCACCTTTGTGGGGAGACCCGTTGATGCTCTCGGAGCTGGACTGCATGTCCACGGCGGCTCTCCGCAGGCTGCTAAAGTAAGCCCTGGACCTGGARAAGCTGCTGCGGGGGGAGCGCCCGTGGGGGCTGCCGAAGAGGGCGGCGGGGCCGTCCCTGCGGGCGAAGATGCCGCTGAAGAAGCGCAGCAGCCGGTGCTCGGTGCCGGCGGCGGGGCCCTCCCGGCCCAGGCGCTCCGAGAGCCGCTGCAGGTCGCTGTTATCCAGGGTCCGGTTCTTGCTCTTGCTGCGCTCCCAGCGCTCCAGCCGGGCCAGCGGGTCCGCCTGGCTCAGCACCTCGCCCACGTCCAGCGTGTTGCGCTTCTCGGGGGGCTCGGCGGGCAGCGCGGCGGGCGGCGAGGGCGGCGGCGGCCCGGGCAGGCAGCCGGAGCTGCTGTGCCGCCGCACCCGGGCCGGCTCCGCGCCGCCAGCGCCGCTCCAGTGCCTGAAGCTGAAGCTCCGCCGCAGCAAACCCGGCTGCCGCCGCGGGCTGTGGCCCCGCTCCCCCGGGCAAGGCCCGCCGTCCTTGTCCCGCTCCTCGCCGGGCGGGGACGAGGCGGCGGCAGCCGCGGCTTGTCCAGGTGCGGCGCTGCCCCGCGGCGCCCCGGGCACGGGCGGGCCCGCTCTCCGCGGCACCTTGAGGCGGCCCAGCTCCAGCTGCCCGGTGCTCAGCGTCCGGAAGGTGCGGAAGCCGCAGGGGCTGGGGACCCTGTCCCGCTCCTCGCCTTCCTCCTCGCCCTCCTCCTCCTCCAGCAGCAGCAGCCCGGCCCTGGTGAGGCTGGAGGAGCCCGGCGGGCGGCTCCGCCCGCGCCGGGGCAGCTCGGGGCCGGCGCGGCCGCTCTCGGGCCCCAGCAGCTCCTTCTTCACCATGGTCACGGAGATGCGGTAGACGGTCTTCCTCTGCGGGGTGCCCCGCTGCATCCTGTCGGGCGAGGAGGCGGCAGCGGCCGGCGGCTCGCTGCTGTCCAGGAGGTACATGATGGCYCTGCCCTTCAGGCAGCGGCGGCCGCCGCGGGCATCGGCGCCGAGATGGACGGATGGACGGACGGACGGATGGATGGACGGATGGATGGATGGAGACACGCGGGCGGCTGGAAACGCAGAGCCACAAACCACTGCAACCCGGTTAAAAAAAAAAAAAAATGAAATAAATAAATAATAATTTTAAAAAAAAATGCTCCGGTGTCACACCCCGCTCTGCGGCGGGGTCAGGCTGGGCTCCCGCGGCGCTCCCCGCCGGCGGCCGGCGGCCGTGGCAGCGCCATCCCGGAGAGGCGCCGAGGGACGGCTCACGGCTCACATCCACGCACGCATCCTCCTCCCGCGAATCCCGGCTCCGGTCTTCACGGCACGGGAGCTGCAGCAGCCGCCTCCGATCTCATTGTTTACAGCGCGGCCGCACGGTTGCGGAGATCCAGCCGGGTTTTTTTTCGTTTTTTTTTTTT
>NW_026623252.1:4495559-4557478 GCF_030028575.1 Malurus melanocephalus
GGAGCGCCCGGCGCACGCCCCGGGGCGGGCAGCGCGGAGCGGAGCGCAGCCGAGCGGCGGGGCCGGCCGCGCCAACCGGCAGCGCACAAGCGCCGGACTGGAGTYCCGCCCGCCCGGAGCGGCAGCGCAGCGCTCCCGCCTTCCCTCCGCCACCATCAGCGTCCCACAAGCACGGAATTGTCCTCTGGATATCATCGGGGCCGAGCCTCTAGAGAAAAGGACCCAGGTGGGTTTGGGATGTCTGCAGAGAGGGGGCGGTCCACAGCCGCCCTGAGCAGCCTGTTCCCATCCTCAGCGTATATAGTAGTTCTTCCTCACGTTGAAGTGCAACTTGTTCTATTTTAGTTTATGGCCATTGCTCCTCGTCCTGTCGCTGGACACCGCTGAAAAGACTGGGATCACCCTCTGGGCAGCTGCCTTTGGGATAATCTATGTATTAATGAGATCTGGGATGGATCCCGGCCMCGGAAAGGGCAAGGATGCAGAGCCCTTCTGCTTGCACCACAACTCGCATCCCCACCTGGCATTCACCTGGATGCAGAATGAACTATGGCAACACACCCCGCTTAGAAACCAGTCAAAATCACCCAGAACAGATCTGTTTTTTTTTATCTGAGCCCCTCCTTAATGAATGTTTGCTCACCACAACACTCGGCACAATTAACAAGCCGCATTACCAGATTGGTTAGTCATGGCAAAACCCTTCCCAAGCAGCGGTTTCATCAGAACCTGGCTCGAATGCACAGCTGGAAGAGGGTGTGGCACACACCCCTTTCACACCCAGCTTGCCAACGCTGTTGCAGGGATGCTGAGGTAATTAACAACCAATAAATGCCCGCTGTTAGTCACTCACAAACCAGGATGGCAGAAAAAAAGAAGCTTAAGCAACATCAGGAATAAGGTTTCTGGGTCCTGTCCCATAAAAAGTCAAGCTTGGAAAACCACCTTCAGCTTGCCTTCCGAGCCTACAATCAAAACACCCTTTACCAATGCCAGCGAGGGTCAAAAGCAGTAACAGGTGTAAAAAGGAAGGGAAGCACTGCCAGTTCCACCACTAAACCGTGTCCCCAAATGCCACATCAGTATTTTTTTTAATCCCTCCAGGGATGAGGACTCCATGAGGGACTGATGTCATTTTCAGTGAGGAACAGCTCCAGAGTTCAGGACACACACCTGGCGTGAGCTGGGTAGGGCACAGCCCCGGGASCAGTTCCAGGTGGCAGGTGGGACTCTTTCACCAGGAATGAGGGATTCTCTGGGTTCCGGCTCCTACACACCTCAGTTTATCGGTGACACTGCGATCCCACAACACACACTGCTGTCCCGTGAATGCAGAGAACCCCTGATCTAACTCACTTCTCCAGATACACCAACGTATCTTGTCTTTAACACTAATTAACATTGATTATTCCTCTTRGCTCCGTTCACCACAGAACAGATCCGCACGTGTATCCTCAGCAGATACGGGATGAAGACCAGGGGCTTGGAGCAACCTGGGATAGTGGAAGGTGTCCCTGCCCTCAGCAGGGGGATGGAACAAGATGATCTTTACTATCCCAGGGATTCTAAGAGGTCTCCCTTGACCAGCCTGAAAATCATTTTCATTTCCTTCTAAATGCTTGTTTGCTGCCATAGAATGACGGCATATTTTCCCATTTCTCTGACACCCAAAAGGTATTTCCAAACGAAAAAAAAAAAAGAAATTAAAGGGGGGGTGGGGGCGAGAGAGAAAAAAACTGTTATGAAACAATGCTATGATAGTAAAAAAATATTATTGTTTTCCTCAAGTTTCAAATCTGTAAATCCACCAGACTCGGAGCGCGCGGGGCTGTCAGGACTCATCCCGCATCCCGCATCTGAATCCAGGCCGCGCTTTCCGGCGCGCCGCGCGGGAGCGCAGCCTCCTCACCCGGAGCGGGATCAACCATTTTTCATCCTCCCGGGATGACAGACCCCTCCGGAGGAACCACTTCTGAGCGCAGACAAACAGCCGGCACATTCCTCCGGCCCTCTCCGGAGCATCCCGCACCGCCCTCTGCCCGCATCCCGCCCGGCTCGGGGCTGCGGATCCGCTYGCACCGCGGACATCCATCACCGGTCCGGGATGCTGCGGCAGCTCTTCTGCGGCGAGTAAGTGGTACTCTGCTGCTACTCATCACATCTTACCACCCTGCAACTTTYCTGGAAGTAGGGCGAGTTGTAGCCCAGCAGCCTGTGCTGGTGGTCCAAAACCCATCATCATCTGCCGGTCCTGCCACCCCTCCTCACCCCCGGGCAGAGGAACTACACCAGCGTTCAGAAATCTGCTTTAATTGTTCATCTAACACCGGGCTGTCTCAGAGMGGGGCCCTAACTCACAGAGCAAGGGATGTGATGGTTAATATTCCGCCAAATGCCCGCGGAGGCGATCCCCGGAGCGCAGGGCAGCATCGCTCGGCGGCAGTGCCCACCCCGGCCGGGCTGCCAGCCAAGCAGCGAGCGCAGCCCGGCTCCTCCCGGCCCGCAATTAGCACAGATCCGCTCCCACAACAGGACAAGTCCCTCAGGCCCCGGGACGAGAGCAGCCAGAAGCCACGGCAGCCAACCCAAACAAGTCATTTGGCTCGCAGCCTACGCCGTGTGTCCTGAAGGGCCCTCGGCAGCGGCTCCCGCTCACCTTTCATTCCACAGGCACTTGGAAGCACCATAAATACCGGGCTCTGAAAGGTGTCAGGCCCACTGCCAGGCTCTGGTGACACAGGGTTTACACCCTCCATTCATCCCATTTCATTCCAGAGCTCCAAATTCCTCGGTGACCTCCTGCAAAGTGCACGAAATAACGCCAAAGGGTTTTGCTTGACAAAGTCTTGCTGTCCCTCCAATGCAGTTACACTGGGAAGGAGCACCATGGAAATCCTCTATTCCGTGTGGCCAGTAAAGGGTCACATTTGCCACTTTGCACACAGGAGAAGCTCTCTTTTAAAATCTAGAATCTCACCATTCTCAGCGTTCTCTCTCTCAGCGACAAACTCAGCATTCAATCAGTGAAACACGGGTGTCTCAAACACAAATTTAAAAAGCTTCAAGCAAAACTCATGTGATCAAAATAAGTTGCATAATAACACAAACTCTGAACACAACATTCATTGGTGCCCACCCTGGATGATGTTCCTGAGTTCCACATCACTGCTGATGTCCCCAGCACAGAGCACTCGCTGTCAGTAACTGCAGAGATGACCGCGCTGGCTGGAGAAGAATTCCTGCTCTCTAACAACTTCAAAGCAAGGTCACTGTGAGCAACTAACACCACTGCTACTGACTTTATAAAACAAACACTTCTTGTGTCACTCCAAGTGATGTGAAATAGACATTGCGTTTTCTCTTTTCCCAAGAACACTCTTCAATAATTTTTTCACTCCAAAAATTTTTCCAAATATTGTTTCACTTATTCTTAATTCTTTACTCTTAATTCCTACCCGTGTGTCACATTCTGCCAGCAGATCYAATGCAATCACCACTCAAATGTAAAAGCCCAGACATGGAGAAAGAACAGTTGGACCTGATGATAGTGAAGGTATTTCCCAATCTTAAAAATTCCAGGACTCTGTGAAATGCCTCACATGCATCAGCAGCATCTCAGAATTACCATTTCCACACTGAGGCAGCCTGGAGAGGTTGCCACAACSTTTCAGATTTCACAATTCCTGTGATGCTGCTTGTTTTCATGCCCACACTTTGGGTTTGATTGGACTCTGCTGTCCTCATTGTCTTTTTGATTTTTTTCTGTAAGAAAAGCAGGCCTAAATGTTACCATTTTTGCAGACTGCAGGTTAAACTCTAGACACACACTATCACTCTGAGCAGGGGTTCCTTAGACAAATTGATTGTGGAAGGCAAAATTAGGTCACCTGAGCAATTCTCAGAGCAATTGGGACACGATTTCACTTTTGTCTCCTGGAGAGGCCRCGCTCCATCCGCTGTTTGTCAGCACACATCAGCATTCGAGCAGCAAACAAGACAAGGCATCTGGACCAGAACAACATTGTGCTGCAGGGGACCAGCAACACGGAGCCCAAACTCTCTCGAGCCACAGGGTTTGCATTAAGGCACTGATCTGTGCTCTCCTGTCACTCTGCACTTGTCCATTAACCGGCCTGAGTTCACTGCAGGCAATTCCTGACTCCAAGAGGAACGGAGACATCTCAGCAAAGCAGAGAACGGGGGCTACCAGCAAGCAGGCGGCATTTGCCATCAATAATGATCTTCCTGTGAGCACAAGGAAACCACAGTGCTGCCCTGAAAACACTGGATGCTGAGCAGGAAAAGAACAAGGCCAGCGGGATGTGTGTAAAAATGCAACTCAGTCGTTTGTCTTTCTCTCAACAGGATGGAGGCAAAATTTTTTGCATGTCTGTGGTCAAGGGAACATGAGGGTAGAGCAAAGCCATTGAAAGCCCCCAACACTGAATTATCATCACAATATGGGTTATCACAGTATCACAATCAATATGGTTTGGAATGGACCTTAAAGATCATCCCCCTTCCACCATCCCAGGCTGCTCCAAACCCCARTGTCCAGCCTGACCTGGGACACTTCCAGGGATCCAGGGGCAGCCACAGCTGCTCTGGGAATTCCATCCTTTTGGGATTGCTCCAAGGGGGGTCAGGGGATGCCAAGAAGCTACTTCACCACTTCAAGAAAAGGCAATGCAGGAGCAAGGGTGCTCCAGCAGCACATCCTGGAAGCTCCAGCTGTTCTCAGGCAAAGGGCTCAGCACCTGAACACAAATCCTACAAACCAAGGGTGCAGCCTCACAAACATCCCAGACATTTCCAAGCTCCCAAAGGCTGGCATTGCTTCTCCAGGAAAGCCCTGTGGCTCATTGCCAGGGATATTCTCCCACATGGGATGATAGAAGTGACAATACTTTTAATTTTCATTCCTAAGCATGGATTATGGTACTTCCTTTCACATCAATTATGTACTTCAGAGCCTAAAAGGCTCTTGCTTCCTAAGACTGCATTATTCTATAATGTAAATATAATAATGAAATACCATTGAAAGATTCATTCATTAAAGATGAGGGAAGCAATCACTCATCTTTATGTGAAATGAAAAAAACAAATAAAGTTTAATCAGTTATGATTCTTTTTTAACCATGAGGTATTGTGTTTTTAAAATTATCTTCAAATTCTATAAAATTTCTGATGTCCAGGCAGATTTGATCCCCGCAATTTACCTAAAAGAACAGAACAAAACCCCTTTTTTAAAGGGAAAGAGCACAAAACCTCTTGAATTCTTCTGCATGACTAAGATCATCCTTTTGATTTCTGCCCCCAAGCTGATGGAGCCGTTAAAATGAATATATTGTGCCCATCCATCAGCTTAAAAAGAAAACAACACACTTGATTGGCAGCTGGATTTCTATTGAATAAACCAGGGTAGTCCTAAATTATCTCCTCACTCAACAAAGAGGCATCCAGAATTGTGAGATTTATCTTTTCATTTTAAGTGAAGTTTTTTTTACACCACATCATCTGACAGAGTTGCATCCTTCTGCTGCTACAGAACTTAGTTGAAGCAGCAGAACAGGCAAAATAAAAGAGATCACAGAAATTACATATTAACACTTTAAGATATTAAAGCTTGCTGTCCTGAGAGCTGCGCTGTTGAATTATAGATATAAAACTTGGATTTTACTTCTGAGTCTGTACATTATGTCACTTCGGAATCTCACTTTAAATATTTATAGATAAATTCATTTATTCACAGATAATACATTAATACAAAGCAACGTTTGTCTCAATAAGAGTTTCCAGAAATCCTTACCTCATTTTGGGTATTATGGCTTTCCTTTTTTTGATAAGCTAAACGCTTTCTAATTCAGGCTATCCTACATTTCCTTTAATCCTCTCTCATGCACAGTAAAATGTTCTGATAGGCAGCATCAATCCTAACTCAGCGCTGCACCTTTTGCTAATAACTTGTGGTGTTTTGGTACCTCACAAGCAGGAAGATTTCCAGATGCCTGCCAGCTATCCAGTGCTCCTCATTTTCAGGCAGGGTGTTTTTCACCTCAAATCACTTGCAGTGAGGCAAAGAGAACTCAAGAAAGCATTTTTGGCTAAACTTTCAGCTCACAAATACTGGGAGCAGGTGAATTTGTTATTAACAAAGATCTAGGTGAGTTTTCATGTTTGCACAAAGCTTGGGTTGGATGTAAAGGGTCATGAAAATGGATTTTTGTAAAATCAGGAGTTTGAATAAAACCAGGGATGTGCCACAGCCATCAATTAATTGAGCATTGTGACACTTCTGGGAACCTGATTAAACTGTTGCCACTACTCAGAGAGTCAAATGTCACAACACCCGTCACGGATTTGACTCGGGGTTTGTTCAACTGAAGGCAGCAAGGRACAGGAGTGCAATGGGGAGGAGAGTCTGCTTCACCTACAGGCAGGTGGCAGAAGGACTAAAAACACTTCAGTGGTCTTCCATTCTGGAAACAGCCATTCCAAAGGCTCAAACTGGACCCACCTCGAGGAACAGAGCATTGGGGTGCAGTTACAACTCCCTTTCACAACTTCAAAAACTTCCGAGTGTTGCTTTTCACTCAAACATAAGAAAAGGAGGCTTCAGGAAGAACTCAAGACAACCTGCCAGCACCTAAAGGGGCTAAAAACGAGGCTGGGGAGGGACATTCACAAGGGCCTGTAGTGGACAGGATAAGGGGGAAGGAATTGTTCCCTGGGAGGGTGGGAGGCCCTGGCACAGGGTGGCTGTTCTGAATCCCTGGGAATGTCCCAGRCCAGGCTGGACAGGGCTCAGAGCACCCTGGGACGGTGGAAAGTGTCCCTGCGCGTGGCATTTCGGGTCCCTTCCAACCCAAACCMAACCCACAACACTCCTGTGTGTCTCTCCAGCCGCATTTACCACCTGCAGGGTATTTTGTGGGTACACATCGAGGTCATCTGGCTTTGTTTGGGATTATRCAAGCCCGCCTTGGGATGGAGGGCAGAGCAGATGGAACTGCCCCCAGCTCCTGCACTCAACCAGCCACCCCCGTGTTACACAATCTTGCTTTAAAAGCCTGCTCCATGCCCTTTCACCACTGAACAAACTGTGACGTCTGCAAAAGCTTTCAACCATCACCCAAACTTTTCTGAAAAGCTTCTGTCTTWAAAAATCAAGTGCAGGAATAATGGGATGTGGAATCAGCTTGAGTAGCAGGGTTTTGAAGCCATCCCCGAGCTAAGAAGCCCAGAAGGTTTTAACRAATTTTTAACAAACACAAAGACAGCGGGTTTGGGTAAGGCACTTTTCTGCGAGCTACGTGCGGACCCAAGGGGCACTGAAGGACAGGAACAGGGTGATAAAATGAACCAGGCAAACAGAAAACCCAAATGGGTTTGATTCCTGCACAGAAAATACAGCTGCACACCCACCTTGGCAATGGAAGCACCACCATGCGGAAAAAGGGAAGAGAGGTTCCAATCAGGCCAGGAATTACCCCAAAGAAATCCACCCAGAGAAGGATTAGAGCTGTTAGGMTCTACCAGCAAACGGACAAGGTGCAATGGGTGAGAACAGCCAGGGAAGCTGAGGGGCTGGGCTGATCCCTCCAGATTTGCAGGAATGTCAAACAGTGGCAGGAGGCAGGGATCCAAAGCACCGGGGTGGATCAGCTGGGAAATGCTGCTARACAGCAGCACTGCAGGGCWCTCAACAGAGTTAGAATCATAARATCAGAGTGGTTTGGGGTGGAAGGGRMTTCAAAGCTCATCTCATTCCATCCCTGCCCTGGGCAGGGACATCCCCCACCATCCCAGRGTGCTCCAAGCCCCAATGTCCAGCCTGGCCTTGGAAACTTCCAGGGAYSCAGGAAGCATCCTCCCCACCCTCCCAGGGAAGGATTCCTCCCGTATTCCAAATGACTCTATCKTCAGCCTGTCCCTAATCAATAAACAAAGTTCCACTTAAACAGATTAAAACCTGAAGGACAGCATTTTCCATCCATGAAAGACATTCCTTAACAGAAACTTTTAAGATTTGTGTCCATGATAGAGATTTGTCTAAGATATYATTTGTCCATTATGTCATTTGYCCATGATATACAGATTTGTGTCCATGATATACAGATTTGTCTAATATATGATTTGTCTATTATGTAATTTGTCCATGATACACAGATTTGTCTAAGATACRATGTGCCCATTATGTCATTTGTCCATGATATAGAGATTTGCACTAAGACAGCACAGAAATTCTCCTTCACCATCTCACATCCCACTTTTTACATCCTATTCCTTTCAGGCAGCATTTCAATGACAATCTGTGTGTTATCTGAAGCCCTACCATTAGTTTTAATGCAGAAACCTCATCCTTTCCCACTCAAGAAGATCTGCCTGAAACAGAAGCACTCATTAACTCAGAGACCAGCAGGGAACACAGCTCTATATGAATTTTGATTAGCCTGGCTCTGAAAGGACAAGCTAATTCCTGAAGCCAGCCCTTTCACCATACACAGGACTATAAAATGTGCCATTTCCTGCACTTCTGCTCCTGCCCTCCCCCCAATATTCCAATTGTTTCCATGCCATTCCATTAACATAAAAAAAATTAACATACATTAAAAAAATTAACATAATTTTCTAACATGCCAAAAAAAGGGGGGGAGAGAGGCTGGAAAATTCACTTCCTTGCTTTTGCTGTTTTAGCTCCAAAGCTAAGCAAGGCCAGCTGCTCAGGAAATACCATTGGAATGAAGACATTATTGAACATGGAAGAATCAATCGAGACGGCTGTCAAAAATTTCACATGCTGCAAGCAGGCCAGCAATCAAAGGGCTCTTACGAAATCCTTCTCAGCCATGTTGAACAACTTCACCCTTCAAAACTCAGGCACGTGATCAAAACCACTTCCAAAAAAAAGGAGRAAAAAAGGAATCACAGAGAAAAWTAACTGAATTAAGTAATTTCACTASGAAGCCAGGAGCTRTTTTTTTGTCATTAACAYCTGACACAACATGACTCTTCTCTAGGTATTGCATTTATTCCAGACCAAATGAAGAGGGGAAAAAAAAATAAAGTTGTAGCTAAAGATTAATTCTTTCCAAATAGCAAAGCCTACTTTGTAACTGATTTCATCCTGGATTCTTCTTACTGACAACACACAAAAGACATTCACRATTTTAAAGGGCTGATTTTGCTGTAAATACTTGAACACCACGGAGGTTTCTCTCAGTCAGCTGACAGTGATGAACAATTTAACCGTGCCAGAGTTGCTCAGGGCTCTCCAACAGCCACGATGAGGAAATTCCAGAGCTTGGAGCACCTTGGGATAGTGGAAGTGTCCCTGCCCATGGCAGGGGGTGGAACTGGATGAGCTTTAAGRTCCTTTTCCAAACCATTYTGGGATTTTATACCAAGTTTCCCATATCCTGATGCAACAGATTGGTTTGTTTATGCTTTTCCTGTATTTTCATAATGCTGTGCCACTCTGAAGTAAATATCTCCAGCAAGTCTGTTCTTCCTCGCAGCAACAGATGGAATGTAACTGCCTGCTCAGCTCCTTTTCCAAGCAAATCATTCAAATTCTTACTTATTTCCCCCTAAAAAACCTTCTTGCAGCCTTCATAATCTGACAGTTCAGATCTTGCAGTGCAGAGAAGGATGCTGTGAACTGAGGTTGTTCTTGCAAATTCTGTATTTCTCCATTACTGAGCTGAAATAACCAATGTTTGCCATTTTTTTCTGTTTTTCTCTCAACTGTGTTGACCATTATGTATTATCACCTCACAGAATTTAGCTCTGGGATATTAATTTGACAGTATCTGAAGGTTTTCATTTCTTTAAGATGTGCTACCATGTGCCTTTAGTTACTGAAATGTTCTCAGGAAAGGAGCCGCTTCATTCCAAAACTCTGTACCTCCACAGGAAATGGAAAATGAAAAATTCATGAAAAATCATGAAAAATCATGAAAAAATCATGAAAAATCATGAAAAATCATGGGAAAATCATGGGGAAATCATGGGAAAATCATTGGAAAATCATGGGAAAATCATGAAAAATCGCAGAAAATCACAGAAAGACATAGAGAATCAATAATTAACCCTCAGGGTACAGTGTTGGACATGAAAATACCCTCAAGCACCTCTTTTCTCTCTTCACCCCAGCACCCAGAAGATACAAAGAAGATCCAACCTTCACAATTCTATGACTCCACCATGAACAGAAAAACATGTTAATGACCACAATTATCCATTTCTGGCACCTCAAACCACTGCCCCCAAAATATATTTGAAGCCTGGCTCAAATAAATTGTTACAAGATGATGCTGGTGTCTTTTCATTTATGCCCCAGATGGGGGGTGTTGAGTAAATTTCTTACAAAAGCCAAGAATTACAGAAAACTTAAGCTGCTCTGGAAGCCACGGCATTTGCTAATGACCTGGATTACTTAGCAAAAATTAAGTTTTTGTCTTAAGGTCTCCTGAATTAATGATCTCAGTTTGGAATGAGTTGGTGAAACAGTGCAGAGGATCCTGGCAAACCCGAAAAAATAAAGAGAAGTCAGGTTTTGAAGCTGAAGATGAAAAGCCTGCTTTAAAATTAAGATTAGTCATAACATGAAAGCTGAAGAGATAATGTGTTTGCTTTCCTGAGCAGAGAGAATGCGCTGTGCCAAAAATTCATTCAGAAATTCAAGTCTTGTCCACCTTGAAAAACAATGAATGGCTTTATTTTCCCTTCCCTTCTTATCAGGAAAGGATTTTCAAGTATGCTCCTTCAACTTTTATTACGGCTTTTATGGCCAAGTCAAATAGTTTGCTCTTGGTTTATGTGAAATGAAATACTGACAGCTATTGAGTGTGAAAGGAAATTCTTAATTGGATGATTTACACCCTCTCGATTCTAACAAYTCTGTAGAAATGTTCAATCACACACAATCGCTTGCACCGTGATTCCCAATTGTTATTACACAGCTAAAGTTCCCAGAATTATACCTCACTTCACTGAAAAAAAAAATAGATGAATTGACTAAATTCGTTTGAAGATTTATCAGTTTCTTACATTTGGGCACTTTAAAGGTGTGTGATATTTCAGCAAACTCATAAAGTTATGAATTGTACAATCAGAACACTCTTGAATAATGTTTAATTAAGACCCAAATATCATAATGAAGGTTATCAGAGGTGTATTCAAAAGCAAGTTCTACCTGGGAAAAACTCATCTTGATTCAAGCTGTGAAGTGATTTGAAATCCACTGAATTGGGGGAATTATTATTGAAGTAAAATGCACAGATCTGAAGAAATACTGAATTCCAGAATACATAGCTTGCTGAACAATTAGCATAAATAATTCTGACATGCCCCTTTTCCTTGTAATTTCACTGAAATTGGGAAGCTCACAGCATGAGGAATGTTCTCAGGGGAGAAACACCACAATTTTTGTCCCACCAAACAGACACATCAAGGAGAAAACTGCCAGTTGRAGAGTTCCAAGTGCAGCTGGGATTTTTCATAAATTAAAACAATTCAGGTTTTAGTAAGAAACCCACCTGAACARTGTCCTGCTGCCCACAAGGAATGGCTGCCAACTGCCCTCCAGTGCAAAATTCTTTGCTCACTTTGTACTTTCTCTGTTTCCTCACCAGTCACAAGGTGTGTAATGTCAGGAAAGTGAAATAAARTTGTCTTTGCAATTAATATCACAAGAGGGTGAGAATACCAAGAGGAACTCAATGATGGGTTTGTGAGATTTTTTTTTTCCACAAAAAAAAACCTTGCCTTGTGCAGACAGCTAGACTAAATGACTTCCCATGGTCTCCCCAACCTGAATTTTCCTGTGCAGGTAAAGCTTTTAAAACTGCTCAAAGATGGTTTTGCTATATTAAGTTGAAAATACCTCAAAAATGTGAATATTTCTATAAGTAAATCAAACTCATATCTATCCTCTATCACAATATTCTGTGTGGTATAACAAAGTGAGGGAATAAAGCACTTGGAGAGGTTTTCCCCTCATAACGAGCACAAACATATGATGAAGGTTCAAGCTTAAGAAAACAAAAAAAAACCCTAACTATAACATATTAATGTTACATGAAAAAAAGCTCATTAAAACCCCAGTGATATTGCAACAATGACTAAGTAACCATTTATTAATAAGCCTAAATCATATTTTATACCGGAATATCACTTACAGAAGAGAAGAAACACGTCCAAAATAACATTCTTTAAAGACATCGAACCGTCTTCTTTAAATATTTTAAAAGCAAAAACAAACAACTGCCGGGTAGCAGAACTAAAGGGGCTTTACATCAAACAGCAGCTATCACAGTGTGGAAACAGGGGTCACAAATGTGCTCCCCATGTGAAAAGCTCCTGCCTTGAGTTCCCAGTACCTCCCAGCAAGAGAAGTGATGAGAAAAGGAGAATTTTGTGTCCTCACCTTTGGTAAAACAGCACTGAGTGCTTTGGCTGGAGGAAACTTTATCCCAAAACCTTTCCACTTTCCAGTTTTTTCCCTTCCTATCGCTCCAGGCACTGATCTCTCTCCATTTCCACACAGTGATGTTTGAAAGATGATTAGAAATAAGACTCTATAGACTGGTGTCTRTAGAGTAGGTATTTGTTTATTGTAGTGTTGGAGGTGAGGGAGATTTTTTTACTTAATTCACTTACTTTCGCTTAAAATTGTCACTAATTTACACAGTAAGTATTGTTTAACATWGTCACTATTCCTATATTTAGTATTATATTTGGGTACGGAAATATAAKGTATTATAGTTTTGTAAGTGTGCTTGTGTCWTTTTTAATTTGGTGSYTGTGGGKGTCWCCCTCTAATGAGAGRTTATATTTATCATCACTTGTRGACTTTTAAATTTTATTTTTAGAGTATGTGTAGTTATGATGTTTTRTGGGGTTTCTTTAGTCTTTAAGGGTTTTATTGTTTTATTTTTTAGTTAATTGTCTTATGTATTTGTTTTCATTAGTGCATATTACTGTTTTTTAATATAGCATCTGTTTACTTTTGTAGTATTTTTTTTCATGATTTAATTTAAGTATTAAGTAATTTGCTTAACTATATTTAATTGGTACACTGTATGAATAATTATGGTTGTATTTAGTTGATACGCTGCWTGTTGCTAATATAATATAAGGTTATTATTGATATTGATAATATATGAAATATATATGAAATATATGAAAAGTTATTGTATTTTATAATGTATATTGTATATTGATAATACAGGAAAGTTATATTGTATAGTGATAATATATGAAAAGCTATTATATTGTATATGGATAACATATGAAAAGTTATGATATTAATATTGATAATATATGAAAAGTTATTATATTATATAGTGATAATATATGAAAATTTATTATATTGTATATTGACAATATATAAAAAGTTATTATATTGTATATTGGTAACATATGAAAAGCTATTATATCGTATAGTGATAATATATGAAAAGTTATTATAYTGTATATAATTTTTTTAATTAATAGGTTTTATAAGCATTTTGTAACTTTGATTTAAACTATACAGGTATCAACAGAAACCACAAGTGTTCAACCAGCAGCTCTGGGGCAGGGACAGCAACACCTGGGGTTGATTTAAAATGGAACACAGGTATCCATCCCTTYCTGCTTCAAAGCAGCCTCCCTCTTCTAATTTCTACTTTTTATTTGCCTGTAAAAAAGCTTAATTACTCAGCTGCAGCATTTTCTGCGAAAGCATTTGAACRCCCCCACATGATGTAGTGGCTTGTYTGAACACCAGGTAATGGGGCCTGTAAAAGATTCATCCTTCCATAAAATGCAGCTTTTGTATCATGCAAGATGAAATTATCCATTAGCAAAATTAGTAAGCCTGATGTATGGCTCACCAAAACTCCCACTTCAGGGATTGCCAAGATTTTATCTCTGCAACAAGTTCCTACGACAGTTTTCCTTAAATAGCTCAAATTTCAAGTGTTTTCCAAGTAAAACAAAAATTGTGAATCACAGTTCAATCATAATTGTACAATAAAAATCATCTTCATGTATCCATCAGCACTTCCAGGTCATTCCCCCTGTACACCATTTTTTGTAAGGATGCCACAAGATATTTTATTAAATATTAATATAAGGATTTTCTAGCACTTAGTCCAATCAGAGCAAGATCCAAAGACAACTTCTGGAAGAAACTCAGAGTCATTCCTATAAAATTAACTTTGTGTTTAACACAAAGGGTTTGTTCTTCACACAGGCCTCAAGAAACCAGTGACAAAGGTGCTGCTCACAACTGGCTTTCTCATGTATTGAAAATGCTGATTCATGGGCATGAAAAACTTGATTAATGAAGGGTTTTATTATGCAGGTGCTTCAAGAAACACCTAATGAAGTGCTCATTACTCATTTCAAGAGCTCATGTCTTTTCCAAAATATGCTGTTTGGGCTCCAAATCTTATTGAATATGGACATTCCTACTTTACAGCAAATTAAAACCTCGTTCTTTTATTGTTTTAAGTATTTATGTTCACAATGGAAAGGAAAAAAAACCTWCACAGTTCTGCTTGTATTCATGATTTAACTGCTCAGCAAATGTAATGCTAAAGGTTAATCTTAAGACAGGGACCAGATGTTCAGTCAGAAAGAAATTTTTCTCAAGAGGAGATACCCAGGAAGTCTGYCTTTCCAATCTGCTCCGGCCCACGGAATTTCCCAGCACGCTTATCCAACTGGGAGAAACTCTGAATCAGCCTCTGATTTAACCATGTACAGAGCAGAAATATCAACTCTGAGGGCTTCAGCACACTGTGAAGCACTTGGAGCATTCATGAACTCTCAAGCACTTAGGTGAGGGTCACACGAAGCACAAACACCTCCTGTCAACAAACCAGAATAAATTTTTATGACTCTAAAATCTAAGGCACTGAGCTGTTTCAGAGCACTGACTCTGGATTCTAAGCAAGAGAATGTTTTACAGCTAAGTTAAACACCACTGGATAAGCTTGTTAAGTCTTCTCCAGCATCAGGCTAGGCTAAGGACAGGCATAGCTCGGGCTCCCCCATTCCTTGTATTCAGGAAAATTTCAGTTCATGCTGATTTTAACCTCTTGCACTCAGCAGATCTTGTTTCTCTCAGCATGAGAAATCCAATCAAACCCCCACAATAACAAACCATTATTGGAGCACACGTTGCTAACTCACAACCACCACCAAATTTCCCCCTGGCTCCCGCTCAGCGTTTTCCAATTGCCAAAATGAAATTTATCTCCGTGCATCTTGCCTGGCAAGCATCCAGCTGCAGATGCAAAGAGATTTTCAGTTACTTGAACAGTGGAAGGCCACGTTTGGAAATGAGGATGAAACATCTATCCCCAGAAAGAAGAGGATTAAATATTCATTTAGGGGTTTTTGTATTAAATCTGGATTCTGCTATTGATGGGATGCCCTCTAAAGCTATCCCAAATCCCTCTGTGGCTCCAGCACATCCTGTGTAAGATATCTTTAAGCTGGACAGGAGAGCCCTTCCCCAAACCACTGTGAGGGAGAGGGCAAAACASAAACAGCACAAAGCAAAGCTGATGGGTAATTAATTACACAATCTGTGCTCAGCTCCTGCCCTTCCACTAGCCAAGAACCCATTGCAAAGTTCCTGAAAAAGGGAAATGCGCAGATTAATTTAACACATAAAAGCGAAGTGTTAAAAATCCCGATTTGGTTTGTTCAAAAGATGCTGACTTTAGATATTCATAAAGAAATGATAGGTCATGGCAACAGAAAACACACCCCAACACCTCACAGGAAGAAAATATCATTTTATTGGCTAAAAAGAAACAGCCCTGGGTCCCACACTACTCCTGTGACAGTTTTATTTAACCAAATCTTGGTAAGAGTTTTCTGCTCCCACACTGCATTTTGGGGACACAGCCTCATACAGGCTTTGAAAACAAATTATTAACACTGCCAGTGGCATTACAATCATCAGGAGAAATCCTCCCAAAAGCTTCTGCTGCATTTTGGTTTTCTCTGTTTTCAGGCAGAGCATGGCAACTTTAAGCTGTGTGAATCCATCTGGGCAGGACATGACTTGGCTCAAACATTTCCAAAGGCACCTAATTAATAAGATATTGGGAAGCTGGATTTTCATATGAAGGAATGATGACTTTACTCACCCGGCATGTATTTTTTGACAGCCTCATGAGCAGCTTAAGACTGCTAATAATACAGTTATTGACTAAGACAGGAAAACATATCAACTAAACCACAATTTGGAGTGTAAATCTTATGCCTTGACCTTTCTGAAATTCTCTGACCACAGTGAAATAAAACTGACAAATATTTCATTGGAAAAGCACAAGAACATATTTAATATTTCCCTGGGAAAGATGTCACTTGAAAATCCACAGCCCTTTCCAAGCTTTACATGAGATATTTACTGAATCACTAAGGTTGGAAAAGACCTCCAAGACTGAGCCCAAACATCAACCCAGCGCCACTGTAAATTTGCATATTTACAAATATTGTAGGTTCTACAAAAACAGCAATATCAAACTGTGATGTCTGATGTTCTTCATCACCCAGCAAATCCACTGCAGAAATCTCAGTTTCCAGTATTAAAACAGACAGAAAAGCCTCTTAGTGAGTATCTGTTTCAACCCAAGCATCAATTTCCTTCAAACTTCAAGAACACCTGCCAAGGCAAAAACTCCTCTATTTTATATTTTCCAGTTTAGGCATCAGGAACTCTGTAGCAGTGAGGATTTTTATCACTGGGAAAAATTGATACGAGCAGTGCTTTCCCAGGCAATCTTCACGACAAAATAAAACCATTTGGTTCAAGCTGTAAAAGTCACAAACTGCCTCATCATGGCAAAACCCTCACCTGCATTTTCCTCTGTTCACTACGKCAATTTTCATTTCAGCCATCTCTCCTAAGGTTGTTCCAGCCACGTGCTGCCATCTGACCCTCATTTCTTTTGCAATTTTCCCTGATTTTACCCAGCATCCTGAGGACTGTGTTCAAGTGAATACACTTAATTCTACCTACACTGGAATATTTCCAGTCTTACATGATTTTTTTTTTCAAAACCAGGCAGGAAAAGCGATTTCTATTTCATTTTTTTACCATCAGCCCTTGAAGGGAGGTTTCAGCAATACCAGAACACCGCAGGTAATTGAGATTCTCCTTCAGTTCCAACGTTGCTACAGCCAACATGAGGGACAGCAAAGATGGCACTGACGTGCCTGCTGGAATACCAAAGAGCAGGGTGACCTTCCCATCTCAAAGTAATTTTTGTCTATTTTATGATTATTCCACAGTTCAGGTCAATGTATCAGCTGCCTAAAATTGCTTTCTCAGTTCCTTGCCCATCGTTCAAACCAAAACCAATTCTTCACTTCCTCATCTGCTTCCAAGTCCATGAGCATTCATTTCACTTTCAGGTATTTTAAGTATTTTCTGCCTTTCTTTTCTTTTTTTTTTTTTTTTCTTATCCCTTTTTTTTTCTTTTTTTCTTTTTTCTTTTTTCTTTTTTTCTTTTTACCCTGTCCTTCCAGAAACCTCTTCTTCTACAGTGAATTTCTACAGGGAACAGTCATAGGCTCCCCTCCCTATAACTAAATTATTTCAACTATCTGAGTGAAGTTTAGTGGAAAGGCTTCCCATTTTGTTCATAATACAGAAGAGAAATTGTCACTTAACACAACAATTCTTTTTTTTCCAAGGTTTACATCCCCCTTCCCAACTTGTCCAAAGTCTTTTCAGAGGAAGAAAAACAAACTGCACGAAAAATACCTTTTTCCATCATTCATTCTTAGACATATAAAAACCTCAAAACATTCAAGTGGGAAAAAAGAAAAGAAATTGTGTGCATTTTTTTATTCACTCCAATACCCCAAAGAAAGTGCTTATTCGAGTCACAAGGGACAAAAGTGACATTTCCATTGTCTACAGGCAAGACAATTGAATTTGATGGCTGTTGATAAACACTGACCAAGAATAAAAAGCCCGCAGAAGCCATGCACTCGCTGGAAGGCAAATCTGAGGATCTGTCGGCCAAAATAAAGATTAACACGAGCCCATGGCCACACACAGATGCCAAGATCAGGTGCTGAACAACGGAAAAGAGCCCCAGATATTCCTACAGCAGGAGGGAACCATTCCTTAGGTCAGGTTACATTCCGGGATTTGAGATCAAAGTGTTAAAATTGTGAACAAAACACAAACCAGATCCATTCCGAGCGCACTTTTGAGCCACTGGGTGACACCAAAAACTGGAAAAACAGATTTTTGTCCTGTTGGCTGGAGAAAATGCCAACCCTGTGAGGGACAAGAGAGGAAGATACTGGAGCAAAGCACAGCAGCACAGAGTTCTGCTTAAGACATTTAATTAAACATAACAGATGATAAAATTTTAAATATAATAAAAATATAAAAATAATATAATAAAATATATAGAAAGAAAAATATAATTTTTTTTTTTAATAAAACACGGCAGTCTGGGAAAACAAGGAGGAGCTGCTGTGGAAAGCCTTGGGTCAGGAGGAGGGATGGGAGGGAGGGCCCAGAGGGAAGGAAGCAAACAAGCCTGATAAGATCAGCCTCCTGCCCCCAAGAATCTGAAGCCACTCCAGCTCTCAGCCTAATAAAGAACATCTTTAAAACCAAAACTGAACATCTACGCAGCGAGGGAGAGGTTCAGTGCACAGGCCGCACTACAAAACCAGGCTCAAACTCGGCTCCTGAAAGGAGTGAAAATCAACATTCTTATTGCCCTGCCGAATGATTAGGATTCATTTTTCAGAAGCAATCGGAGTGAATAGACCCACTTCAAACCCACTGAACATATAGAAAAGTGCAAAAACACACGATTTCAAAAATCAAAATCATCATGGTAATCCAGAGAGCTCCCCTGTCTCGAAGGATTTCATCCTCCTGTGAGATCTGGTGACAGGATGTGACTCCTCCATGAGCAGAGCTGCTCCTGCTCCTCTAACGAGCTTGGAAAGGAGCCCGTCCCTCCATGGAGCAGCGGGAGCGCAACACAGCAACACCAGCRCTCCCAGAAAAACAGGGAGACGGCAGTGATGGCTGCAGCAAACACAAAATAAAGGCTCCCCTTTCCTAAAAACACCCCCAGCTCTTCTGAGGGGTTTGAACAAAGGCGTCATTCCCGTGACATTCTGGAGGCAGGTGTTTTCTCATGCCCAGTTTGGAGAACCGTTCTAACCACAGCCAAGACACAGACTCGCTCCCAATTCAGCTGTTTTAATAACCAAGCCAGCTCTCTTTGTCCTCTGCTTTCAGTTGATGGTTTGAGGTTTAATCCTTAAGTAAAAACAGTTATCTCTTTGAGACCTGGTTAGGGTAACTCCACAATTTCAGTTGTGCACCTCAGTACCCCGAGGGCAAGTGAACATTTTCCATTTCCTTACTCTATAATTAAACSTCGAGTATGCCATGAATTTCTACCTCAACCTTGCTGCTTTACATTTAGCAACACACCTCACTTTGCCCTCATTCCATTACACTAGTTTAACCTGGTAAATGACATTCTTAGCAAAAAAAAATGCCATCCTTCTTAAAATACAAGCTTCTCCAACCCAAGAAATATCTGCATTGTCAGACGAAAATGTTGTGGAAGAGAAGGGGGACCCTGCCAGGATTTTGTTATGCCTGTAAATCCATTAGGAACAATGCGCCTAAATTCAAATTAAAACATGACACGGAGTGTAGTGCCCCCAGAAATAATGCCATCAATTCAGGAAGAAGGAACTCAGCAAGGAAGGGGGAGAGGAGAAGAGCTAGGATAGAGCTGGGAATCACACATTACCTCTACCCAAAACTCTATTTCATGACAACCCAGCAGACATAAATCCTAAGTCTGTCTCGTGAAATATAGTGTTGGCAAAATTAAAATCAAGTAAGCAAAGAACAGAAACTCAGTATTCTTATATAGAATTGTGAATAGCCTAAAACAGCAGTTAAAAAAAAACCTAATAAACATTTTGCTTATAATTATTCCCAGTACTCCAAAAAGCATTCACACAGTTTATACATTTGTTACCCATGCCACACTTGCTTCTGTGCTCAATGCTGAACACCTTTTGCAAAGTACAATAACTGTACAAACAAGCAGCAGTTCAGTTGCATAATATTTGAAATTATACTTCTCTTTACATTTGTACAGCATTAAACCTGAAAGAAGATTGCCTTCCCATGGAAGGGATCTAGGAATCCACGGAACCCGCAAAACAGCCAGGAGGCAAATGCTTCTAAGAAGTAGGTCACTCCTG
Organism: Malurus melanocephalus; assembly: GCF_030028575.1. Lineage (NCBI taxonomy): Eukaryota > Metazoa > Chordata > Aves > Passeriformes > Maluridae > Malurus > Malurus melanocephalus. The sequence continues at coordinate 4,515,837 of NW_026623252.1, forward strand.
CTGCTTCGAAATTATTTACAATCCCCAAACAACCCGTTGTAAACACAGCCAGCATTAATGTTGGAGGCATTACGGGCAAAGCAAGCACGTGCGCTTAGAGAGGGAAATAAACCACAGCATTTCAGCAGCCACTGGCAAATAATAGAGGCACTCAAATGATAGGCACTGACTCCAAAGAGTGATTTTTCTTGTGCTAAAACAACAGGATTTCATGTAAAATTAAGGGAAAGCCTTAGTTCAGTGAGGTACAACTGTCCCAAGTGTGTGACACAAAATATCCACGTGTGTTCCATGAGAATCTGGCCTCCTGCTTCGGAAAATGTACATTTGACCTCATGAAAAGGTTGCATTTGATACTTTTCACCGTTTTCTAGGCAAGAAAAAAAGCCAATTATTTCCAAACCTCTGCTCTGCAGTGGCCCAAGACATTCTGCCAGCCCCTCATTAGCGTCAGCTAAAACCCACTAACTCTTCTGAGATATCAACAGCATTTGAAGGACTCAGCCTTCACACATTGCTCTCAATTTTCTCCCTGCACTGTGGCAAATCACTGTTTACAGACAGCGGTCCTACACTGAAGAGCTAAAACCCCATAAATTATAAAATCAATCCGTCAAAACCTTCTCTTTACACCTACAATAATTCCGCAGTGTGACAGGACTGGGAGTCCCGCTCCCCCTGCCAGCCTTCACATCAGAGCACACGTGGAGCWCAGACTCCTTAAAAACCAACAAACTGAGGGCAACTCACAAAAGAAATGTGACTTCCTAATATTTTTTCTGCTGCTTTCCTGCTGGCAAATCAAGATGCCTCTGCAGCTGCGATTGTCCTTGGAGCTCAGCCATTGGCGTGCTTTCACTTTCCAGATAAAAATGAGCCTCATCTTTCCAGGATACAGGACCATCAACAGGGAAAAAACATGTCAGCAGCACCATTTATCCTATATAGGATGTATGGGTTACCTGGAATGACCTTCCTCACCACGCTCAGCTCAGTACCAGATGGGATTTAAATACACATTCCCCCCATCCTAATACTCCTAAAGCATTTCCCGCTGTGGAAAATGCAGGAATTAGTACCTGCTATAGAACAAAGGAAATGTGCTTCAGACCAATTCCTTCCTGACATGATTTTAAATGGCTGTGCAGAAAACAATGTATGATAGAGTCGCTCCATGGAAAACAGCAAAAACCAAAATCCCTTCTTCATTCAAACATTACGCAGAATTAACTAATTAATTAATGTAGATAACAAAATGCAGACTTGAAACTGCACAAGAAGCGCCAACACAGTTTTTATTTAAAATGTACATCTCCCCACAGACATGCCACAGAGGAACCTTTCCTGGCTTGGTCCAGGCAGCTGGCTGTCACCAACTGCAAACCAGGGAGACTTCAGGGATCTTAGAGAACTTCAGCTCTGCTTGGTTGAATAAAAATCACCACAACCTTGCAAAGGTCAAATGCTTTCTCTCAAAGCCAAGAACTCCCGGTCTGTTTGCTACAGGTCTTACTCCTTGACACAAAAAAAAAAAAAGAAGTTTAAAGTACCTTGTGGTCTGGAAGGTCAGTGAGACCAAGTACAGGTACCTCAGAAATTGAACACGAGACCTGAACCACCACAGAACTATTTTTTCTTTTCAATTACCACCGTGTGTGACCTTATCAAAAAGAAAATGACTTTCAAGGGAGATAAACATCAACTGATAAACCAGACCTGGAAAATCCAGGCCCTTTTAGCATGAAGGCAGAATAGCAGATTGATTGACAGGCTGCAGCCAGGCCAGAGAGGGGATTGTCCCTCTCTGCTCTGCACTGGGGACAGTTTTGGGCACCACAATATCAGGAGGATATAAAGCTGCTGGAGAGCATCCAAAGGAGGGACACAAAGGTGCTGAAGGGCCCAGAGGGGCAGCTGAATGAGGAACTGCTGAAGTCCATTGGTTTGTTCAGCTTGGAGGAGAGGAGATGAGCTCACACCTCATTGGGGCCTGCAGCTTCACCACAAGGGACAGCTTCCATCTCTGTGCCCTGTGACAGGGACAGAACCCTGGAGCTGTGCCAGGGCAAGGCCAGGCTGGAGATCAGCAAAGGAGAGTGGCTGGGCACTGAGCAGGCTSCCCAGGGCAGTGGTCACAGGCCCAAGGCTGGCAAGAGCCCAGGGTGGACTCGGCAGTGCTGGGGGAATGCTTGGGCTCCATCTTGGAGGTCTCTTCAGCTTTAACAATTCTGGGACTCTCACGCAACCGTGCAAAGCTGTGAAACCATTCCAAAAGGAGAGGGGAACAGAATAAACCAGGAATCTAGTAGATCCTCTCAGGATACTCATCATCCATGGCTGGTACCTTTCATTTTCTGCTCAAGTGCTGTTACCCCTCATCGCCTTTCCAAACCTCAGCTGACCACAATGGTGATGAGTTTGGTTTCAGTCAATCTGAGTGGCCAAAAGTCAAGTGTCTTGTGCTGTATTTCAAGTTAACCTAGCAAAATTCAAGCCAGCTCTGATCACAGTTGATACAATTTCGCTGAGGTTCTCCTCATTCCACTTTCAGGTTGTGTGCAGTATATTCCATAGGGTGCCCGCTCTGTAAGCACAGCTGTATGTTCAATTTAAATACCACTTCCAAATCCCTAGAACGCCTTTCTAGCCTTAGCTAAAATACCCATGTATTCAATTACCGCTTATCTCTTAGGAGTAAAATGTATTTTCATCATTAACCCAGCACGTGTCCATCCATTTTTAAAGCTGCAGTTCCTCCAAGAGAGAGAACAGTAGCTGAAAGGGCTTTTATTTCCTTGTGGTGAAGGCATGTTAAAATAGACATTAAACGCCTGGCGTAAGGAAGAGCCAGGTGTCCAATTTTTCCCCTTAATGGCTGGAGGCAAAGAGCAAAAATAGCTTTGACCCACTTCTGCAGGAACCCATATGACCACTCGGTGTTAAGCTCACATGAAAACAGAACGCGCTCCTGTTCTGTTAATTTATTCTCCGCAGAAAACAGCTGAACCAAAGGGATTTTCAACTCGCTTCACTTGCCATACACGCTCACCAGAGTTCACCCTGCTAAAAAATGACATTTCTTTTAACATATCCTTGTTTTCAGACAAGTAGCATAGCACAGTCGYACTGGAAGGAAGTGGAATTAACAGAAATATTGAAATCAGGAATTTTTTGAGCAAGAAGCTTAGATAAAATCCTCACTATAGCAGCAGTGMCTGTATCATTCCCACCAGGCTTACTGTGCTGCAAAAGCAACACTTACAGTGAATAATCATCAGCATACATATGGAATACTGATAGAAGCTTTGGAGAATACGGAAGCTCATCAGGATAACAGAATTACGAGAATAAAGGCGAGTTATTTACATATATTGAGCCATCCCTTCACATCCAGCTTTGTCTTTATTCTTAAAGCAATCCACCTTCCAGCGCATTTTTTAGCATTATTAGAGCAATACCCAACAGATACCTGCATACAAGCAGAGCAGCTCATAAACTATGTCCAGTGTCAAAAATAGCAATAAATCTTTTTACAGCACTGGTGATCGGACAGATCAAGCATAGTTTCAGTTTTTCTCCTTTGAGTTACAGACACTGAGAAGAATTCCCTCAAATACAATGGTTTGGGTTGGAAAGGACTTTAAAGTCCATTTTATCCCAATCCCCTACCATAAGCAGGGAAACCTTCCCCTCTCCCAGGGTGCTCCAAACCCTGTCCAACCTGGTCTTGGACACCTCCAGGGATGGGGCAGCCACAGCTTCTCTGGGTCTCAGTAACAACAGAAGCTCAAGACTTCCACACAGATCCCTTTCCCCCTTTCTGCTATCAARAAACAAGTGCACAAAGCAGGCAATAATTACTGAAGAGTTTAAAAAAAACCACCTCTTCYCTGCCTAATTATGAGGTGTGTATTTAAAACATTCTGGAAGGGAAAAACCACAGGACTCCTCTTGAATACCCTCACCAGATCCCTGCACAGAAGACTGACAAGCCAAGTGCCAYGAGCAGATGGTTCAAGGTTTAGCAGGAGCCATTGTCATATGCTAATTTGCTATTAATTACAGAAGCTGTCAGCATTGCTGCAGTGCTGTGCACTAAGGAAGGGTGCCAGAAAACACAGCCATTAAGGAAGATTTTTGGCTAGTAAAGTTTTTGATAAAAATAAAGCATTTTTAGTGACCTAAGATTGAAGAACCTGTGGCCATTATGTTTGCTACTGTACACACAAAACCTGACATTCAAAGTACAAGGCTAAACCCACTCCTTATTGGTTTAGGGTAGAATCCCAGACTGATTTGGGTCGGATGGAACCTTAAAAATAATCTCATTCCRTCCCCCATTGCCGTGGGGAGACATTTACTGCAGCCTGATCCCAAATAATTTCTCCTCCCATCAGTCACGTCTTCCCAAGTTTTGAATTGCTGACTTGAAAGCTCAAGAGCATCAACAGATTTTGAGCAAATGCTGTCACTCATCACTTCTCTGGCACATAAGTTGGTAAGAAAAATGCCAGCAGGTGAGAAGAAAAGCTTACTTCACAATTTCTTAGCTCAGCATCCCTTCAGTTGTGGGACAGAACACAAAGGATTTTGTCCTGCTTGAGTTTACCCAAAGGGAGGGACAAAGCTAACCAAATCTGCATATTTCCAAAAAGTTTAATGGGTATAAAAATATTAAAGTTCTTTTCCATCCACATTTTCATGAATGGAAAACACAGAAATACCAACACCTCTCTGCCTATCAACATTCCACCTCTTCAAAAACAATTTCCAGATGGATTTTGTACAGAGCAGGTTGTCAAAAACAGCGTAATACAGATTTATAGCCCCACCTATGTCAGTTCCTAGAGGTTTTCACACGAGGGTGGTAGTCATTTGTCCTTCCAAGTTTTATCTGTCAAAGGTACTCAAAGCCCAGCAATCAGGAAAAAGAGATATCAAGGAAGTACAGGAACAACCAAAAAACTTTAGGAATTTCCTTCCCCTCAACACACAAATCCTATTAGCGACTAAGTAGCTGTCAGTGTGAATGACTAACAGCAAATATTTCATCTATCATCCRAAAAGAGCCAAGCCCCTGAGATCTCATTATCAGAACCAAGTGCCCCAACTGACATGAATTATTTACTGCAAACCAGTGCTTTTGATTATGCATATGCATTACATGCTGAAGGTGCATCTGTGCCCCAGTTTTAAAACCACCATGTAGAGACAAAGCCAGAAACTGCACTAAAATCTAAATTTCATTCCACAGAACAGGATGATGCTCTTGGCTGAGTTTACCCATCACATGTGATAGTACACAGCTGTTTGCRATACAACCCCAAGGTAAATGATAACAGCCTAAACAATACAGGCATTTGTCTTCCTTTTCTTTTTGACACCCTGGCAGAAAAGAAAATTCTTGGTCTTCATCACCTGTACCCAAAGCACAAGGTAATCCATTTCAGTTATCTGAGTGACAGCACAGGGGGAGACAGAGACACATCACAACACACTCCTTCCCACTTCCCTCATCTGTTTCAGACCTGTTTCTATCCTCTACAGTGCAGTTTCAGAAGGAAATCTATTCCTCATCCCAGAAACCAACAGCTTGTGGACTGCAGCATCCAAACTCTGRCCATGGGGCTTCTCCTACCTCTTCTTCTTCTCTAAGTGAGCTGCCTGACCACAGTTTCATCAAAATGGAGCAAAGCTTCACTTACTTTGTYTTAGGATCACATCAAAACAGATTCATTTCATATTTCCACTTCATTAACATCAAACTCAACAGGTGACTTCACACTGATGCCCCTGAGAGTCATAAAGGTACCTGCAGAGCCAGAAGATGGCATCTCCCATTTTAGCATTAAATYCAGTCTTACCTTTGTAGAGATTCATTGTTTTCATGTGATAGAATTTAGAATATTTGTAATGCTAGTCTGAAAACAACCCAAGTATGTGTGAATACAACAAGCATTCCTGAGAGAAAACAGACAGCAATTATCCTGTCAGTATTGGGGCGCTCATTCCCATCACCTCATTCTGATTTCAGACTGATTTCAGACAGCTTTCACATATACAACATAAACCCCCTGCTCCTGTACAGGAAACTCTTCTTCCTTGTGCTCCTAAGCCTTACTCCCCTTGTTTAATCAACAATTTTCTGAAGGCAGAAATCAGGACAGGTGTAATAGATACAAATWGCAGCTCAGCTCCCAACACCTATTTTAAAGCACAACTCCACCCCATGGAGACTTMGATACATTCAGGGAGTGCATTTGAATTTGTTCCTGCTGATCTTTACAGCAAATACCTGGAGGTTTTTTAGAGGGAAAAGYAAAGGGGATTGGCCTTACTGTGGTTTTAACCCTGGTTAAGCAGGAACACGTGTTTACAGCACCTCTCCCTTATCAACTGGGAGATATTGACACCCAGAACACAGCACAGAGCAATTACCAGGCCAACAAAGCACAGAAACGTGTCCTCGAGGGATCTGTAAGCATCCTGCACTCTTAATTTGAACCACCAAACCAGACATCTCACAGGGGACCTTTGAAAAGCAGTGGGATTTGATGTCCACAAGCCCTTCTGAAAAGCTATCCCCAGGCTGAGAGAAATAGGATACGGCCAGGGAATAACACCTCAGGTTTCCTCCTCTGMGATGAGCACAGGGGAGCAGCGTTAGCACCTGAAAAGCAAAACAGCCCTCACCCTGCCAGATCACTTTCTAGGTTTTCAGGGTTAAGATTTATTTTCCCCTAAACTACACAAACCTACATTTACAAGCCAAATAAATACAAAGATCATGAATATACAAACATAAGCCAAACAATGTTTTCTATCTGTTGGTGCAAAGGCAAAATAAGCCCAGGTCCCCACTCTGCTACCAAATAATCTAAAACTGGTATTGCACTTGAAACAAACGTTAGTGACCCAAATCTTTGCTCCTTTTGATTCTGTCTTCCAGATCTTCTCTTTCCCACCAGTGACATCCTCCAGCCCCTCCCCAAAACACCAGCTTTCCTCTAACAGCACTGTGCCAAAGACCTTTCCCTTGAGATTCTCATCCTCTCTTGAACAGTTGCCAGTTGTGCTCCCCAAGCTTCCTCCCCCAAATCAAAGGAGAAAGGACCCCGCATATCCCATGAACAATCCCTGCATACAGCAGCCTTTGGAAATGCCGGATTTGGAAGGTACATTGCCACAACTGTTCCCGTGTCACGCACTGCCTGTCGCTCCAGCAGGCAGGAGAAGGGAACTATTGAGCTCAGCTCCTGCATCTGTACAGAGCTGCATCTTTACAGTTCACTGCTGGCCTTGTCTGAATCAAAGAGTGTGGTTTTAGAATTCAAGTGACCGTTTCAATGAGCTCCTCGGCATTATTTAGCAGCACTGGGAAATGCAATTTGCTACCAAGCCTAGTCGGTCTCAGATTAATCACCAACACACCTCACATTTAAAATTTATCACTGCAAATTTACAAATAAATTCAGTAAGTACTATAAACACAGAAGTTTAATAGATAAATTACCGGTCCCAGAATATTTTAACTTAGAGCAAGCACACAATATAAAAGCTGACGTTATTTGCTTATAGATTTCAGCTGTGGGTTTTGATGTAAAGGGAAAAGTCGGACATTATTTCACCTTGAGCTGAACATGCAGCAGGAGTTCAGAAACAGCAATGGTCACCAAAGGTGCCCCAAAATGTCTGTTATTAGAGCAATTCTACCCAAAATTCAAGGTCTCCCTTTACCATAGTCAGGGACTATTTTTTCCTAGCAGCATTAAACCCATCTCCCTAAATGTAAGACCTAAATTGTCAAAACACAGAAAAAGCCCCCCTATCAAATAAAGCAACGTTAGTTTGAAATAAGAATTTCTACGCCACGCTTTACAGACTGACACTGAATTAGGAGATTTAGGAAACTTCCATGGACTGAGCACTATTCCTGGTATAACAGTGAAAGAGGAAAGACTTGGCACTGTGTTTTGGGAGTTCTGGTATTTCASAGGATCACAGAATACCTTAAGTGGAAGGGACCCATACGGATGATACCCTGATGAACCCCTGTCCCTGCCCAGACAYCCCAACAATCCCCCCCTGTGCATCCCTGGCAGCGCTGTCCAAACGCTCCTGGAGCTCTGGGGCTGTGCCCATTCCCTGGGGAGCCTGGGCAGTGCCAGCACCCTTCAGCCTTCCATTGTTCAGCTTCCTCAGTGCCAGCTTCACAAACCTTTAAGCAGGGATGATTCTTGAGACATCCACAATCAAAATTTCACCTCCTCGATCTTTAAGCCTTTCTTTCAGATATTCTTATTTTGCTATCTCTAGRTGTGACATTTTAGTATTCTTTTCACCCTTAACCCAGCCTAGAAGCCATTCTTATTCTCAACTCACAGTACATTTCTTTGCTCCAGAAATCTTTGGTACCACATCCCCAGCACGTGYGCATTACCAGCACCCTGACACACAAGTGCAGCATCCTGAAGTCAGAATTAGCTCTTTATTGTGATTCAAACTCTTTTTTTTATTATTATCCATTTATTTATTACTATTTTATTTTTAATAAATAATATTTTTTAATTTATTATTTAATTTTTATTGTTATTTAAGCTCTTTGTTATTCACAAGAACTAACGACTCCAGGTGCTATTTCCAGATCAGCAAGCTCTCCTTCCAAGGCATTGTTTTCCATATGGTCCTACACAAACAGGCTTCTAGAAAGCTCACAGTTATTTTCACTGCTGTAATATGGGATGAAAGGAGAAATACAGACCCACAAACTGTTGATATTAAGTTCATTTMTTCCATGGACAGTGCATAATTGTCATAAAGTAGTTTATGTTGAGTGGTTAACTTTCTACCAAGCTTTGACAGCCAATTTATGGCAAGTTCTACTTTTGCATATGAGGAAAAAGAGTTAGTGCCAACATCTATGGAATTTGTGACAGAGCTAAGAAAAATGACATTTCCTTAGCCAGGCATTTTTTCTTTAAAAAATAAATAAATCTCTGAACTCACACTCGTACATACCTCACTAGCAAAAACACGCTGGGAATGTTCAAACATACTGCTYTCATGCTGTCTGAAATCTCTCAGCTCTGGGTTTCTGTTTTGGTTTTGTTTAACCCTGGCCTGTGAGCTCCAAGTGTCAGCCACACCTCCCATAACTCTGCAGAAAGACTTTAAAAGTCRGAACACAGGGATCTGAGCTCTCTCTCCAAAGCAAGAATTGAGCRTGAGACACCAGGCCCACAACAGGCATGTGCTTAATACCATTATTCCTGACACCTCTGGGCAATTTTCTAATTAAAGTGAGTAGCTGAGAGATTCAGAGGCTTCAGTTTCATCCTGTGAAGTAGCAAGATAAGGTGAGTTGGAATAATCTCAGGGTTCCCAATGCAAAGGCAGCAGTGCAGCACATGGAAGAGTTATTGTGCATCAAGCTGCTGTAGACCCTCTCAAAATAATGCAACTTAAAATTCTTCACTCAGAGAACTGATTGCAAGTTATTTCTTTAGATATAAAGCAAGTGGGAAYGGCAATGTGCAAACTTAATTTATAGGGGCATCCTCTAAACCGACTTTAGAAACTGTCCTACTGCTCTTGAGGCAAAAGGCAGAATTATGCTGCTGCAACTGCTACTGTCTGCTAGATGAATAATGTGTAACTATCAAAAAGGGGATTTCAGTTCGGAAGTTAACAGCAGGATTTCATACTGTAAACAAGTGTCCGGGTCTTGTCCCACAGGATCAGCCCTCACAAAATTCAGCCRTGTACCCTGAGCCTGAATTCAGCTAAACCAGCTTCCTTCTTTTAGCCAATTTAAAAAAACAGGATGAAATGCTATAAACCAAAAGGCCAACTAGAAAACTACTGTGAGAGAATCAATTCTCACTGTGACTCATACTGTTACAAGAGCCCCAAAACACTCTTGCATGAAGAATACTGATTACCTGCATAAACCATGAAGAAAATGGAGAAAAAACTGGATGCAGGAATAYTTGCACAGTAGATTTTGAGTCTGAATCCTGTTATAAAGAGGCTTTCTTAATTTCTTCTGCAAGTCCCACAAAATGCAAAAACAAACTGCAAGTTCTCCTTTCTCCTACATATCACTTGGCTTTTATCCCATCTTCAAAGGATCAGAGGATCCAGTTTGACTTCTGTATCTCATTACCTCCATCTACTGGCAAGAGCTGCTCCTGGCTTATAAAGCCCCTTCAAAACAATTTCATCCTTCCATCATTAAAAATTAAAAAAAGCTCATTTCAGAAACATTGATAATTCAATAACTGAGGGAGAAGAATACAAACAATTCGACTCCAAAACATCTGAAGGTGTAGGCCAACTTASAGACCTCACACCATTATTTTTCTGATGTCTAGAAATTAATCCTCCTTACCAGTGTATGAAATTTATCTTGGATTGAAAACCAACAGCAGAAGCCCAAGCCTAAGAGTCAATTTAAAAGATTAATGTGATTTCATGTTAAGCTTCACAGCCTTTATTGGCAATGGACATCAAATCACACAATCCTGGAATGGTTTGSGTTGGAAGGGACCTTAAAGCTCATTGTGTTGCATCCCCTGCCATGGGCCAGGATYACATTTCACAATCCCAGGTTGCTCCAAACCCAATCCAGCCTGGTCTKGGACACTTCTAGGGATGAGGCAGAAGAGTCATAGAAGCAATAACAGCTACTACTGAAAAAAAATTCATGGACTAACACAAACATCCGAAGGAGATGAGATTCACAGCCTCTATTACTGCAGCCACAGGTCTCCAGCAAACCAATTCTACAGAACAAGCTAACAAGAAAATAAATAACCCACCACAGGTCAAACACATCAAAATATATTTTTAAAACTAAAGGCTGGTCTCCAAAATATTGCTTCCCCTACATTAATTATTATTAAATGGGATCTTCCTATGTGCCTGGRTATTTTCTATATATTCAGCTGTTCTTTGTGAAGTATTAGATTATATTTTAAGACATCAAAACTCTTTGTTCTAATGCAAAATAAAATGCATGCTTTGCTTTCTCCCAACTCTTTTATTTATTGTGCTGCTCCCMATGCCCAACTCTCAGAGCTATCAGCAACCAGAAGAGGGCAACATTTGAAATAGTATGTASAGCCACCATCAATTTAATCAGCTGCCGAGCACTGTGACATGCTTAATCTTACCAAAAATCACCATCTCATCTCAAAGCTCCTCATTTATCATGGAACAACGAAAATTTCCATTTCCTCTTTCTCCAGATCCAAGAACTCCACTGAGTGTTTTGATCAGAAAAGTTTTTGCAACCAGTGAATTATTTTCCCATCGGCACTGCAGAATTATGTTCCTTCAGTCCAAGCACAAACATTCTGTAGATGCACTACTTAACTTGCATTATTTCATGCACTGAATTTAAAAATGAGACTTTTTCTGAAGCATTTCCAAYTATTTCCCATACAGAATTCCTAAAATAGACTCAGCTTGCACAGCTGCCCCAGAATAARCTCATTTTTTCATGCAACATACTTAACTTCCACATTAAAGTCAAAATGACGATCCACTTAAGACAAGGGAAATGCAAAACCTTTTCATCTCATGATAAATAACACAGATTCAGTTGTTCTTTGAAATTCAGTGAGCAAAACATGCTCTGATCCATCTAAGACAGCGCTGTTCACTGATCCACAAGCAGAGCCACAAAATTCTCTAAGAGACTGCTGCTATGGTGATGCCTCTTGAAGAGTGAGCAACATCCACAAAAACACCGTGGAGAAGCAGGGCAAAAAAACCTCCTTTGGGCTTTAAATAGTAAATTTCAATTTGAGGAGTGAGAGAGAAATGTTACCATGGAAAAATAATTTCAAGAAAGAATTTGAATGCCCTTGATCAAAGTTGAACCTGAGATTCACCCGAGAGGTTTGTTTTTCCTAACATGGATGGATCAATTTAATCTTTAAAAAGGGTATTGTTGTTAAAAGCCTGATTTTTAGCTGTTCCTCAGTGCTTGGCACTGTTTAAAYCTGAGAATGAACTTGTGCTTATGAKTTTATTCATGTTATGCTTGATCAAACCTGCTCTAACTTTACCTGGTCCAGGAACCAGYGAGGAACCAGCATCTGAAGACATCCAGGACTAATCCCTGTGTGATAACAACGTAAGAAATATTTCCAACTTGGATTAATTTAGGTGTGAGGATGACAATGCTTGGCATTTTGTATTTCAAGATTTTAGCCCAGTTTCCATGAGAACTAAGTACTTACTGTGTGAGTCAAGCTAATGTATTTAAAATTCCCTGCAGTTTTACAGATGAAACTCAAAATATTTTCAGGGTATAACATAAATAATTTTTTTTTTCAAATCAAATTTCACTTCATAACTAAGCTTCACCCTAGGAAAAAAWTCAAAATTTCATTAACAGGAAAGTAAGCAGGGGAAAAAAAGAAAAGGGAGTAAAAATAAAATTGTGGAAAAGCCACACTGATTTACTAATACAGTTCCAGGCTGATCTTTCCCCACTAATCTAGTAGGAAACTGAACACAAACTGCCCTTTTGTACCAACTCACGAATTCCGAGAGTTTGGGACAAGACGTGTTGTATTTTTTCCAGTATGTCCAGATAAACTGCCCCTTAAGGCTGACCAATTAGGCAGCAGTTTTAGGGAATCAAAGATCATGAACCAAAAAGCTCCCGAGCCAAGATCAAACAGCTCAGTTTTTTCTGTGCATGATCCTCCTCAGATGTTTTCCCAGAACTGCACTTCCTGTGCAGAAGCTGCTTTAAGCAAAACATTCACACAGACTTGAAATTTAGAAGGTRGGACAAGTGTTTGTTAGTAAAAAAGCTTTTAATTTACCTTATCCCAAAAAATTTAATTATGTAATTAGTTCCACAGTCATGTATTCAGTGAAAACAGAACACACACTWTCCTCATCCTCCTTCAGGCTTCTCCTACACACATCCCTGTCAATAATGAAATAACCACTTCTAGAAATATCGAACTCACACATCAATATTGATAGAGGCATTTTATTAAGTTAAAAATCATTTTGTATTCCTACTCCTCTGCCAGGAATGTATCTTGCTCTCCATTTACCAACTGATGAAGTACCAACAGTGCCATTTTCCAAAAAAACCCCACTATTTTCACATGCTGTAAGCTCATGGTAATGCCTCTCTTGGTTGTTTCTTCCTATACAAATAGAATATACCTTATTTACTCCCTCTCCCAACCAGAGAAAACTGACTCTATTTAAAATAAAATATTGCATTTCCCATCAAAATAAGACCATGAAGGCCTAGAGATATTATTAAGCTTTATGGGATTCTAACTCCCTGGATGCTCATTAGCATGAGAGMCTTCAATAGCAGCTTCCTGGAAGAAGATTTCAGTTCACTTGCCAGTAATCTTTGGAATTTCACTCACTGACAACACAGGAAACTCTCACCTCAACATCCTTCTGCTTCCAGAAGTMACAAAAATTACTGGTATTTGAGTTCCTTGTGTACTTATCAATTCTGCTTTTATTAATGTAACAGTTATGACTGTAATTAATTTGCCATATCCCTGTTTATCAAAGGTCAAACCTGAGGATACTGAAATGGTAAAACTCCACAGAATCAACTGAAAATAAACATAGAATAAGCCCAAGTGTTCACTTTTTTAAACAGGTTATGAGAACAGGTCCTGATAGAGACAGTGGTAAATACCATTTAAGCAAAGCTACTCAAACTAACATAATTCTTCCTCATGTAAGAGATGATTCATGATGGAATCAATATTTCACCTTCAGAGATCATGAACAACATCTACATCTTCTCCTCTGCATAGGTACAACTGACTGATCAAGAATGATCTGCCTAGAGCACAGTATTTATCTTGCTACTCTGTTCTGCCAATAGACATTGCTCACTTAAATACTGTCTGCTTAAAGAAAAATACCCATCAATCCATCACTCACTTGCCAATCTCTTAAGGATATTATAAATACTGCTAATTACAGTAGAAACTGTAATTAAAAAATCCTGCTCTGTTCCTAAGTGCAAAGTTTCATTCATATTCACACARACAATGTGAATTTGTATTTTTTTASAGATGAAGCATACATTTATTAAAAACACCTTGATAAACTGGAAGGTACTTTGATTACAGAGCCCCTCCTCTTTCTTTAGCTCACTGCACAGTTCCCAGCACTTTCAATTAATCCTGAAGTCGCTGCGAAACAGAAATGCTCCATTTATTCTGAACTGGCTGGATGCTCAGAAACTCACCCAAATTTCTCCTTCCCATTTCCAGAGCCAGTGTGCTTTTAGCAGCCTGACAATATTACTTTGGTAGAGAAGAATTCATAAAAACATTTCATTTGTAACCCTACTTACAGAATCTCAGATTGGTTTGGGTTGGAAGGGACCTTAATTAAAGCTCATCCAGTTCCACCTCCTTCCACTATCCCAGGTTGCTCCAAGCCCCATCCARCGTGGCCTGGAACACTTGCACAGATGGGGAAGCCACAATTTGAGATTTCATGTTAAGGCCGTCTCTGTTAAATTCTGGCTTGAAAAGGACTTATCACCTATATATGAGACAACAAACTTGAAACAAACCCACTCAAAAAACCTGTTATTTCAGTTCCTAGCACCTAAAATTCTGAAAATTAGAAAATTCCTTGCTACCCATTTTCTAAATCATAGGACTGAACTTGGTTACCACCAGGATCTCCAGGATGCAAGATCCAAGCAGGCACTGATGCTGCTAAAAGCTCAACTGAGCAGAARCTGATGAGCAACAGGAAAATCCTACAGACCCATCTCTCATATTTTTATAAAAACTGACACTGGATCATATTAGCTGCAATTTTAAATACAGTAAATACTACCAGCATGTATTTATATTTATCAAGACCCATTTTTTTTTCTTGTGCTATTAATGTTACACAACCAACATGTTGTTTTGACTGAAACCAACAACAGATGAGTTCATATTGGCCAGAAGTTAATTAATGCTTAATTCCAAAAGCAGGAAATGGAACACTTTGGGGATGGGATTTATTTATGGGGTTTTGCTATATTAGGGTTTTTTAAGAGGTTTCTGTATTTTTGTCTTCCCAAAGATACTGCTTGAAGCAAAGTCATGAATTCTGTGTGTTATCAGCTCCCTCAGCACACTGCTCATTAGCACCACCTTTGCATTCACTTGYACCTGTTGCTCCTAGGAAAACAACAACATGCCTGAGGCTTACAACACATCTGAAGTCCCAAAAAATGCATTTCTCAATGTGGATACTCCCTAAAGGAAAAAAAAAATGAAGTTAAGATCCTTAAAAGCACAGGCATCAATTTTTGTGTTATGCATATGAAGTTTATTCATCATTAATGACAAASGTTCTGTCACATCACATCTTTATTATCTACTAATTTAATATTCAGACACATCTTCACACATTAACTGAGTCTTAACTATTGCCACTCTATTTTCAGATGCTTTCCATATAAAAAGAAGAACTCAAACTAACATCACTGCAGGATTGTCTCTGGATGGGGCACTCAGTGCTCAGGTCTGGTTGCCAAGGTGAGGATCAAAGGCTGGACTCGATGATCTGATCTTGGWGGTTTCCAACCTTACTGACTGCACCATCAGGAACAGTGAAAGCACAGCACTCAGAGTTCTGCCAGGCAAATGTTCCATTTTGCTATTTTTTAACTACCTGAAGACAAAATACAAGGATATTAAAGTAACTCAGAGTTGTTTACACCCAACAAGCAACATGAACTTGAACTCTTCACTGCAAATACTCAGACTGTACTATAAACAATTATTTAATCATTTTTATTTAACAATTAATCAACCTGCTAAACCCTCCTAAACCCCTAAAAAAATAGGTTTACCAGATTGTGATATGCTCCGTGTGTTCATTTTGGCTCTACCAGGGGAAGAAGTTGCTACCAATACAGCTGTGCCATGAAACCACACTCTTAGATTCCAAGTATTTCTTACAGAATGGGCATGTCCAGCCTGGAGAAGGCTCCAGACAGACTTTAGAGCAGGACCTAAAGGGCTCCAGGAGAGCTGAAGAGAGGMTGGGGACAAGGGATGGAGTGACAGGACAAGGGGGAATGGCTTCCCACTGCCAGAGGGCAGGGTTAGATGGGATAYTGGGGAGGAATCCTTCCCTGGGAGGATGGGGAGGCCCTGGCACAGGGTGCCCAGAGAAGCTGTGGCTGCCTCWGGATCSCTGGCAGTGTCCAAGGCCAGGCTGGACAGAGCTTGGAGCACCCTGRGACAGTCGAAGTGTCCCTGTCCATGGCAGGGGGTGGAACAGGATGACTTCCAATGCCCCTRACCCAAACCAGCCTAGGATTCTGCAATGGCTCCTTTAATACCTTTACCAGTTTACCTGAACCACTCAACTGACAAACCTTGACGTGATGAGAAACAACTAATTTTCAATATTCTCCATAACAGACTATGTTAAAGCACTGGAAAAGTTGCTTTATCTGCAACAGAATTAAGGCCAGCAAGATGTTGTATAGCWTAAAATTGTGAACATCACTGTCATGTGGAATGCCAAAAACTCACAATCCCCACAACTAAAACTTGATTGCATCTTGTGGCTACAGCATACACAAGATACCCCTAAGCAGGGTTCCAAAAAATAAGTGAAAAGCTTTGAGAAGTGGGGGTTTAACTACAAAACATAATATTTTTCTCACTCAGAAAAAAAAAAAAATTCTATGAACAAGCAGCTGTTTTCAAACATTTCAGCAATATTGTATCTTTTACCAAACATTATCACAAGAAAGGCCTCAGGGGGCTTCTACAGAAGTTTTCAACGTGAGGAGGAGAAATCAAACGTGAATGAAGTTTCCTTTGCCAGAGGGTAAGGAAAGCCAAGGCAAGCACGTCAACGAGGAGGATTACAGGACCCACAGACTGACAGGAGCTCAGGTTTCCATGGCTCTC
Organism: Malurus melanocephalus; assembly: GCF_030028575.1. Taxonomy (NCBI): domain Eukaryota; kingdom Metazoa; phylum Chordata; class Aves; order Passeriformes; family Maluridae; genus Malurus; species Malurus melanocephalus. Next base: position 4,532,783 of record NW_026623252.1, read on the forward strand.
CCAAACTGAAAGCATCATGTTTTGAAGCCTGTTACATTCAGCATTCATTTTATTGCATCTACTTGCACTGCATTTTCTGYACATACAAGTCATGCTGAGCTGCTACTCAGATTTTTGCTAAAGCTTCACARTATCTCCCTTGGCAATAAGAATGCTAACAGCAGCAGGCAATGAATCTCTACCTTACCAATGCACTCATTCCAGAAATCAGCAAAAACAGCATCCTGGCCAAGTCATTCAGGTTCAGATCTCTAAAAATGATCTGTTGGTGCAGAGCTCACAAACACGAGAAGAAAACMCTAAATCTGCAGCAGATGATTTGGTCTCTCAGTAGGAAGATAAAGAATCCATCTGACTTATCTCCATCATGCTCTCACCRAATCAGCCTCACAGAAATAGAGCAGGTCATGAATTTTCTGTGAGAATTGTAGAAGCCCATCAAATATTAAAAAGCACTGCAGATGTCTGCAGTCCTMTCTAAAAGCTTTTTTCAGACGAGCAAAGAGGACACATTAATTAATTAAATTAACTGTTTCCAAACATTCCTCTTCCACAGATCATTACCTTTCTTCAGATGTTTTTAATAGAAAATTAGTCTGTTTCTCTAGGGTGTTCATTCCAGAGCTTCTCTCTAACCGTAACAATGTTTGTTTATCCAGGCTTTCAGAAGACTTCMCAGAACCTTATTGCCTTCTGCACAACCTAAAGCAGTAGTTACCTCTCTCTGATTTTCAGAAAGCCTGTGAAATCAGCCACATCTCCAAGTTAACACTTGCACAAGCAAAAACCTTAAGTACAAAGATAAAATTACCTGCACTGCAAAAAAAGAGCCTCTTGAAAATTATTAGCAATGCCTATGAATCACTTCAGTTTATTGAATTACTGCATCTACCCCACAACATATTTAATGGGGCTTCTGAAATTAAATTTTTCTCCACCAAACACATCTCCCTGTCACATGGCACGAGCTGAATACCTCCAGAGAGGACTGAATTTTCATCAGATCCAGCTGCAAGGTACCTGCCTGAATAATTCTGACAAGATTGACTTGTTTATGTTCCAAGCAATCCTTCATTGGTGCATTACCTAAAGATCAGTCATAAGATGCCTATTTCTAAATAAGAAACCTGCTGAAATACATTATTCCAGAACAGAAACTGGACTGAAAGCTGAAAAAACATCATACCTATATTCGAAATGCCATCTTCTTCCAGTTCCTTTGCAGCAAATAACATCCTTTCCAAAAAAAGCAAGGTGCAGAAATCAGCTCTTGCCCTGCTTAGATGCCCCTGTGCTGATTCAAACACATCATCAAGGCTTTGGTCAGAGAAGAACAGAGCCCTTTGAGGTGCCAACTTCAGTAGCCAGAGCTCCGCAGCTCCTTTTACATGATCCCAGGCAATAATTTCCTCCTGTTACATAACAGGCAGAGCTCCCAGGTGTCCCCGTTTCCAGCAGTGCAGGAAGAGGCTGCAGTTGCCCCGTGCCCACACTGGGCTCTGCCATGCGCTGACCTAAGAGGCAGCAGATCAACACTTTGGGATCACTGCTCCTCAGGGCTTCTAAAAATAGAACACCAGCTGCTATCAGAGCCCAATGTGCTGATACCCGGCACCACTGACCAAGGGCCACATCTCAGACCTCCYATTTCCTTAATGCCACAGCCAGACAGATTTATACTGTGCTCTCTATCTGACAGTGAAAGGCTACCCCATATCTATTGAGTTCTTAGCCTGATAACCTGGGTAAAAAAACCCAAACAAACCTTTTTTTTTTAGCATAACCTTGCGTGCCAGCTGTGGYTACTTTAGGCTTTAGAAGCAAGGAGGCTGTTTCAGGCTTTGAGAAGCAGCTGCAAGGTGGAGACCCCACTCAGATTTTCCCATCACCATTCTCTATGCACAGACCTCACACTGCCCTCACACGTAACTGGCACTGACAATTGGCACCGACACTCCTGGATCCAACAACATGAATTTATTATGAATTGAATCAGCTTTCAATTAATCAGATTAGCACCCCAGCTGTGAATACATACACTTCAGAACCTTATTCTTGGACTGTGACCTCCTGTTATCTCACACTATCATAGAAATTTAATCTGTCAAACAATCCAGTACAAAGTCCATGCAATTACATCCGCTTAAGTACAAATCCACCCTTGGCAACAAGCCCTCAACAGATACATCTTGTTCATATGTCAGGCAAGTTTCGTTCAAGTAATTACAGCCTCTTTCTTACTGGAAACAGCTACTGATATTTGCAAAGTCTCAAATTTCCAAAACACTGAAGGGCAAGCYAAGCTTGGGACTTCCAGTTTTATGAACAGCAAATTGAAGTAGGGACATGAAGTCAGGATCACTGAGGCTTGCTATGGATCAGCCAGTCYACAATAACTGCAACAGGGATTTCATTAACATTTATCACTAACTGTCTGCCTATAAAATGCAGATCAAGCTAAGTCTTGTCATGATTCACAAGTTTCTTCACTTGTACCACCTGTACTTTGTCTTTCCTTGACAGAGAGCTTGATCACAACTTCCATCTTGCTGGTTTTAACCAACACATGCCTCAGGTGTTTTGAAGTGGAACTGAGGGGATCAGAAACACAAACTGCAACATATTGGAGAAGCACAATATAACGTAAAGCAGAAACCATATTCTCGCATTTCTTACAAAAATCCCTTGTGTAGGTCCCTTCTTTTACTCCSTCTATTCTCAGAATGATGTTCATGCAGATATCAGCTCAATTTTAAAGTCTATGCACTGTACCATAGGAATCAGTTCTGTAGTACAAAGAGAGAAGTAAAAGTGGGCCTCAGTTATTTATAATTGCACATAGGCTATAAGATATCTACCTGTTTAAGAAAAATGAATACAAAGATCCCACAGAACTTTGCCTTTGGTCTATTCACTCCTCAGATTACAAATGCCCCACAGATTCTTTTCAATGTAACCAACATTATTCAATAGCACTCTACGTCTGATTGCAATCTTCCTTTACAGTATTTTTCAAAAATATACAAGCCAACAAATACTCTCATTATCMTCCATCCTTTGTACAAAATACCTATAATAGTTTTATATTTGTTAAATTAAATTAGATGGAACTTAATATACCAACTTACAGAAGAGTTCAATCAGTTCTTCAGTCTTGTTTCTCTATTCAGTTTCTACTTATCCAGGTGTTAATGGTTTAAGTCTGGCTTTCTAGTTTCTGCAGTAAAAGAGCCACGTCAGGAGATTTATTGATTCAAAGCTACTGCTWATTTCTAGCTGAAAAACTATTCAAAATGCTGTCTTCTCACTTTTTTTTCTTCAATTATCACCTTTTGATTAATCTTGAACCCTTTAGCAACTGTTACATCATGASAGTGCTGCTTAATGACTTTAAAGCAGTCATGATCAACCACAGAAGATGTCATTCAGTTTTATAATTATCTATGTCTAAACACTCCACACAATTTTTTTCAGTTGTATCTGTTACTTCAGTRAACCATTTGTAAACCTTCCCACGTAGGAGGCAGTGATTTCCTCTAGCATTAGTTATGAGTTATCAGTTAAGGAAGTTAATTCCTACTTGCTGGAATTATTTTATAGCTGATCGTTAGACTATTACAGCATTAGCCAACCCAACGGAATTAAGTCCTCATCATTCTTTAAAAGGTTTTCCCGTTATTATAATCTGATAAATGTAATTCAGTTATTACTCAGCATTGTTTATTAACTGCTTTGGCTGTTTGCTGGCATTTGTTGATGCAGCAGAGGGTTGGTTTAAGCTACAGGAAAACACCTGCAGGGCTAATCCTTGAGCAACAACAACTTCAGCTATTGCACACCCCCATCCTTACATCCTCAATGCTTTCTTTTCTGTTTTTCATACACAAAACATGACAAACAATTCATCACCGAACAGTTTAGGTTGGAAAAAACATCAAAGCCCATCTCATTCCACCCCTCTGGCCATTGCCAGGGACACCTTCCACTAAATCAGGTTGCTCCAAGGTCTGTCCAGGAACACTTCCAGGATTCCAGGGGCAGCCACAGCTTCTCTGGGCACCCTGTGCCAGGACCTTCCCACCATCACCGGGAGGAATTCTGGACTAACTATTTCAAGTTTTAAATTATTTTGCTTCTACACATCAGCTGTGCTTCTGCTACTCAACATACAGTTCCAGAGAACAGGCAGCTGAACTTGGCTGCCTGAACCCCAAAGGTCAGCCGGAATTAAAATGTGAGTTTGTTTGGAGCTCTGCTTTTCAAGCACATTTGTGGCCACCACATCCAACCTTCACTTCCCACAGATGCCTTGGATGTGAGGCAAACCACAGAATGCACAGTCATGAACTGAGCAGCTTATCCTCAAAATACTTCAGGTTTTCAGAATGACCTAAATCAACTACATGGACAAAAATGAGCCCCTAGGACCAGCAAGTCTTGGACAAATGGTCAGCACAATCCATTCTATTTATCTTTTTATTACAAAGCTCCAATGTGACTTTTTAAAAGCTTCTCATATTCTACTTACCATCTGCCACTCCTGTTATCACCTTGTGTGTTATTCCAAAATGATATTAATTTTGCTTTATATTTTACATACATTTGTTTTATACCTATACATACTATAGATCCTTTTCTCACCATCCTGGCTTAGGCTTCACATCAATATTTCAACAGTTTTCATCCATCAGCCATTGTTATGCTAAAACCTAGGTGTTAGCAGAGCTCTATTTTTGAAGTTGTCTGCCAGAGCATGTCTCACTCAAAGCAGCCTGTCAAAGAAATTCACCCCCAACATGAACAAAGAAAGATTGCAAAAGTAGCTGATGTCATTTTATTTTTTTTAATATGAGAACAAGGCAGCGAGACAAATCTAGATTATTACAAAACATAACAAACAATGCTATTTCYAAAGCCTACTCAAATTCAAAACTCAGAATTTTTCCAGAAAAGTTATTTTGAAATTAATTTAATTAYTTTATTTAATTAATTGGTCTGTATTACATTTGGCACAACCAACTCAGCCCATGCCTCATAACCCTTACCTTATCCTATGATGGGGAATTCCCCTGTAACAGAGTTGATTTATGCAGAAGATGTGGGATTAATTTCATGGCATCTTTACTTTGGAATGATAAATTCACCAATTAAAAAAAAAAAAAAAAAAAAAAAAAAAAAAAAAAAAAAAAAAAAAAAAAAAGGGACATGAAAGGGATAAGAATTCAAGCAAAGCCTGAATTCAACCAGGTTGTTCAATTTAAGGTCAGGTGAGGCTGAACTCAAGATACCCCTCACTGGAGCCTACTCTCAAGAACAGCAGTCCCTGGTAGTTTAAGATGATTTTTGCATTTTCTCCTCACTCATCAACCAACTCATGCTAATCATCACCTTTTCCATTAGMACAGAGCTAGAGAATGCTCTGAGAACATCTGCCTTCAATAATTCATCTCTCCCACTAATAAACCCCTGAGCCAGTGGCTGCAGATGCACCTCGCTTTTCCCCTTCCACACAAACCCTAATTACTTTTCTGAGTGTGTTTATTAGCTTGGACAGCCGCCCACCTCCCTTTTCAGCTCTCTGCTTATCATCTGCCCTTCCATGCAAATAAACACTCATAAAAGCCTGAAACCTCCTGAAGATCTTGTGGGGAACCAAAGCCCATCTCCATCATTAGCTATTAGTGCAAAGGAGGAATCTTACAGTGACACTCASGAGAAGGTTCTTTCAAGAAAAGGGCAATCATTAAGGTAGTGGTGCTCAGTTATTTAACACTTACACTCTTTTTCCTTTCCTGCCTGGGATTGWCCCTGCTCCATCACATGGGCAGCAAGCCGGGGTCCCTTCACATGTTTTCATTTCAGCCACTGCCTGAATTTCAGATCAAAAATCAAACACARCTGATCTGTAACCAATAAGTAAAGTTATTTTTCAAGCAACTGCCTTCAACATCACCAACCCAGTATCTGTAACAAAGTTAAAGGTAACAAAGCTCTTACAGCTAAGCCTTAAAGCAAGCAAAGAAATAAAACTCTTACTGACCTTTTAACACGCTGGTGCACTATTTTTTCAATTATAAGTGTAAGCTGAAAACACTAATTCAGAGTTAAGTATCAATCCCTTGGCKCATTTCTCATATTGTATTTACTACTGTTTAAAAAGAAGCATTTTAAGATTCTTCCATAGTAATTCCCACTGCTCTTAGGGAAAGGTTAAATCATGATTACCCTGATTCTGTCATTTCTGAAACAAACAAACAAACCCAGCCAAGCCCAATTAGTTACAGTAGTAAAGGAGTCTCTTGGTATTGTCACTTTTTACATTTCACTTCAGTTACTCAGAGTCAATATAAATTCTTTTCAYTGCACAGTTACTAGGCCAAAGTCAAAATGCTTTTCTCCCAGTTCAGCCACAACCGACTGATCTTCATCTCTTTCCCAGAAATCTAATTAAGTCCTTCTCATAACTGCTCAGAGAATGCAATAAGATCCCACTTCTTTGCAATATTTATTATTGCAGTTAYCAWCTTGCACCAGTTACAGCYAAGTAAAAATCTGACCAAGTCCTAARAAGTACCACTATTTTGCTTAAAACCTTCTCCAAGTGCCTCAGTCACAATCGATCTGAGACATGACTCAAGAGTGAAGGAATTTTGMAGATCCACAAAACACGGTGAAATAAAAATTAGGTCCGAGTAGCAGCCAACAGCCAAGGAAAATCGATTGCTGCCCCTGATCAGCACACAGATCACASCTCTGCTTTCTGAACAAACCTCAGAAAGTGTCCAACTCGGTTATGGCCTTAAACAATAAAGATTTGGGACTTCTGCAGTGTTCCAGTTCAGCCAGAAAATAACCAGCTCTTACTGCTCAATGCTGTGCCCTGTCCATCTGGCTAAACCCACTAACAAACCAAACTGAGCCACATTTCCAGTGCCAAATGAAATATTTCCACCAGAAAATACTTCCTGTTGACAAACAAGCATCAGCCCTGCTCACTTGCTATGTATTTCTAGGAAATAACATAGTATTTTGCAGATTTGTTTGTAAAGATAATCACTGCAAGCGATTACAGGATCAAGCACTTGATCAGATTTAAGCGTTCAATACACACTGTCTGTCTATTTACAAACACCTGGTGATAATCCCATGTTGTCCTACACACAGAGGAATAAAAGCAGTTGTGAACAGTGAGTGCTTCTTTCTAGGTAACTTGAGGAACAAGTTACCTTAAATTATACAACAAATAATTAATATTATCAAAACCGTGGCCCCGGCTACAGCCCTGGCTCTAAGGAGCAGCACCCAGCCCTCTCCTCACCCAAATCACATTTAAACTGGGAGAAACACTGTCACCTCAGCTCCTGCCATTAGGAAAAAGGATGTCATTTCCAAAGCTTTTATTCCTCTCTGTCTGGGACCACAGAGGATTATCACCAGGTGTTTGCAAACACGGCACTCCCCCTGCAAAGCTGTGAAATGCTGCAACTGCAGCAATCCAGGCAACAGTTATTTCAGCCAGGTTACACACTAACAGTGCCAGAACCCCAGCAGGAATTATTCAGAATTATTTTCAGACATAAACCAGTAGCAACCTGCTATATAATTCTTCACTGCGGTTCATGACAAATGAAAGTCCAAATTCTTTTAGGCAAACAGTGAATTATTGTGAACTGAAATGAGCTTTCAGTGAAGTGGTTCAACTTCCAGGACACATGCACTTGTTAGATTAATTCCCACTACATTTTCATCTGGTTTCCAACACAGGGGTCACTTCCAACATGCTGACCCTTGTCCCACAGGATTAGGACTTGCATTTAAATCACATTCAGGCACAGCTACATTGCTTGAAGTTTGCACAGCCTGGACAATCATTTGAAACTAAACAGACACCTGAGGGCAAGTCAGAGGAACTCCTGAGCCTCAACCATGATGGAATTCAACACTAAACTTCTGCATACCACCATGGTTTTTTACACATCTTCCAGGGASTGAAAAGTCCCTTTATTTTCAGTTTCACTAAGTATGTAGCTACTACTGGCATTTCAAGAACACACGATCTAAAATTAGCAGAAGCTGCTAGCAGCATGCATTTTWAAAAGGCCAACGCTCCTAGCAGTAAGTCAGAACGTGTTTTCATTAAACCTCACCTAGAAATTAAGATCCAAKTCATCTGGAAGGTGCTTGAATTTAATAGGGATGACATTTTTTACTGAACTGCTGAGGAGTGATACTGGTGTCATGCAACGCTCATCAGGGAAGATACTCACTCTGACTGACAAAGTTACTTCTTCAGTGAGATCTCCCTAACACTGTCAAAGCACAGATGTGGTGTGCACATCACCTCCAAGGCAATTTTCTATTTCCAGAAGGTACTGGGCAAAAAGAAAAAATACAAGCTAGAAAATCTGAAYGAACAACTTGAAATCCGTTTTTAAAACCAGAGTGGTCCTCTTAACAAAATAAAAGTTATATAGCTTAATTAATAGCTATCTAGGAGAAATTCAGTTAACATTATATGAACAGATTTGTCTCAGATGCCACTCACTCCCCAAAAGATACAAATTTTATATGAGAAAATTTGTCCTGTTTGCACACTCTGAATATCCAACAGCATCACCGTAGAAATCATATTGCATTGATTTTGGCAAGTTTGCCTCAAAATTGGCAACTCTTCCATCACTGCAACATTTTTGTGCAAGTTGGGAATTTAGAATTTTACAGTATCAACACAAGAAMCACAGGTTTCAAGAAGGCTACAGCCAGAACAAGTAGATGGAAAGAAACTTCACAAAAATGCAGCACAGTATTTGTAGCAGCCACATTACAGTTAGTTATACCATTTATCTTCACTGAGCACTTCTACAATTTAAAAAAAAAAAAAATCAACACCTGATCTGAACCCTGAATATTCAGAAAATAAGATAAATGAAATTTCAAACTCCTAGCATTACTGCAAGCACAATAGCAAAGAAAACTCGTTGATTTATCCAGAAATACTGTAACCTGTGCATTCTGCTCCCAAACACTTCAAGTTCCTAACCCCTGGTATCATGTCTTAAAAACTAAAGGTGAAAATTATATGGGTGATTGTTCAGCAATGTTGAAAATCTTCCACTGAAGATTTAACTTGTGATGCAAGTTTAACTTGTACTAAAAACCTGAAAACCTCAATCCTGTGTTTTTCACTGAAGTACAAGATCACATTTCTGAAAAGCTGAAGATGTTTTGAGCAGGTTACTGCTCTAACTGGGATGTATCCACAGTCATCAGTTATCAGATTACTCAAACACCTCAGTATCAGGTTAACTAGGGAAAAGGAAGTATTAGGACAACATGAGAAGGCTGATCTGTGCTGGCCTGTTAGCTTATTTTTTCATTCAATGAAATTTCCTGATAAATATTTCCATGGAAAGTTTGTGTTGGCAAAATTCTCATCTCCACAGCACTCTGTGGTTTTCCACACTCGCTGACAGAAGGAATCAGCTACAGAGCCCTCTGATTTTGTTGTGCAGACAGACAAGGGAAGAAGGATTGAGTGAAAGGAGACCCAAGTCAAATGTACTTGAGACTCAAGAACTTTGTGAAAAATAATCATTTGCCACAGAATGCCTRTTGCTCAATGCAAAACTTAACTGTGTTTTGGCCAACAGTTACTCCACTRAGTGCTGCAATTATCTCAACATTAAGGGATTATCAGAGTCACCCATTAATTTAAAAATCACTTAGATTATACCATACAAAGTCACCKACACTGAGCAGCATTAGCATAAGACAACAGTTTGACTTCAGGAAGATGTTCCCGATTTCACTCAAGCCTAGGACACCGTGCAGATTTTCCAGGATATAGAGATCCTTTGTTCTCCACTGCACTGGGTCTTGAGATTGCAACAAACTGTCCTTTTCACACGCAGGTCTCTGACAACCCGACCATCCTCCAAAAAAAGAAAAACTCAATCAAAAGTTTAGCATGAAGACAGATTTCCTTTCCTTAATATGGTTTGGGATGGAAGGATCTTCTCTCCCAGGGAAACATGCTCACGTTCGTTCGGGTCTGGAATTTATTTTAGGGCCTGCAATTTATTTTACAGCCTGCTAAGTCACTCAGCAGCAAGAGCTTCYGTGCAGCATCCTACCCTGCTTCTGTTCCTGAAGGAAAAGGAAGTTTAGGTGTAAGACAGCAATTCACTGAACAGAGCCAAGAGCCCTCCAACACCTATCAGCTTTGCAACAGCAAATTAAATATCACAGGCTCACCCACTCTTAAACTACGCTCTCAAAAGACCGTGAAGATCTACTTCTGTTTTTAGCAACTTTATATTCGGCTGCTCAACTTTACCACAAGTCTTCCACAYTTCTAGTATTATTTTCAGCTAAATCCAACCTGGGAATCAAGCAGCACATCACCTCATTTCAAATTCAAGTTGAATGGAGGTTGTAGTAATTCCAAGGCACAAAGGAGTAGAGTAATATAATCCTCAGGTTACAGACTTTGCTTACCTGACTAGCTTAAAGAGGCTTTACTCTGTGGGGGTTTAAAAAGAATTAAAATAAAAGCTTAATTTCTTTCTCCCCAAATCACTCTCAGCATCTTTATTTATTATTAATCAGGTCTCATCTGCTCAATACATCATTTCCATAAGATTAGCAATCAGCCACATGTTACAAGATGACAACAAATCCTGTGTCCTTTTCTCAATACAAAGCTTTCACCTCCTCAAATGTAAACACAGAGCAGAAGCTAAAACAGTTTGTTGCCTTTATGCAAGTCAGCCCAGATGAAAAACACCATATTACAGAAAATAGATTTGATTTTCAGTCGCAGTTATTTAAATCTTATATCATAATTTATCATTAGCAAGGGCCTTTATCTATTCCTCCTTATGAATACTCCCGTCACATCTCACTTGATTGCAACATAAATACAAGTAACTTGATTTACTGTTCTTTTCAGGGRATTAATAAAACACTGGGTTTTATTTTAAATAGGTGAAAGTTAACTGCAAATTCATACATTTCCTGACAAGAGGATGGAAGATACAAATTAAACAAATSCCAAGCAGTTAAAGTATTTGTTTTTACATCAACTGCTCATTATTATGTAGCACATATAAATGTCTAAATACAGAAATTATTCTGAGAGTTGGCAATCACAGAGACCAAAACCAGAACCAGATCCAGCAAATCCCTTCACAACATCCAAGCAGATGAAAGTCATAATCTAGCAGCCTTCAAAATTCTCTCAAGTTATGTCATTTTAGTTCCTATCTCAAAGTCTCCCAGAACAGCTGCTTGTCCTTGAGTATTACAAGAATTTGGCTTCTTTTTACTTCCAAAAGCTAACAGCCTGCAACCACTCAAGAAGTTTGGAGAGTAAAACCAATGTACACTGAAGCTGCTACATTCCAGCTGTCACCTATGTTTCAATAGCCTGTTTGTCTGCTTGAAGGCAAACACTGAGCAAAAAATGGTTCTTGCAAGTMAGGAAACCACTCACTATCCCATACCTCAAGTGTGTATAGCTATCTTGACCATTAAAATCCATTTTTACAGCTCCACAGGAATTACTTACAAGCTATTAGAAAACAAATCCCACTCTCTCTCCCCAAGTGATAATTTTCCCTCATCAGCATCAGAGCTTCTACATTCCCAAGCAGAAGATCAAACCTAATACACATCTCATACACAGCTCCCAGGTTTTCAAATTCCATTTGTTTTCACACAGTTTTTTTGTCCTCCAGACAGACTCAGCTGGATGCAAACTTTTGGCAACTGGTTGTGGCTCCAGGACCAGCAGCAACCACACTGGGCTTTCAGTTCACTCTGCTTGATGGGGAACTGCTGCATCCAAAACACAGAACGCACCGTGGATGCCTGCAGATGAGCCACTGTCACTATTATAGAGGCAACATCCTCAAGATGCTTATTGTACTGTCTGCTAAGACTCAGGTTTTTATATTCTGATTTAAAAACTGGACCAAAATTAGGCTGGTCTAATTTTTTGCATTTTTGAGTCTGTAAGGGATGGTTATATCACAGTAATTTGGCAGTACAAAATCTGGAGGACAGTTCATAATCATTATTATCCTGTTGCCATCCTTGCTGCTTTTCCAGAGCTTTACAGAAATTTCAATCAGGTGTCTTCAAGTTCAAGCCCACTGCACTGATTCTTGATTTTGGTTTTTCGCACTTTAATGTGTAAGAAGTGCCTTTAATGTGTAAGTTATGCCCACAGATAAGTTCTTCTCAATCTAGATATGCTCCTCACAGCAGACCCATTGAACAGCCCAAGGAGTGGCTAGCAGAAATCAACCTGACTAGCCAAAGACTCACAGATTAGCAGAGGGTTTTTCTGGCATCCTGTAGTGTTCTCCACACACTATTCCTAGTGAAACCTGTAGCTAATCACTATCCAGGGAATATATTACCCTGAGGACAATAAATGTCCTGTCTCTGCTGACATACCTAACTAGGAACAGCCTTTTATTGATGTCATCAAGTTCACACAGGCAAACAAGAGACAGATKCTGAGACAATAGACAGAGTTCATATTGAGGAAGAACATAGATTTATGCAACTGTGTTCATCCCTGTTTGTAGCAGGCTGTTGTTTTGGATTGGTTTTTTTTTAATTACAGCCTCAATGATCTTGTTTGAAAAAACTCCAATCCCATTTGTAATTGGATCTGTTTATCCATATTTGATTTCCCTAATGTGGCATCACTCACCAACTTTTATCAAATATCATCACTTACCTACTAGGCAATATTTCCATCTGCTGAGTAGAGAAACAAAACCAGTAGAGTACACAAAACCAGCTGCAGAACGTCAGACAAGGAGGAGAAATGTCTCAATGTTGCATGGTAACACAGGTTCCTCTGACAGCACCTTTCACTGGAAYTCAGAAATACCAGACAACAACTACAACACTCCAGTGTTGCTTCCAACAAGATGATGGTATTTGTACTCAAGTTTCTAGCAGGTAGCCGGTTCAGCCTGAGTACACTGCCTTATTTACATACTAATTTAAAAAAATAATCAGCTGAAACACCACCAGGAGCTACCTGGGTCCCTACAAATTCTGGCAAAATTAATTTTCCCCATTTCTCTACCGAGTTTTTAAAAAGCTATTGGCCTAGTTAGCAAATCAAGGGATATAAATATGAGCTTTGATTTTAATAACATGTCATTACCTAACAACAAGTAATCCCTAAAGGGACATAKTTGCACTTTTTAGGTCACCGAGGTATTTTGCCTCTTGCTGTTGACAGGCTATATTCAAATCACAGCCAAACACCKGTATTTAAATGCTTTTTGCTTCCAAATTGACTAATTTCTTTCAGCTGTCTGTAATCTCATTTCAGTGCTTGCTGTGAGAGCAAGCCAGTCAGGCTCAAATTAGAAAACCTGATATGATTAAAGTGTCTAAATCACCTTGAAATATTAAGTTTGAGATAGATTAATGTTCATTTTGTCAAAMACCACTTTAATCCAATATGTTACAGAAGCAAAGCAATCCTCCCCATTCGGACAGAGAGCAGTCTGCACAACTCCCAATGCTGGAGAATCAATTCCCTCCTGAAACAGCTCTTGCCTTATTCAAGGAAAGATAAAAATCATCTCTTCAGCCTGTTGCATTCCATAATCTAACATTGGGATGTTCCCTATCAGCCTAGAAATACAAAAGCTTTTTCGCTTAAAGTTGATTTGCACAGTAAAATAATCAAAGACAGAATCACAGTCAAAATACCTTCACTATCCCAAAACTGCATGATATCCCTATTTCATTTTCCTTATGTTTTCCCACTGCAGTTTCTGCTGCACTGCTGACATCACCCTCAATTCGAATGCCACACCATGTTTTCCATTACCTAAAACTGCACAGACAAGTATAACACATATTCTACTTTCACCATATAGATAACAACAATGTAAAAATGATTACCATATAGATGATGGTAATTTTCCATCTTAAGGGGGGGAGGAAAGCCTGCTCTGGAATATATTTTCAGCTGTTATTTAAATCCCACAAAGAACAACAATGAGACTACATGAAAGCCACTGAATTYCCCCTTTAACATTACAGTGACTAAAATGGACCAGCATTCGAATTAAGCATTTAGAGCAAAACAGGGGCCCCTAATTGTTTATGTTTGTCTGCAGACCAGTTTTAAAACACATGTAATGCTCCATCTTAAAAGCTTTTGTCAGATAATTTGGAGGGGATTAGCAAGTGAGCAATTAGTACATGCAGTTCACATCAACTACCACRCCAATTAGCATCATAAATCAAACCAGCAACCCTCTGACTGAATCCCATTACGCAGGAAGCAAGATGTTCCARTAAGCAAAATATTCCCAGAGAAATAATGTCTTTCTGGAAGTCACATAGGGCTCCTGACTTCAGCTAAAATAATACTTTTAACAGATATTAAGCAGTTATCAAGGCAGATGTCTGCTGTAAATATTGATAACCTGGCACCCAGACACCAATACACATCCCTCCCTTCCTCCAGCTCAGAGGTCACACACACACCTGGGTATTCAGCCCAGCTTTTGCCTCCAGCAAGTTGTGCCCCACCCTACTTAAATTTCATTTGCAAGGTAAGTCAATAGCCAGATCCTTCCATCCATAAACTCATGTATTGTTGTACATCCAGATGCTATTAAATGCCACAACCTCAYAGCGGTGAAGCATTTTTGAAACTTAATTAATGCAGGTTAAAATTAGACTCTTATTTTGCATGAGAAAAATAATGAAATGGGACTAMATGGATGAGTTGCCTCAGGGTGTAGGAATCRTTTCCACAGCTTGTTTCTGCTCCTYCCCGCTTGTATTTACTCAGCTCCAAGGGTGGAACTACAGATTGCCATTGAAGTAACAGAAATGCCACAGAAAAGTGATAAACCACTACAGCAAGGTCCCACCTGCACTCAGGCTGCAGCTATAGATTTTTGCTGCATTCAGAACATACCAGTAGCATTGTGAATTTTTACAGTTTCATCATCCATCATCCATGTCACCCCTGTGCAAGGGCTCAGAAGCTGGCCCAGGGACCCACAGAGATCTTTCAATCCCAAGCCTGAACAGAAATCCAAAACAAATTTTAAGAAGGAAAACTATTATTCAGCTTTATTCACAGTAGAAAGAGAATAATCCTATTAGTTCTTCAGCATGTATTGAAAACACGAACAAAGCTTTACTACACAAGCACTTTTAAACTCTGCCACATCATTGATTTTATGTTCATGACAGCAATGGCACATTATTTTCCTTCATTGCCATTACTTATTAGCTTTGATAGTTGTCAATTATACTCTTGACAATAAAACCARTAACACCTTCTGGCCAGAAACAGAGATGGTGCAATTCCTAACAAAATTATTTTTATTATGAGAATCCTCAGAATCAAATACCCACATCTGTTAAGACTTTCCAAGCTATCATCCTAGTTTTAGTGCTAAAAAGTGATCCAAATCAAAGATCTATAGCCCATCCTTCTCTTGAGAACTCCATATCTGCTTTAYAACCTGCCTCCCACAGTAGCTACAGAGGCAGATATTTAGCTGTATGTCATTTCAGTGATAGTAAGGTCCTATCTCTGACTTTTGATTATTTCTTATCAGGCCAGATTTGTCATGTCATGCCACCTAACCCAAATATAAACACCTGCCAGGTCTATCCATGAGCTGTACAACAGCTGTAACATCAGTTAATGTCATCTTTCCACATCAGGAAGAACTTAGTCACTGAAGCCTAACTTATATCATTACACTAAGTTCACCAAAAAAAAAAAAAAATCAATATTCAAACCACAGAAACCAAAAGTAGCTCAATTACTACTTATCTTCCAGCATTACTCAAGGCTTAGTTTCCAAGACATCCTTTGCATCCTGCAGTCAGAGCAACATTTAASCAGCACAGGTAATTTGCTAGGCCAAGCTCATGACGAAAGTGTCACTGGTTCTTACTGCTACAGTTGGCTTCATGGTTTTCTCCATTAGTGTGCTACAGCTGCCACAGGAAGGCTGAGGGATGACCTGATTTTTGCCTTTGAGACATTAAAATTACTATCAAGCTTCAAGCCACCACAAGGAGTTTCACTGAATGAGTTTTCTGGCTGTAWCAGTGTAGAAAGCAGGAGGGAAAATGACTATTCCATCAATTTGCACCTGGTAACCCAGTTCAAAGCAGCAGATTTAAACTGGAAGGCACAGCTCTGAGAACATTCCTAGATCCTTTTTATAATACAGTTACCAAGCTCTACAACTACCCTCCCTAAGTATCTGGGCAAACCTTGAGATTGCWCCCTGGACATGTATTTCAACTCCATGTTTGTCAGTGCATTCACAGCTTTGGACATTTTAATTTCCTTCCCTAGTAACAGAGAGTTTTCCTGAGTTTGGCTGGTATCTTTGAGGAAATTCACTGCTGGATAAAAACAGCAGCTATCAAAACACTGTCTGGTCTTTCACAGCAAGGTCACCCTCCTGAACCACAGAATATTTTGAGTTGGAAGGAACCTGGTCCACAAGAATCATTGATCCAACCCCTGGCTTTGCACAGACACCCCAACAATCCCACCCTGTTATCCAAACGCTTCTGGAGCTCYGGCAGCCTTGGGGTTGTGCSCATTCCCTGGGGAGCCTGGGCAGTGCCCCACCACCCCCTGGGGGAAGAACCTTTTCCTARTATCCAATCTAAACATCCCAGACACAGCTTCATGCTGTTAAAAGATGCTATAACAAAGGGTTCCACAGATACCGGGGGAAAATTGAGGAAAAAAGAAAAATAGGAAAGTAACATCTCTTCAACTAAACTTTCACTTGAAAACCAAAACTCTCAAGTCCAATATTATTCTAACCAGGCACAAAATTCCTCATCTGTCCACACACTGGCCATCTCCACATTCCCATGGCAGGCATCTGAATAGGGATGTTGCTCAAGTGATGCAAAAAGCAGCCGGCACACAAGGCGTTAACTCAGACACACCAGCGTTTGCCAGGTTAAATGGGATCCATTTAACTGAYTGCTGTCTGGGCATCCAGTGCCACGCTTTTAGCATATTTCCTCTGGAGAGCACAGTTGCTGTGATACCTAAAAGACAGGCTTCCTGGCTGCTCTCCTGAGCATGAGAAGCTCAAACAAAGATAATGSATCTTTCTCATTTGAACCTACTGTATCTGTATAACCAAGGACTGGTGCTACAAAATCCTGCACCAGTGACTGTCCTGCTGYGTCAATCCTCGTTCCGGTTATGGAACTGAAAAATTATAGAGACAGTGGTAGAATCAACAGAAAATTTACTAAAAGGAACAACATTTGCAATTTTAGTTTAATAGAAAATGCAAACACTACCAAGTTCAAGGTTTCAAATTAAGTCGGGCAGAGCACTGATTTGGTCTAGGCTAGAAAGAGTTCCTCAATCCCTTTAAAAATAATTTTAAAAAATTGAAAAATGTAAGCTTCTCATAGACAAACACAAATACAAAGTAATACAGCTAAAGCCATAGATGCAATTCYAGTGTTCCTCTTCCCTCTGCTTGTCTCTCTTTCTTCAGTATAAAGGAGGAGATTACCAAAGTGTCTAATCATTAGCTTTACATCCACCATCCACCTATGTAAACTAGCAAAACTACAAAGGAGACACTGAAATTACATCTTTCAGACACATCAACCCTGTGGTTTTAGTACTGGCTTCCTGAAGTGGTTAACTGAAGCTTATTCAAGCAGTAAGAATGACTTGTTCCTTCACTGTTCTTTCTCTGGTTTAGAAATGCACCACTATCTCAACACCCTTTCATCTGTACCACTASGCAGGCTCCAAATATATTAGTCAGAATCCTGCAATGGCATTAATGAGGCTGAATGTGCACATACTGATTAAGTAACACATCTGCTTCCATCCACTTAAAAAAAATATTAAATACTTCCAGAGGGCTTTGGAATTGCCAGTTGCCCACAATGGACTCACCATCACCACCAAGGAAACCTGACAACCTTGCTGTTTCTACCTTGGAATTAAAATTTAAAACAAACTTTCTAAGAAATCAGAGATTCCTGGTTAGCCAAAATACATTTAAGTGAGATGTCACCTTATTTCTAACATGGGTCACAAGAGTTATGTGCATTTATAACCTTAGCACAATTACAACAAAAGCACAAATTAACTGCAAACAACTTCAGATGAAAAACTACTAAGAAGTAATTGAAAAGCCTTTCCTCACAGGCACAGGAAAATCCTAAATTAAAAYTAAAATTCTTTTCAGTCTCCCTTGCTATAGAAATCACAAAAGTCTTTACAGCAAAAAATCAGCATCTCAACTTGTCGACATCTGGCACTGTCTTTGCTCAATTATTTCATGGTGTGAGGACTGGTAAGAACACAAAAGAAAAGCAGAGCCACAGCTCTCCCTCAGTATAGGTGACACGAAGACCAGACAGTGCTTGAAGGCAGTCAAGGACAAAAACTAATATAAGACAAATTTCTTACTCCCACACGTTAGGATTATCAAAAGTATTAAATATACTACTTGCTCTCTCAGAACAGAAAACTATCCACTGTAGATTACTAAGCAATCATTCTGGATTTGTTCCACAAATGATGTGAAGCTGTGTGTATGAAGGTCACAAAGAAAACCCTTCACATAAAAACTAACAGTTGCAGAAAGGGATGTTTGAAATGCACTGTCAGCAAAAGGTCACACAGTTGAGATGCAGCTGAGTTTTTTTGGAGCTTACATTACCTTTTCTTCAAAGATTTGCCAAAAATATCAACAGTACCATTCACCTTCCTTATTGGTAAGGACAAAACCAATCCCAGTGGTGACGCAGTAGAGAACAGAGTATTCCTGAGGTCTGGGGAGATGTTGTTCAATTGTCTGGCACTACTCCAACTTCCTTCATTAGCCAGAAACACTGTGGGATTTCTTAATTYCACTTACAAACATACTGGAGCCTGACAGTTCTAAGTGCATCCCGTAAATATTAGCAATTAATGACACATCTCATATTCCCACCTCAGTTTTCACTGCACTATCAAAGATACAAACCTGTTCCTTCAGGTGGCAAATTTAAGACTAAGGCCATGGCTACTTCCAGTGCTGGAAAATAAGCACTTTTCCTAATTGAAAAAATAGATCTTGTGAAGACAGTTACAGCTTGAGCATTGATGTCACCTTTTGGAAACCGCAAGTGCCATTTTGTTACTKCTCAGTACCAGGCAGAAAACACAGCAACCTAGCTTCCAAAGYGTTTCCTTTTCCCAAGAGCCTAAGTTGAGCAAAAGCAAGTCCAAGGTCCTATCTGATGCACTGTGGAGTGCCCCCTCTTAGGGAGTAAGACTCATTTGCCAATTTAAATAGAAATAAAAACAGTGGTATGTATACACAGCAGCACGAACTCTTGTATCAGCATTACTGCCTGCTGCTTTCAGCTAATCCCCCAAAGCAAACGGTGGGAGAAGGCCGGCACACTCCCTGAAAACCCTAAAACCTCACAACACATTTGTTCCATCAACATCAGCTGATCCACAGCAGGTCGCCTTTTCTGCCCCAGGGAAAGAAGTTATCCTCCCAAGTTAACGGTTTAATGCTTTCCTCTTGATCTGTAACTCTTCTGCGCTTGCTCAAAAGCATCTGATATTTAATCAGGCAGCTTTTGCAGAGAATTGCAATGAAGCGTATAATTTAAAGCCAGAATAAGACATTCCAGGAACTTCAGACACAACTATCAAACCTAGTTTTTAGTTTACCATGCAAATGCAGTTAATATCAAGCATGTGAATCTTCCTGTTTACCCATGCACTGGACTCTGCCATCTCCACAWTAAAAAGAAATGTCTTCCCATTTTCCTATGAGCCACAAAGACTGAAAAACATGCACTGCATTTCACAAATTTCTTCACAGTGGAGGCCTACAAACAGCAAGACTGGATCACAGAACGGTTTGGGTGGGAAGGGACCTTCAAGATCATCGAATTCCACCCCCTGCCATGGGCAGGGACACCTCCAGCTATCCCAAGTGGGCATCCTGTGCCAAGGCTCCCCACCCTCCCTGCAAAGCACTCTCTGAATGTTACCTTTGAGCCAGGTTAACACACAGCTCAGGGCACAAAGCTGCAGGTGCACAATCAGCAGAAAAGAGCATTAAGAGACTTGTCCCAAACACGTTGCCCTGGCTGTTACAGGAAACAATCATCACCCAAGTCAATGCTTACTGCGTATRTGCAAGCTCAGAAAGTACCTGAATACACTTACTCACCAGGTATGCGCTCAGATTCCCTATGCCTGAATCACCCCAATTTAATCCCCCAGCAAACCTACAAAAATGACACCTTCTCATGCTCTATTGTGCTCGGCCAGAAATCTGAAACAAGATGGTTGTTTGGAGAGTCAGTTTGATCATGTCAAATTATATAGTTTGATCAACAGTTCCAAGATGCAAACACAAGTTTCAAGAGGCCAATTGCCCTCATGGTTTCAAGATGCAACTGTCTTATTTGATGCCTGGAGTTGTTTTCAGCTTTGGTCATTAATGYCTAAATATCTGAACTATGCCATTGTTCTTCAGATGTATTAAAATAATATAACAAATACCCTAAGTCAGAGAATCCCACAACGGTCTGGGTTGGAAGGGACCTTAAAGCCCATCCAATTCCACCCCTGCTGTGGGTAGGGACACCTTCCACAAGATCAGGTTGCTCCAAGCCCTGTCTAAGCTGGCCTTTGAGCAGTTGTAGTCTTGTATTTCCCAACAGAAAAGAATGCTTCTGCAGGACATACATTTTTCAAGTAATTTGTCTCAGACTTCAGTAGCAATGAAAGTGTTAAGATACCATTGCTGCCTCAACTCCAAAACTGAGTATAATTCCTCCAATAACRTTGTCCCCAACGTAATACCAGCATTCAAGAGTTGCAAAGTTGGAGGGCTCCAAAAATTAGATGCCTCTATGGACCATGCATCTTAAGAGTTTTAGCTCCACCCTAAATTATTTATTTTCAAGAAACAGTACTTTTTAAAGTGACCAAAGGAAAAAAAAATAAAGCAAAGTTTGTACCTTCTATCATTTTCTCCCACCCACACACTTCCCAGTGCATTTCTGCACCATCCTGAGCAAGTTATTTCCAAACATACAATTTCATTTTCCCTAAGACTTATACTATTTCTTGATAATCACTTCATCATCATCATTTCAAAATTCAAACTAGCATTTATACATTCTTTTTAAAAATTATTTTCAGCAGAAAAGCTAGAACACAGCAATTYGTAAGTACATAATGTCTGGTATGACATTGTAAAGCAACAACTTCCCCTTAAATAAATAAATAAAAACTACTTCAGATGCTCAACACCTGCTGCATCAACATGTTTTTATTAAAGTATATTAGTGAGTGTTTTGATAGACTATAAATGTCTACATCATCTTGGCTTAAGTGTTTTAAAGTCCTTTCATGAAGGACTAAAAATTAAGTTTTTTACCATCTTTCCTTGGTTCTCCATCATGCTAAAGTTTGTAACAATATAGTGCTGGTCTCAGCCTGGGTGATACAAACTGGAACTGACACACTCACCTATTACCCACCCTTGCAGACCATCACTCCTTGAAACCTCAAGACATTTCCAGCACCTTAAAGACYACTGAAGGCAATTCATATTTTCCTCTCCCCATTTCTAACCGCACAAGATACTTGATGTAAGAAATGTTTAATGTCGATCAGGCAGTGATGTTGTGAACTACTAAACACAGGAAGGCAGATTTTACTACAGTAAAGCCTATGTAACAGAATAATAGTATTAATTACACTGTTATTAAACTAATGGAACAGTCTAAGTAACAATATCTTAAACTGACKGGCTACTTAGTATGAATTTCCTACAAAAAAATACAGAACAGGAGTGTATGCTTTTAAACTGCTGACTTTTCAACTCAAAGACATGCAAGAAGCTGGAAGTACCCCACTTTTTTTTTCAGCACCTTTATCCACTGAGGAAAAACTAATGAAGTACCATCACCCACAACAGTTTTATTCAGTATCACATGGAACTTAGAATAATACAAGGCAAGAAATCTCTGTGCAAAAAGTATGGACAAGTCAGTTTAGGACCCAGTTTAGGACCCATTTTAGCAGGTGCTCTCTTCATATTAGACAGAACTCTTGTACTTGAATGTAAACAACTGCTGCTGAAAAGGGCGCTTTAATTTCTGATTATTTCAACAGTCTTTGGTGCAGCGAGTATGCCCAGACACTCCTATAGTAGAACTCCAAAGGTAAAAAGAAAGAGGGCTTACGTGGCCAATAAAATCTAAAGTGCTGGAAAGACAGTGCCACTCYACACAGAAAGAAAATTCTGGGAATCAGTAATAGCACCTCAACTTCACTCAGAAAGTCCCAAATTGCTTAAGATTCCAGGCATGTTCTTCTCCAGAGCTGTCAAACCTCTCTAGAGCAGGAGAGTATTAAATGAGCTGTTCAAGAAGCACACATCGGTTGGAGTTTCAGTTTAAAGTGGCCTGTACTAACAAGTCTAGTACTCTATACAGGGTACAGCTCTCCTTGCACGGGAAGGAACTACCTCAGCAGAAAGTTACTTCGTATTTTCTCACAGCAACCACATGCCAACCACACCGCGATTCCTGTCAGTGAACCTCGAGTACCCTGAGGTCAAAAGATTCTGTGATTTGGGGAGTATCAGTACAACACTAAACTCTTTGCAGCAAAATCGGAAGGCAACCACCACAAACCAAATGTCTGTTTTCCCTACATGMAACACATGGCACTACCACACAAATTTAAAAGCTGCTATCAGTGAGAGTTAGCTAAAGGAGGTTTACAAAAAATACAACCTGGTGGAGTTATAGTTTAAAGGAGAGAAGAGTTGCTATTTTACCTCTTTAAGTCTTGAACTATTCAATTTTTAAATATTTAAGAGCTAGATGAAGAGCCCTCAGAAGACAGAAAATACACTTGTTTTCTAGATAAATCGTTCCCATCAATCAGAGCTACTGCTCTCATGACTCAATGTCCAATGAAAGTTAGACAGCAAATTATCTATGAAGGTTTTACTCATCCTCTCTGCTTTTGAAACATGTTTGTAGGCTGCTATTTTGGTTTTCAAGTCTTTGTGATTGACAAATGAGCTGAGCCACAGTTAGGTAACAGAAATCATTAATACACTAAAAGACTAACACAA
The DNA here is from genome assembly GCF_030028575.1 of Malurus melanocephalus. Taxonomy (NCBI): domain Eukaryota; kingdom Metazoa; phylum Chordata; class Aves; order Passeriformes; family Maluridae; genus Malurus; species Malurus melanocephalus. The sequence goes on from NW_026623252.1 coordinate 4,555,972, forward strand.
GTCACATGCTAAGGAGATAACTATAYACAGTGCTCCACATCCTCCTCCCACTGCCACACGAACTTGGCACATCACTRTAGCCCAAGCATCTTATTCAAGAAACATTTATACCACGTAAACATGTATTAATTACCACATGAAAAAATGTTCTGCTGAAGGCATAAYCTATCCTGCAGAAATCCAAACACTAGCAGCATGGAGAAAGCTTGTGCCACAGTTTTCCCCACATATGTATTAGTAAGTTTTCACCTTTTTAGAAGAGGAAAAAAAAGGCCAAGTACTCTCAGGAGGGGACAGCCCCACACCACAATTTCAGTAGTGGCTGATAAAACAGAATGTGTACAAATCTCTAGCACACACTTGGTCAGATGTAGATACTTAGTTAAGGATTGCTCTGTAGTGACAGGCACTGCCAGCCTCCCTGCCTCGCCGCGCAACACACTAAACCCAAAATGTTTGCAAGAACCACGTTGTCTGTCTATTCAAGATTCACTGCTCAAAAAGCACACAAATAAATCTTTCAGGCAACAATCTCAATAGCGGCTTTTCCATCAGGACGTTTTGATGACATATCATTTAAAGACCAGTTAGGCCACCAACACAAGATGGTTTTACGCAGCTCTATTTCAGCTGCTGTACATCACACTCTGCTACCCTGAATCCCTTCCAAAACAGCGACAGGATACTTCAATTGAAAAGGCACACAACGTGAAGCTTAGCAAGTTATCATGCAAAGTAAGTCAAAAACCTCTCCACAAAATACATATTCTTAGCCAAGAGTATCTGCTCTTTTTAACTCCACCAACATTTAAGAAAAAATATCTGCGGACTTCCCTACGCTGGTGATATTTTTCCTTATTTTGTGCATCCTAAGCAGTTCAAGTCTCTGTAGTGCTCCTGCAGGGATAGATGCACATAAATCTAAGCTTACAGGGCTGTTATCTCCATCTTGCCTCCCGACCTGTTTTTACGCTACTGCACAGACCGATACCGCTCCATCACCCAGCTGCACGTCTTGTTTACCCACTTCACACCACTAAACCACAACCCACACTGTCTCCATCACACGCTGCAGGGAGCGCTGAAGAAAATCTCATCTTCCCGAACCCTTCTGCAGGCAAAACGAGCATCATCCTTCCCACCGTATCCCAGTCCGAAGGTGCCCGCTGCTCTCTCGCACAGCAGCGGATGAGTAGCAAAACAACTTCTAAATCCCACAAATCCCAACAGAGGGGCCACCCAACAGAGGGACATTCAGTGGGGGAAAACGATTGAGACCAAGCCGAAACACCTCCCGCTCCCTGAAAACGACTGCCTCGAGGGTGGAGGAAGGGCAAGCAGCCCGGAGCGGGGAAGCGGCTGCTCCCAAGGACCCGCGGGCCATGGACTGGCGGGCACGGGGGGGTGCAGTGCAAGGGGCTGGGGAGATGGAGGAATGTGGGTGAGGGGGAGCAGAACCATGGGCTGGGATAAATATGGGGGAATAGGGCCATGAAGGGGAGGGGGC
>NW_026623252.1:4558413-4593670 GCF_030028575.1 Malurus melanocephalus
CCCCCCCCGCCCCGTGCCGGGCCGGCAGCAGCGCCTCGGCCTCGCAGCGCGCTGTCACTTCACGACGGCGGCGGCGGGGCGGGGCAGGGCGGCCCCCGGCCCCATGGAGGGAGGGAGGAAGGACCCGCTCCTGGTCGCGGTCCCGGTCTCGCTCCCGCCGCCTCCTCAGCCCCTCACGGCTCCCGGTGCCGGTCCCACCGCTCCCCCCGGTGCGCGCGCCTCTCCCCGGCCAATGGCCGGGCCCCCCCCCGCACGCGCGCGCCCCCGCGGCAGCCAATGGTCGGGCCCCGCCACGGCCTCGCGCCCTCCCGCGCGCTCGCCCCGCGTCCTTCCCCGCTTGCCCCGCTTCACGCTGGCGCAGGCCACGCCCGCCGAGTAACGTCACGGCGCAGGCTCTGCGCTGCCCCCCAAGGGCACGCTGGGAAATGTAGTCCCGGCGGGAGGCGCTGAGGGAGGGTCGGGGCGCGCAGCTCCGCGTCCCCTCAGGGACACCAGGCCCGCCCCGGAGCCGCCCTTCGCCCCCGCCCCGCCCCGGGGAGGCGGGGCCYGTCCCTCGACTGCCCGCTTGTGCTCACCCCGCAGCGAAGGACTGMGTCCCGGAATGTGAGCCTGGCCCCTGCGGCCGCTGGAGCGCTGAAAGTGACTAAAGTAGGAGATTGATGGGCCAGCGCGCCATTGTGCGCCATTCACGCCTGGAATGGCAGCCCCATCCCTGGAAGTGTCCAAGGCCGGCTTGGAGCGCCTTGGTCCAGTGGAAGTTGTCCCTGTCCGTGGCAGGGGTGGAATTGGGTGATCCTTAAGGTTCCTTCCATCTCAAACCATCCTATGACTTGTCAGAAATGTTTATCTCACGGAGTAATGAAGCATTGTTGTCATTGCATAAACAAGGGTTGTTAGCAATACCATTTGCAACCCAGCCGGGCACTGTCAGGCATTGACCCCAATTAATCCATTTTTAGGATCGATATTCTATGGATTTAAGCTTCAACGCTGTGAAACGTGGAGCAAACTTTGCTATGAGAAACAGCATAAGGACAYGTTGGTGTAGGATAGCCTCAGGAAAACTGCATCTATCCATTCCACTGACATATACCACAGCAAGCAAGCGTGTAATTTCAGTAATTTTAACACCAAAATATCTTTATTTAGGTATTAATGATGCTGATGAGAATTTGTGAMACATAAGAGGATTTTTGCTTTCATTTACCTTAATCTGTTTGAATAAGCTAAATGTGTGTAAAAAGCTGGATGAAAGCTATAATTCTTCCCTTTTTCTCCCTTTRTCCTGATCTGGAGCAGAGGCACTACCTCACATTATTTGTCTTTCAGAAAATGTTAAAACAAGCAGCAGAGCCAAGACTCAGGCAACAGCCTCTGCCGTATGTGGGGCCGGTTGTTTCCACTGCTGCCATATGCTTTGTGTTCTTCCAACTCTAAAATTCATAGAAAACAGCTCCCAGAGCAGTCTCAGTTGTAAATGAATGCAACCACTGCACACAAATTATCGAAGCATTAARACCCTGTGTTAATATAAAGCCTTTTGGTAATATTTTCATCAATAGTCCTCCTGCGAAGCCTTTGCTACCCTGGATTTTTACTATATAATAGCTTTTGTGTAAGCTTTGTAAAATCACAGCAAAATTCAAGCTACTGTTGCAGCTTACTTAGATTTCTCATGTAAGAAGTCCTTAACAATAAGTGGTTTTTTGCTGTGCCTGCTGCTGAGATTAGCCTGAAATGCTGCTAGAGGTGCACAGAGAGATGCTGAACACCTCTCTACTCTGAAACTTGGTTCTGGAGAGTCTGGCATCTGAAGTGTTCCACCAAACTTTAATGTGAACTGGCAGAGAACGGACTTGGGCACCACTGCTGTGAGTGGGAAGGAATTTAGGTTTGTTTTTCTTTGGTCTGGGAACACGGGTAACTTGGGCACTTTGCAGCTTTTTTGGGTCTGGTTTTGTCAAAGGCAAGATGAATGCCAGCACTGGTGCTCATCTGGGGAGCCATGAAACTCAGGCAATTTTACAAGGATGGCTGATGGGCTATAAGTGAGGCAGAGTGGTCCCAGTGTAGGTTCCCCTTCTGGCATTGGTTTTCCTTTCTAAGGGTGGAAGCTTGCCAGSGGTGAAGCTTCCCACTGCTCTCCCACGCAGCTGGTTCCGTGCTGAGGTCTTGAACAAAGTTCCATCTGTGCTGGCTTCCTCCTCCTCCTCCCCATCTGGCAGATCCACTCATTGCCCTGCCTACAGAAAGCCGGTCTGGATGGTTTCCTTCTGCTTTTGGTGCCTTATTCCCGAAGGTATTGGCAACTGCAGAGCAGCACTGAATCAACATCTCAAACAGTTCTACCTCCCATCACCTGACAGGGCTTATCCACTTTGTGCTATTCCCAGTCTGTCCACCAAACCCTGCAGAAAATGCAGGAAAGAATTCTGAGGAGTCACAAGCGATGCACTTGGATACAAAGCATAGGGGCAATTGCATTTTGATTTTGGAACCGAGCCTGAATTTGTCCACCTTAATGGAAATATGACCGTACAAAAATTTCACAGTGATTTTGCAGGGTTCACAAACWAATAAGGTGATGTTTAAGCACAGATCCTGGAAACGGTGAATTTTCATGGAATTTCTTTTAAACACTGGCTGTACCTTCCTCTGATGCTTTGTTGGGATGTGATGGAGCTTTCCTGGCTGTTGAAATGGGAATTAGGCAGTACTAGCTTTTAGTTACTAATCCAGTAGCTGAAATGTTGATTGGAGAGAAAAGAACTTTAAAAAGTATTCAAGCATTCTATCCTGATCTGTGCCTGAATTTAACATAAATTAAATATCACAGACAGCTTGACACAGGGACTCATTTGCAGACCTGACACGAAAGGGATTAACTGAGAAAAACTGAGAACATAAGTCTCCTGCACCATCCAGGAGAAGTTACAAGAGAACGCTTAGCTGATGGTTGTGAGCAACATTTCAGTTAACTGAGACTGTTTCTGTGTCTGTTCACAATCTTAAAAGCCTGGCTGTTCCTGGGATTACTGTTGGTGCGAGCAATGTTTTGTTTAATAGGCAGGGAGTGTCTGGAAAAACACAGGAGACCAAATGTTAGAGATCCATCTTTGTGCCTACTAATTCTCATACTGCTGTAAAGACTGAAATCAAACCCRTATGAAAAACAGATATGGAAGCATCAAGTTTTCCTGAATTACCTTCACCAGACATTTCAGTGAATATAAAAACTTAAATAGGTTAAGCTTATTCTCATAACAAATGGGGTTGAAATTCCGTTATTTTACTGGGTAAATATTTGGGTCAGTCAGTTACTATTACAGAGTGATTAGATTGCTCAAGAGGCTTTGAAACAAATGTAACTAATGAATTAACCTCATTCAGGGAGTGTGAAATCTGTTCCAGGAGAAATGCCAACTAGTTCAAACAATACTAATTATGGAGCAGCAACAACAAGCGGCTGTTGGAGCTGTRGCTCATTCCCCACTGCCATAACTGGGAAAATGCTGTTCTGTACCCAACCTGACTGGAAGGTGGGATGGCAAAAGTCACCTGCTTTCCTGGAAGTGGGAGCACAGATCAAAYCCCTGCTGCAAGGTCAAATTATCCTACTTAAAGGGTCTTCTAATGAGAAGTAACCTACATACCAGCACTGAGCTGCAGAACAATGAACCAGCAATAACTGTGTGTTCACCATGTGGGGAAAGGAATCCGAGAGTCACTTCTCRATTCTAGCCCCAGGGACTTGGATTTCCACTAACCTGAAACTTTCTGAAATGTTAAAATGAACCATCTTTTAAACTGCCCGAATTTTGACTCCTTGTTGATCTAAGTTTCTCTGTAAAACCATTTACAACATTTACAGATTTGCTGAAYGACTATCTTCATTAAAGCAAAGTCATTGTTCAGATCTGGAGTTGTGCTGTGGCTTTGCCTGGGCTGATGATGATCTATGCTCTAGCTGTAAAGTGTTTTTAGTGAAAATAAATGGCTTCTTCACACAAAGCAAGTTTTAGGTCCTAAGTTCTACCCGAGCTACCCAAAGCTTAGACAGCTTCATTGCAGCAGAGACTCAGATCATATCCAATAAAAAAAAATTGTTCAATTGGTACCCCTGACTCAGGGCTCAGCTAACATCCTGAATTTTATAGCAGAGCAAATCCAGTGACAGCTTCATATGCCAGCTCCAAGATACTCAGCACTTTATTGAGCTCTTATCATGGCTAAATATGATTACACTCAAAGTGTCTCTAAGCTTGTTGCTGTTGTCACTTCCTTGACGGAGAATCAATATTTGATTCACCACATAATTCCATGTTAAGCTCAGGTCTCACTTCAGCCTTGGCATGCTGACAGGGCTTGAAAAGTTATGGAATATTGTAGGCTCAACTGTTWCCTTGGAACTTTCAGACACAGGCTATTGATTTAATGCAGGAAAACCACAGGAGAGGTCACTCCATATTAGTTCAAACTCATCTTTTAGAACAATCACCTTAATGTTTAATAAYGTGTTCTATGCATAATGCTATGACATCCAGTGATAAGGAATGAAGAAACAGGATAAGAAATTGATACAGTAAAGTCAAAACAATTAGGTCTGGTCAACCCCTTGCTGGTGAAGTTCCCACATGACTTATTTTAATAGCATGATGTTGTGCAACTGGCCAACCTGGTGACAGATTGCACAGTTTAAATAGCAACTTGAAGTCATTTGTCTGGTAAGAAAACAAAACATTTTCTCAGGTGTTAAGAGAAGTGTGAGCCATTACTGATAAGTGAAGGGATGCAAAACAGCATGAAAACAAAGGATGGTAGCCGGGCTGGTCGTGATACTTCCCTACATCTCAGATGAGAAATCCAGTTCTTTTTGCCTTGACACTTCTGCATGCGAGTGCTAACATCACAAAAACAGCCAGCAGTAGGCTGTAGCTTCTTAGAATCACAGAATCATTCCTGTTGGAAAGCACCTCCAAGGTCATTGTGTCCAGCCTTTGACTGTCACCCAGCCTAGAGCACTGAGTGCCACCCAGCCTAGAGCACTGAGTGCCACATCCAGGCATTCCTTGAACACCTCCAGGGATGGGGACTCCACACCTGCCTGGGCAGCCCCTTCAATGCCTGACAGCCCTTTCTATGGTGAAATTCCTCCTGGTGTCCACCCTGCCCCCACCCTGCCCCTCCTGAGGCCATTCCCTCTCCTCCTGTCCCTGTTCCCTGGGAGCAGAGTCTGACCCCCCTGGCTGTCCCCTCCTGTCAGGGAGTTGTGCAGAGCCACAAGGTCCCCTCTGATCCCCTTTTCTCCAGGCTGAGCCTCTTTCTCAGCTCCCTCAGCTACTCCTGGGGCTCCAGACCCTTCCCTGGACACTCTCCAGCCCTCAATGCCCCTCTGGCTGGGCCCAGAACTGGACACATCTCTCGAGGTGTGGCCTCAGCAGGGCTAGCACAGGGGACAGGCACTGCCCTGGTCCTGCTGGCCATGGAGAAGATAATAACAGGCACTCTCCTGTAGCTGTGCAACGGGCAGCTTGTCCAAGAAGAAAACTGCTGTCACCAACTCCAGATTCTGTGGCAAGACACGGTTGCTGTGTAGGATTGCTCGTTTCAGTGCCTTGCAGGGTGATTATGGGGTCCCTGCAGCAACATGTGCAGTACAGCCCAGCTGCTTGTTACACACMGGTCTGAACTGACCAAAAGCAGTGTTTCTGCTCAGTGTGTTTATTTGACATCAGCATCACCCAAATTTGCCTCTCTTTAACTTATTTAACCTCTTTGCAACTTTTAAGTTCAAAATCGGTGAGGTTTCCCTGGTGCAGTAACTTCAGCCTTCCAGCTTTCCCACACGAGGAATTTCCCCCAGGGCTGACTAGCAGCCCAGGCAGCCCCTGGCCCCAGTGGACAGTATTCCTGAGCTGCTGTCAGAAGGGGGTCTCCACAGGGCTGCCATCTAGGACACGGTCACCATAGAAACCGGGGGGATTTGCTGTGTGTCTGTGTCGGTTCTTTGAGCTGCTTAACAGCTCGCTGATAACAACTCACACTTCCACAGCTCAGGAGCGTGGCCGAGAAAGGGCTGCGCTCCAGCGCGGGCTGTGCACAGATCCCGGGAAGAATTCCCTGCAAGGGCTCTCGTACTCGCTGCTTGTATGCATCACCTTGTATGCCCCCTTCCTGTAGCTGCAGCTTCCTCATAAAAATGTAATACAACCCCATGGGCTCTTTGTCTGGAGACAAGGAAGGGCTCCTGGCACATTTCCACCATCCCATTTCGCTTATGGTTTGACCAGGTTTGTCTGACCTAGTTCTGTTCGTAAACTGGGCTTAATGGTGGAGTCCTGGAAACGTTCCCAGCTGCTAAAGCCAGGCTATTCCCTCTGCAGTAATTAATTGCAGTTCAAAAGCCCTTCACCAGCTATGTATCATAACATTAACATAAAAAAAAAAACATGTTCTCTGGGATTCTAAGCTTTGAACAATCTTCTTATGGTGCCCAGACTTATATTCCATAGCACCAGAGCGCCATGGGACCCTGCTCACCAATTGCTTGCTTCTAAGTATGGACTGAACTGGAAAATCTCTTTCCTGTGTACCCACTGCAGACCCGTTATCACAACATAAAATGAAGCTTGGGATTGTTTTTATTAAGTTGGGTGTGATTTTTCATTCCTGTGTAACTTTCCATCCATTTGCAAAACAAAAAAAAAAAATTGAGAACAAGTTTAATGGATTGAAACTTGATGCCCAATACTAATTTGAACATCATGAGGCTCCTGGAGAGTGTTCAGCAATTATTAGAGACGGGAAGAATTGTTAGCACCAATTGCCTGACAAAGAGAGTTTTGGTTGAACTAAGGGTGCCTAAATCTCACATCTTCAGCAGAGAGAGCAGGTGACTGCTATACAACCTATTGATGTCACTGCTTTATTAAAAAAAAAAAAAAAAAAAAAAAAAAAAAAAAAAAAAAAGAAAAAAAAAGAAAAAAAAAAAGAAAAAAAGAAAAGAAAAATAAAAGAAAAAAAGAAAAAAAAAAGAAAAAAAACCCCCAGGTTTGAGCAAATATTCATGTGCTTAGCTACTGACTGTGAATTGTAGAGGAACCTCGTGTTGGCATAGCAGTTCCTGTGGTAGTTCCTTTGGGATTTCCTGAACCTGAACTGTGTCAGCTGCACYTGCTTCCAGCTCACTGAAATGTGGAGCTAAGGCCACGAGCTGATACAGAGCTCTGCCTGTGAGCTGCTGAGTACCTGCCCTGGTCACTGGGGCAGGGTTTTCTGAAATGCTGCAGGTCAGGGAAGGTGGGTTGCTCCTACTCAAGGTGCTCAACCCAAGTTATACATTTGATATCACTGAAGATCAGTTCAATCCACATGATTTCCAGTGAAGRCCAGAAATCCTGTGTAAAGAGCTCTTCTTCACATCGATGGAAGTGACTGGAAATTACAGGGAATCCTCCTCTGCATAATTTATATCCCACTCTTCAAAGCTCATCACATAATTTCATTTACATCCAGTTCTAGCCCCTCAGCAGCATTCTTGAGGCTCATTAGCTCATGTGCAACCATTGAAACAAGCTGGAAGATGAGATTTTAAAGCCTTCTGTTACCAAAGATTAATACAGATTTTTTTTTTTTCCCAAAATAATCAGCTGCAAACTGGGACCAGGGCTCAGATGTATGGGCTCAGATGTGTTTTGTCTGATGGAAAAACATATCCTCTGCTTTGTAGAGGCTGCTTACATCCCTTCTGCTGCCCTTGAGTTATTTGTTATAGCTTTCCTGACACCTGGAGCGGGACAAGCCAGTCCCTTGGCCCACATCTGAAGGTGGACAGYGTTAAAAAGAGAGGTCAAGCGTGGCTGAGTAGCTTTCAAAAGAGGCCTTGGGTATTTTAAGCACAACACTTCATTTAAAGTCAAAAGACTGAGTTGCAATACTCTTCAAAGAAAGTGAAGTTCTTACTTTTAGGACAGCTCCAGTGTCCCTGAAAGTGTTCCTGAGGCAGCAGAAGCACCTCGGATCTGCAGTGCAGAATGCTTTGCTTTCAAAGCCTGCAAAGCTGAAACGCCTCAAAGCTTAGCCTCAGCTTTGTCTACAGTTTCAACTTGTGTCACTGCTTTGAAATGCAAGATAAAATGTAGACTCAGGTCTCCTTGAACTCAACAACTTGAGGAAAGTACAGCCACGATGGAGCTGCATTTTGCAGGCAGGGAACTCTGATGGAGGCATGTCCTTGCCCTTTGGCCTCAGTTCAACACAGAATGTGAGAGCCTGCTATTGACCCGGATCTCAAGGGTCAAAAAACAGGGGAGTCTGGCACTAGTTTTCCCAAGAGCAGGTTGGATGAAATAAGATGAAAGTATGGCATGGATTCTCACTTGCTCCTGTTCAATCACCTGAGCCGTCACAAGTGCGACTGCCTCATTATCCTCGGGCCCTCGGCTGAATTTTGATGGCCCATGTGGGAAATGTTTAAAGCTACCATTGCAGAATCCTCACTGCTCCAGACTGCAGAGTCTTGGTTGCACCAGAAAGGTTTAAAGTCAAATCAACCATCGTAAAATTTAATAAATCCACTGAAAAAAATTATGCTGTGGTCTCCAGCAGCAGCACTGCAGGTGTGCTGTCTTGAGAACGATAAAAGTTTATTTGTGTTTTATCTCTTCACTACTTTATTTAAAAAAAAAAAAAAAAAAAAAAAGTGTAGCAGACTTCTAAATATTCCCTGAAGAATTTTGGGGATTCTGTAGTGTTAAGATAGATGCAACCTGGGGTAGAGCACTCTGAAAGCTGAGAGAAACTATTGCAGCAGTAGTTCTGTGCCTTAGCCTGGAAAACAGGATAGAAATATCATTCCTTGTACAGCTGACAAACACATGTGCGCATCTGCTAGGAATGTGCAAGRCCTGGAGTTGCTGTTGCCTTGCAGAACATGAAATCTGGATGGTGAATGGTTATCTAACATGAAATACTTGGCAGAAGTCTCAGAAGCTAATTTCATCTTTATGCTTTGTTCTTTAAGGGAAACAGTTTTAATTGGAAGCTAATACCTAGAATAAGATATAAATGTTACTGGGTTTTAGGAGTGGTATAAATCCTGTGGGTGCAGGCCATGGTCAGCTGGAATTAACAGAGGTAAAATCTCAAGCAAAAGTGCTTCAGGATGCTCATTATAAATGCCAAGCTAAATTACATATACCAAATCTAAATAAACTCATGAGTTCAGTTAAGAACGTATTCCAAGGATGTACCAGTCCTGCCTGGAAACTTGGTTATCTGATGCCATTCTGAATAACTTACATGGATGGAAAACATTGATTTCATAGCCCAAGACCCCCTGCTTTGAGGGACAGGGATCAGACTTCTACCTGGCCTGGGTGCACGTAAGGATCATAAGGTTATAATTGCACTGAGTTCTGCATTCTGGCAGTAAATTGACTGTTCCAAGCAGAGAGAAGGATCTAATGTTTTCTCTAGGGTTGTGGTTGGGGTCCCTTTGATGTTGCAGTACTGGTGGCAGCCTGTTCTTTTTTGGGYTCTTCTGAAGTGGAAAACATTATGTGGTAACTCTGCATCTTAAATCTTGTGAAAACAATGCCAAGAGGAAGTGAGGCTCAAAGTGAAAATGGGGAAGCAACTGGGAAGGAATGAAATAACTCCATAACCAAAACAGTATTACGGCATTGCAAAGAAATACAGGGAAGTGAAGAGTMACTTCCCAGAAGAATTTCCCTCTGTAACAGTTAATTCATTTACTGTAGAAAGAGTGAGTACTCTTAAGTGACTTGGAGCTTCTCTTATTGCAGTAACAGAAACTAAGATGTAGTTAAGTTACCTGAGTAACAGTGAATGAAACAGGGCACTGCTATGAAGAAAATAATCCCAAAAATGGCCAAAGTGTGCTCTGCAAGAAATTTAACAAAAAAAAAGAAGTACAAGGGATGGAGAATAATTCACTATGCATGTGGTTGAAAGGACTTTTTGCCCCAAAGAGCCTCATTCTCCAAGAAGGGGTCATTTGGCAACTGAGGTTAACAGAGTTATTGTGGGGGTTTGTGACTGACACTGGCACAAAGTAATGGCCCACTTTTAGTCCTGTTTCTATCCATGATGCAATAAGATGTAACAGAATTATGAGTTTGTCACAGATCTCAGGCTTTATTAATCATCTGCAAAATTGTAATGATTTGGCATAATGGATATGATGGAAAAGCAGCTTTTGTGTGCTGCCAGCCTCTTTCCATCATTCTAGCCTGCTGTTTGAAGTAAGAAGACTGGAATTCTTAGTGGCAGTGGATATGACCAGTCCCAKTGTCTATCACCAGGCTGCCTTTCGAAGAGTCCTGGGGATGATACTCACCATTTGTCTGCTCAGGATAAACCATAAAAATGTGTTAAAAGTTGACTGGGTCAGGTCTAATCAAGCTAATGATGAACTCTTACAAGCAAATCGTTTTCTCCGTGAATCAGACTTTAAACTTTAGACTCTCTCAGCTGAAAGAAAGAAAACACCCCAGTGTTTTACATGAGATCTTGCTCTGGGACAAATAGTTTCTCATCTCATGTAAACTGCTTGCAGGTAGCTGGTGTACAATATCCTCGCCAAGATAAAAAAGGGAAATAMAATAACTGGTGAAGCTATTTGAGTGTTTCACATTCTTAGGCGCTTTTTTTTACAGGTAGGTTTTCTGGGAAGAAAGTCTGTTGGGAGGACACAATTTTAAGCCTGAAAGCAATCAGTTTGGAGACTGCTGAAATTTCGCCAGAAAAAGTTTTCTCTAAATATACCTAAAGTTAGTCAGTGAAGGTTCTTGTTGGTTTTAACCGGGTGTCACATTTCATCTGCTTAGCACTGGCAGTCCAGCTGCACATTTTATGCAAAGCAACTGAAGAAACCCCAATTKTTTTTTGTTAGAAATTACAAGATGCAGTTAGTTCATGTGGGCACTAGKCTGAGAAAATATGAACCTACACTATTCATGATCAATCTGTCAGTGTGGTCACCTCCTGTGTTTACCTGCTCTTARTTTTCACATGTAATGAGCCCTCTTYAGACAATTCAGCATTCTGAAATGAGCTGTTGGGTAGTTCTGTGGAAACATGAGTTCTGTGACAACCAGACACAAAAAGGGAATTGAASAGAATATTATGGTACTTTTCATAAGCCAGTAGTCCATGCACATTTGAATATTGCATGTCTGTCTAATGGCAGGAATGGAAAGAGCTCAGAAGGATAAGCAAAGCTGGAGACCTGCTTCTATTTTGGTGCTGTTTCAAGCGGGGATTTCTCAGATAAATTACTAAATACCAAAAACTATCTAAGCTGAAGCTGGTTTTTCCTGGGGGTGTCATGGTGTGAGTCTTTCTGTGTCCTTACCTTGACAGCTTCTTTACTGGGCTGTCAGACTGAACTTACCTTTTCTGTGATCTGGCCAGGTGGTTTTTGCTGCAGTGAAACACTGCTGAGCACTTCTAAGGGGTTATAACACAATGATGTATCTCAGGCACAGTGTTAGGCTGGGTGCTGATTAACTTGGGTTGGTCAAGAGAACGGGCAGCCATGCCTGTTTAAAACTTCACAATGTGCAGCTTGCCATCACTAATTAGGAGGATGTATTAATTTGCTGGAAACAGAACTCTAAGCACATCCAAAGAGAAAAGCATGCACTGTATAAAAAATATACACTTAGACTCCAGCACTCTGCTAAACTAATTCTGTCTGATGAAGCATACAGTGACATTTGACTGACCTTGTCAGCTGGAGGGGTGAATGGATAAAAGAAATGAGCTTTCAGTCTCTGGCTGAACATATTTAATATGCTGGGTAGGAGGTCAGTGTGACTCATCCTTTCCGTTTGCTGCATGGCCTGGGATTTGCAGAGAAAAATCTGTGCTTCTGTCAAACCCTTCCAGAGATGTTCATGCTTTGTGCTGCTTGAATCCTCCACAGGTACCTTTTCCAAACTGATACCCAGGTTCTGTAAAGCTGACACCTCTTATCAGAGTTCCCTAAATGTGATTTAGTGTCAGTATTGGAGCCAGGATTCCCCCATGCCACAAATCCAGGAGCTGACTGCGTTCCCTGACATGCCAAGGGACACTGCAGCTCCAGAAGGCACCAGCCTGCATCCTGCCATCCAGATCATGGAGCTGCTTCTAGAAGGCTCCCTAATTTGCTTCTGATCTGGGTAACACTGCCCTGAATATGGAGAAAATACCATGTGCTGAGCCAAACCCTGCACATAATTTAGCGAGAAGGCAGCGGGCTCAGCACAGGGCTGCTGCTGCCCAGGTAACAGCAAACTCTGAGAAGGAGCAGTGCTCAGCTCTTCCTGCCTTGTCAAGAGGTGCCTCGGCTGAATAACCTTCTTCTAAAAACAGGTCCCTGAGGAAACAGTGCACTGTACACGGAGATCTCCACAGGAGTTCAATTAGGTGCTGTCCTTTGAGAAACGCAGGGTTTTTTTCTCAAGACTTTTAGAACCGGGCCTCCGGTTCCTAATTATCTTGTTCTTTTGACTGGGACAGCTAAATAATTATGAGCAAGGCTGGGAGAATGAATGTTCTTAAAGACAATCAGCCACCCATTGCTCTGACAAAAAGTGTGATAGCGTAATAACTGAGCCTCGCAAGAGAGAAATGGGAATATAAAATGTAAAATGTTCGCACAAGTTTGCCTGGGAATTAATCGAGTCAGCTCTCCCTTGCAAGATGATACAGGTCCTCCATGTTCCAGCTGAAGCTGTAAGAGATTTCTAAATGATCATGACATCAAGTGAGCAGAAACCTAATCAGTAATTGATAGATACAGTTGCATGTCCCTGTCACCACACTGTCTCGGATACGAAACCTGGATTGAGCCTCTGAGCCGTCAGTGCAGCCTCTCAGTGGCTTTAACTGTGCTACAGTGGTGTTAGAAGCCTCATTATGCTCACAGTTATGAAAGCTGAACCCCCAAAGTGAGAAAGAGGGCAATAACAGAGTTTATCCAGCACCTTGGCCATTATCAGCTCACTTAAAACCGCTAAATGCAAAAAAAAAAAAAAAAAAAAAAAGACAGAGGATTTACCATTTGCAAAGGGATAATCTTTGCCTTCTTTTTTTCCTTCTGTGCCAGCTGTCTAGACAGCTAGACAAATGCCAAGTTCATTTTTCAAGAACCTGACTGCAAGATCTTTTAACATTTCATCCTTTATCTTGAGTGCAATCTGCCCAGATTGTCTGGTAGTTATTGATCATACAGCCAACAGACTTGGAGGTTTTTCAATCCCTTGAAAAAAGTTAAAAGTACCACTGTCCATGAYGATAGCGAGTTTGGTATGTTTCTAAGTTGGTGAATGAAATACAAAGGTGGCTGAGGTTGTGAAAATAGTGTTGGAGCAATGAAACACTTGAACAGTTTAGTGTGAGTGCCAGCTGCAAGCCCAGATCTTGTACTGATAMACGTGCTCGTGGATTTGGAAGCAAAACAGAAGGAGAGTTCAGAAAAATTGTGAGACTCAGGTTTATTCAGTACTCTTCCTACACTGGAAATGAGAGTGTGGAGAAACGGGAATACCCTCATAGCCATGCAGCTCTCTTTATCACCCTTCTCCCCCGCCCCAATTCTGCTGTCGATGTCAATCTTCACCAATCTGGTGCATGAAGAAGTGTTTTTTAGGTGTGAGAGCAAACACCAGACTTCCCCCAATATGTTTCTCCGTGCCGTGTGTCTGTTGCAGTCTTGCTCAGGGCTTCGTTTCTGCTTCTGACAGACTCCACCAAGCCCTGACTGGAGTAGTAGTATTTCAAATTCAAAAAATGGCTGAAGGGGAAAGCCCTTCCAGGACAAAAACCCAGTGTAATTCAGTGTTCAGCTTGAAAAGTGTCGYGTTTGGAGTGAACATTGGCATTTGGCACAAAATGATGGAGCAGGAGGCAATGGCGCTGCAGACATATGATGGATAACAAGCTTGTGGCTCAGAGCGGTTGCTCACGTCAGACCTATGGAAATTCATAGTGTGTGTGATTTAACACTTGCTATGAAGCACAATCTCAAAAAGCTGTTCACAGAGAGGGAAGGAAAGCTGATAATGGTCCCTAATGATGGCTCTCACAGAGAACTTGCTGTCCAGCCCTTGGTAAGAAGCCATCTGCCACACCGAGGGAGCACAATGGAGCTGCATCCTGATCCCTWAAGTGGGGCATGGCCTGCAGGGCAGCAGGCAGAAACCTGGGTAGGACATTCCTTTGATGTAGCAGGGATTGTTACCCCCACTGAGTCCACAARGCAAAATTTAAATGTGCTCTGCCAGGGGTTTGCTGTGCCCAGCCTTGGGGTGTCACAGCTGAAAGTGCTCCGTGGCCTACTGCAGATGCAGGAAAGGTCATGGAATCATCAGAGAACGGTTTGGGTGGGCAGGGACCTTAAAGGTCAACTTGTTCCACCCCTTGCATGAGTCCCAGACCATTCTGTGCCTGTGCCCTTTGCAGAATTCATGAGGAAAGCTTAGGCAGGCCACATTACTGCATCTGAAACATTAAACATTATGGTTTGTTAAATCATCAGCTTGGAAGACTGGATGGGGTACTGGGTACTGGAAATAAGTAGCTGATGGGCTTTCATGCTATACTTGAAATTTATTTTCACTGTTCMAGCACTCCACGGTCCTTATACAAGAAGAAAACCTTTCCTTCAGCCTCTGACCCTGTTCCCTGCTTCCATTCTCTTCCAAGTTTGCATTTTAGCTTGAGTGCTGTTGTGTTCCCTGGAAGAACTGACTTGTAGGGCAGCAGTACCTTTTCATCAAGACAGACTTTTTTTTTTTCTTGGGGGGACCCCAGAAATTAATTTCTAAATAATTAATGCATAGAGAGTATAATGTAGAAGACTGTCCTGTCTTCAATGTGAGACAGGAATTTATTCCTCTAAGTGAAGGAATGTTTAATCTTGGAGCGAGGAAACATTGTTATCCTCTGTAAAGATCCTGAGAGGTGTGAACAGAGAGTCTGATCTGTATGGGAATGCTGTGGTGGTGGTCAGTGTAGCTTAAACCTGGCTGGCAGGCCTGTCCTAACAAGAACCAGYTTCTTTCCCTTTTAAGACAGATGAGCAAGTAAAACTACTGAGGGAATATTCAAGCACTCTAAACTTTCTGAAAAATGATCCTGTTTCGAGAGCACATCTGTTATCCACATTGATGAGCCCGTCTTTCCGACTGCAGTTGCCTTTTTATTCTGGATGTTGGCAATACCCATTTCTAACAAACTTTGTCAGGAATGGTCCTGCCAGCTTCAGTCTAGCTAAAACYMTTCTTAGCCATCAGTTATGGAGCCRCAACTTCACTCAGACACTTCTGAGCGCAGTGAGAAGACACCTTTTGAATGAAATGGTCTGAGTCTTGGTGGACTGAGGAATTGAAGCACAAAATTSTGTCTTTTTGGTCCATTTTACCCTGAAATCCTGAGCGCTGTCTTTTTAATTGTCTGGGAATCAGTGACTCSTCTGTGAATGGGACCGTCACAGCTGACAGCCCTGCCTGTGAAATCTCTTCCCTGCTCTTCAGATACTTCTAAGTCATTTCCCACAACCATATGGYTGTCATGAGGATTTAACCTCTATTCTCGGAGGGGCTTTCACTTCCACGGGCAGCTGAGGAGCTGCCATGTGCTTCCCCAGCAAATAAAACTGTCAGGGATTTGTAACATCGTCAGAAAAGATGCAAGCTCCTTTCTGAGAAATCCAGTGACTAAAAGGATAGAACATGAGGAAGAAGAAAGTGAAACGAGCCACTGGTACAACCAGGGGGATTCTTGTCTGTGATTAATGATGGAAACTACCAAATAATTTGGTAATGATGGTCCAAATTTGGAAAGCGAGGTGCATCACAGTTCCCTGTGCTTAGTTCCATTGCTGCTTMGTTTCTTATGGCTTCATCTCACTTCCAAAAGGCAGTGCCATAACACTGCTCTGGGCTCTGTAGCCATCCTAGCAGAGGCTTGAGGCAGAGATAAGTCAGTTAATATTTTTATCTCATCAGGCATGTGTTTGTTATGAGACACTCTCACTGGGAGAGCCCTTCTTCCAAATTTGCATTATCCCACCTTTACTGYTGAGTTTAGAGCTGGTGCTGGGAAAAGAAGTGCCATTACGCCGAAGCTCAATTCATTTTATAAGTTGACTCAGCCCATATTTTCACTTAGTCTTTCACACCAACTCCCCTTAATATTCATCTCTGCGTGCAGGTTTTCAGGTCAGGCTCACACTGTCGGTGTTATGTGCTGCGTGCACATGAAAGGAATATTCTCAGAGTGGTAGCTGTGGTGGCAGCAGGAGGTTTCTGAGAATACATTTCATAGTAGGTGTGTTGTACCTTCTCAGAACTCTGTAAATAGGGGACTGAACTGTTAGCAGCAGCTACTCCCTCCAAGCTGGTGTTGGCTAGGGAAAAGCAACRCTGTTTTTTTTCTATATAATAAGGTTTACTCACTGCTTGATGTCACTGAGCTTCACAAACTTCGGAGCATGACATTTTGCAGCCAGATTCAAACACAGAAAGCAAAAGAATATAAATGTGTTGTTGAAATTGGAATGAAAGGATAAGCAAACCAGTCTGGAAAAGGAATTCTCTCAAAGGCACAGGGCATTTCGTGCTGATTCCATTAAGGATTTTATGAGTTTAGCTATGGATAAGCATAATGCTTTTACAGGGAGCAGCAGCGTGATGGATGATGATTTTTAGAAGTGAAATAGCAGTRCTGCTCTTCAGCTGTGCTCAGAGTTGTTTTCCAGCTCTTCTCCTGAGGCTTAATTAACAGGAATATACTGTCCATCTCCATCTGGAAATACAGGCATTCTAGAAACATCCGTTCGCTTTGATCTTAGTGATTGGTGCTTAAAGAGCAGATGTACCCAGGTGCCGTATTTTTATGTAATATGACTGATTATCATAAAAACTGCTGCTTTCTGATAACCCCTAAATGCCAGCATTCCAGGGAAGCTGCAGGGGGTACAGCCTTGCTGTATGGGCTTGCAAAGACAACAAACCCGAAACAAGTTGTTCCGTGTCATCCGTCATTGCAAAGAAATTCCTCTGCCCACTCCTTCCTGTTGCCTTCTGGATGGGAGATGATCCTGTGAGCTTGTGGGATGTTGCTGTTCACTCCTCATGGCAACGCTGAGTTTTCCACCTCCCCTTGTGCTCCTGCTACAATCATAAACACAAATATCATGGCTCTAAACAAAATGACAAAATTGTGACTGAGGTAGAAATTTCCCGCCAAGGTGAAGATGCCGCTGGCTTTGAAAGGTGTGTCTRAAGAAGGAGGATGTGAGCTTTGCCATCTCTCTTCCCTAGATCCTCAGGATTACCCAGTCATGGAAGCAGATCCTTCTTGAGAGACATAAAACTTGAAACTTCACAGAATCATGGAACCCACAGTGGTTTGGATTGAAAGTGACTTAAGCCCACCTTGTTTCAACCCCCTGCCATGGGCAGGGACACCTTTCACTATSCCAAGTTACTCCAAACCCTGTCCAACCTGGCCTTGGACACTTCCAGGGATGGGGCAGCCACACCTTCCCTGGGCAGCCAAATTTTAATGCCAGTACCTGACAAGTCTTCCACAACTTTCACGTGTCCCAGGRGCTCGAACCCTCTGTGACCTTAGAGTAATGGTGGTAAAAAAGCTGAAAAAGCTAAGGGAAGATGGGATGGAATTGCAACAACATAAAAAAGGGGGCYTGAACTTTTATCTTCAACTGAAATGTACTTGAAGGACAAGATTAGCTTCAGCAGAAGTGTGACATCTCTAGAGAGTAWAGCTTTCACTTGACTGCGAGAAAACCATAACGTTTTGCATCTCTTCTATAATAACAGTTAAATGTATAGCTGGCACATATGTGTTAGTGATGCATCCAGGCCAGCTCAGCAGCAAATTAGTGACTATTTCTGTTGCTGCTCATTTCTATAAGATGTCTGTTGTTACATTCTGCTAATCAGTATAAACAACCTCTTTTCTAATTTTCTGCTATTAGGGTTGATGCCRCTTCTGAATGTTTAATCTCAGTTTCATATTCCAATTTCAAGCCCATGGAGCTGGAGCAGTTTTGCCTTGGGAGCAGAACTATTATTTTTCAGCAGTGAGCATTCACTAAAGACTTCCCCTGTTTTCCTGACTGTGATATTTGGAGTGTAAAAGAACAATCATATCTCCTGCATCTTTTCAGCTGCATCTTGTGTAACTGCTAAATTGAATCTTGTGATAACTTAAACGCTTGATTTATTGTAGCCAGCCCTTGAGATTTCTAATAAAGTTGCACAATGCCAGGCTGCTGTGCAGAGCCTGGTATCTGCAGTTACACGGCAGCACCTTTTTTCCTGTAGGAAAGGTGGTTGGGGTGACGTCTGAAATGTGACCTGAGGGAATGCTGCTGGCTAAAAAGAAGCAGCTGATTTTTTGTTATTCTGGGAAGCTGAGCATATGGTGCAGCACAAGGCCAAGCAATCTCTGCCTGTGCTTTGCCAACCTGTCTCTTAATGTTCCCTGYAGTCTTCTCTCCCACCTTGGCAGGCAGAAGTTCTGTGTGCCTCTTTCCCAGCTAATTAGAGACAGGGTTAAGGCATTGCTTTTCCCCATAAAATGGGCTTCATCCAACAGGCTCATTCATCAACATCCCTAATGCCTGCATTAAATGAGTGGATGCCTTCTATTTCACTGCACTTCGTTGAACCAAGTAGTATTTGTTGAACCAGGTAATACCTGAAAGTATTTTTAATGGTATCACCAACTGTGCTGTCCAAATTATCTTCACAAATGYTACCACTGGTCTCTGCTCCACTGGTTCCTCTCTGTCATGTGGTTGTTGGAGCTCAAAGATGAAGCAAGCATTTGTTCTGGACTGAAATTAATTTGGTCTTGAAAAGCAAGGATAACTGATATGAGCCTTGATTTGAGCCAAGACCCTTCACCAGAAACTGTTTGCTAAAGAAACCTTCATATTTCTTTGGCATTGACTGTAGCTGGAAGGTTAGGTCTGGCTGAAAAGGAGTTTATTCTGTCGCAAYTCTGTGGGACTGAAGCATGACACAAGTGTTAGACAAGTATTAGACAAATCYTGTGAAATCAAAAACATGGGAAAGTCTAAGTGAAGAGGAAACAGAGCAGCGTTGCAGTGGATTTACAATTCATTTGATAAGATTTTCAGGCACTGGGTTAATACTGTGTGGTGGAGAGTTGATACTTCCAGTGGTCAGCTCAACCACTTAAGTGTGTTTATGTGGATTATGCTGATGCTGGGTGTTCTGCACAAGGCAGAATCTCAGATCTCCAGGCAAATATACACTCTGGGATGACTTTTTTCCACAGCTGCAATGTTTTTAATCTCCAGTGCACATGGCTTGCTCAGTTTTCTAATAGCTCAAGCATACTGTAATTTGTTTTTGGGGACAGCATGTCCCTTTAATTACAGTGCCGTGCCTGTTCCATTAGCACAGGATTGCAAGTGGTTTCTCAGAAGCAGCTCAGCTCTGAGGATACACAGATCATGACTGMGTATCTAGCTGAAGGCAGCACAAAATTGTGCAGCTTCTTTGACATTGTTGTGATTGATTAAAAACCAGAAAAAAGCCAAGAGCAGATCAAGCCAGAGGGGGCTGACGGTACCAGCATCACTGGTTCCACTCCAATTACATAAATTTAGGTATCAGTAGTGACTAATGCAACGGATTTGGGCAAGAGCTTGCCATGACTTTCATGATTTGTCCTTCTAACTGGGATGTAATGCAGTGTGTCTGAGACTAGCAACATCCTATTAGCAATGCACACAAGAAATTAATTATTCAAGCTTGTTATGGTGAGCCTTGAATTGGTTGCAGCTCAGTGTTGTAAAAAAGGACTTTATATTTCCTTGGTGGAAAGTAGATGTTTTAATATCTGCAGCCTACAAAAATTTTCCCCATTGATAATGCTTCACTTGCCTTGCGCTGCTTTATTCGTGTTCTGCTTTTGTCCTTGATAAGAGCAGCAGGGCATGGTCCTATTATTTAATATAATAGGTGTTATTTAACACCTCCATCCTGATTATGGGATCCTGATGCCAGAAAAAATAGAAGGAATCCAACCTCTCTCAGCATGCTGTTGCCATCTAAAACTGAGATCAAATATTAGAACCTTCGCATCAGAGAATGGTTTGGGTTGGAAAGGACCTTAAAGCCCATCCAATTCCAACCCCCTGCTATGGGTAGGGATATTTTCTACTAAATCAGGCTGCTCCAAGCCCCATCCAGCCTGGCCCTGAATTTTTCATTCTTTAAAATTATTTGCTTGCATTTCAACGCTGTAGTTTTGGACTCAGAAGGAATTTTTTAAAATCTAAGCAAAGCGCTTTGTTCATTTTCCTTCTTTTTGGGTTCAGAAGGGCAGTCTGATTAGCTTTCTGTAGTGGTTATGCTTCTTTCACACTTCAAAACATACCACATTGCAAAGTTTCCTTCCTT
The DNA here is from genome assembly GCF_030028575.1 of Malurus melanocephalus. Taxonomy (NCBI): domain Eukaryota; kingdom Metazoa; phylum Chordata; class Aves; order Passeriformes; family Maluridae; genus Malurus; species Malurus melanocephalus. Next base: position 4,578,891 of record NW_026623252.1, read on the forward strand.
CTCACACTGGATAACCCAAATGGGCACCTCTGTGCCCCAGAATGTGCCAGACTTCGAACTCCTCAGGTTGTGCATGGACAGACTGAGCCACCAGTACGACACCACATGAAATGTGCCAGTGTGAATTCTCAGAGAAATGAGGCATAATCCCCTTTAGTACCTCTGCTCTGGACCAAAACTACTTTAGCTTCAGCAAGGTTAAACCTTAAATGGGTTTGGTCCCTCTTAAAATCAGAGAAAGCTTTTAAATAGACTAAATTAGTCCATTTGCAGAGTTGAGAAATGGTCTCGTGGTTTCTCTCCCTGCTGACCCAGAGTGGGAAATTGAAAAGCCATGAAAAGTAGGTTTTGTAGTCACAGCTGATACTTTGGGGGTTGTGATAATGCCCCAAGCACTGGARCAGCATTTTCAGCAGCTGACTTTATAGAGAGAGGAGCTCTGAATTTGCCTTGGATTCTGCTGGAGACAGATTCTGCTGTTAGCTTGGAGCTACAGCGTCTGCAAAAGCACTAATTAAYATTCAAGGCGAAAAAATCATTACTCCTAAAACACATCTTTTATTCTCTAATTCTTCTGGTATCAGCTATCTTGTAATGTGAACCTCCAGAGAAATGCTTTGTAGGGAGGAATCCCACTTTAAAGCTCGTCAGGCAGACTGAACTTACTGAACACATTTAGAGTCAAAAATCTCTTGTTTCACTGATTCCTGTCACAAGTATTTGGAATAATTTACCGGTATATACAGGGCATTTAAAGACTASAAGCTTAAATTTTTTGGCATTATTACATAAGGCAAGTCTGAATTAATCACAGCCCRTATTACCTTCTTACTGGGAGGAAACAGAGGTGCCTGACTGAAATGATTTAGTTAGAAAWTAGAAATTCCTATAATTAAGAACATTGGGATGGCCCACTGGTGAAATCAAGAGTGGTACAGTTTCACAGAACAGGGGCCAGCTGGAGGTTTTGAAGAGCATCAGGATAGGAAAAATAAACAAGTTCTTTCTACAGAGAGCAATGAAAGCCTCAAATGGGTTTCTGAGAGAGGCTGTGAAATTTCCATCCTYGGAGATGCTCAGGATTCAAACCAGATAGAATCCTGGTCCAGGAGAATCTGACATTGAAATCAGTCTGGTCTTGGGCAGGGAGTGAGATTTTTTGGAACATAGACACTTCTCCTACCCATAATTTTTGGAGCAAAATGTTCTGCAGCTTGTCTGTGCTGCCAGCTGCCACCTTCAGTTTTCATGGAAGCTGCTTGTTTCCTGGGGTGCCTTCTGCCTCCCTGTTGTAAAATACAGTAAATGCCACAGGGAGTTTTGTAATGTTCCCTCTCCTTCCTCCTCCACAGGAACAGATAATTGTTTCCCTGAATCCATCCAAAGATTTAAAGTTATGTGACAAAGGTTGTGRCATGGACCAAAGTGTATTCCTTGGGTCAGTGCCCAGGCAGCCAAGCCTGGCACATCCCAGGCTTCATTTGCATGAAGAAGTTTAATAGGAGGAATTGTTGTTTAGGCAAGAGACATGGGAACATCCACCCCATAGCCATAAAACCTCAATATTCTGATTCATCCTCTGTGTGTGTGAAAGGAGAAAATCAAAMCACAAAAGGATGGCCTGTGCTGGCTTTGTTTTCCTGGTGCAGACAGTGCTGGAGCTGGGCATCGCATTAGCGACCTGTTCATAAAATATTCCATAACAACCAGAGCAGYTCATGCTTAATGGAAAAACATTAAATGTTCCATTGGGAAACAATTGCCCTTTATACAAGACGCATTTCTTCTCCCTCCCTTTTGTTTAGGGAATCTGACTGGGAACAAAAAAAGCTTGTCCCTTCAGACACCCTCTGTTCGCGCTGCTCCGTCCCCAAATCAGGATCCTAATCCCTTGTTTGGGAGACAATAATCAGCTACACAAATATCAGTTGAGATAGCACAGACAGATTATAGCTCCCAGCAGGACGAGGGAGGATGGGTCAAGCTTTAAATACCTCTGCCTGTATGCAACTGTTTTTCCTAAGGATAAAGCAAGAGGAATATAAACAGGAATTCTTTAGGCAGATGGCCTTTAGTAACCTCCCCACGAGGCATCGGCAGCTTGTAAATAAGTGGTCCAGTGAGCCAGCCCTGACTGGAAGGGCTTTCCAGAGCTGGGTCTGGGAAGCCTTGTGCATGACTGAGGGGAAAAAGGATTTAAAAGTCTGATAATTAACAGCAGAGTGGAAGCCATTGTAGAAGACAAATTCTTTTTCAGTTTTAAACCATAGCTGAGAGCTGACTCTTGCAACTATTTAGTGCAATGGTGGCTAACTTGGGGAGGCAGGGAACACTTTCAGGGCCATAAACCATATATTTGGGTTGCCTCATTTTCCTATTTGATGTGGCACAGAGGTATCCTGCCTTTGGGGTGGGTCATGCTTCTGTTTCCTTGGGGAACATTGCTAAACTTGTAGGAAAAAAAGGAACTTTGACCTGTTGAGATTTAAATACTGGGTGTAACAAGCACTGTTTCCAATCCAGACCCATAAATAGATCTTTGAGAGCCCCTRCAAATCCAGCCTGTTTCCTGACAAATTTCTCCATCTATCTGCTTTGCTTGGCGGAGCTCAAAATTGAAAGATCGAAGTCCTTCCCCCAGACATATTTTCAAGAATTGTCATTTTCCAAACCAAGTAAGGGACGCTCCAGCTGTACAAATTGGAATCACTATTGCTGTGATGCATCAATATGAATAACAGCTCCAGAGTGATCCTTAATGATTTCTTTTGGGCTATACAGGGGCTGGTACATCTGAAAAGTGCCTCACCTCGATTACTAACTGCTCATAATTATGAATTGGCTGCTATCTATGGATATTCATACAAGGGATAGGATTTGGGGATAACCATTGTCACTTTAATATTGGGGCTGAGATATTGAGTGCAGGGCTGAGAATCACAGCAAATCATTTCAGGTCCTCAAACTGGGTAGGAAACCTGGAGCTGAGCAATCACTGCCCTATGGGAATAGGATTCAGATGAAGTGGGGCATGTTTAGATGGGGAGAAATTCTTCCCAATTCCATCCCAGGGTGGGGAGGCCACAGAGAAGCTGTGGCTGCCCCTGGATCCCTGGAAGTGTTCAAGGGGGGCTTGGAGCAACCTGGGATAGTGGAAGATGTTCCTGCCCATGAGCAGGATGAGCTTTGAGGTCCCTTCCAACCCAAACCGGTCTGTGATTAGGATTCTCTGACTGTTACTGGAGGAAAAATAAATGTATAAATAATCATGCACTTTTGCAAAGTGTTTCCACACTTGGTTGAAAAATTGTAGTGGGTAATTATGCCTATTTTCCCATAAAATCTAATAGTAATTTAAAAGCCACATTTGACTGCATTAAACCTGAGTCTCTGTGAGCTGTAATTCTAAATTAGTCTTTACCTTTAGCCTGCCACCGTAAAAACTGGACACTTGGGAAAGACATTATGAGAAATGGATTAGGAAATCTATCTGGCAAAGCTTTTTTCACCTTTTACCAACACACATGTAAACTGTGCAGGCTGCATGCCCAGTGTGGGGGTAAGGCTTGGTTATGATTCAGCTCAATGGAATGTAAATGAAGGCTCCTATAATGAAATGAGTGGGAACATTTTGGACTTTCATTAACTTCACACTGTAAAAAAGAGATAATTCAAAGAGCCGCTTCTCGCTTCTGAGAGATAGTTTTCAAAAACCTGATTATAGGCGCATAGAATTGGGGCTTTTGTTGAAGTTAAACCTTCAGTGAGAAATGTCTGTAACATCCTCTTCTCCTCGGTGCCGAGAAGGATTTAAGAAGTGAAATCTTGAGCATCTGAAAGGCATAGACAAATTGAATTTAGCACAGAGAGGTTGCCAATAGCTGCAGTGAGGCGCTGGCTGTAAGCTGAAGAGCTATTGAAACTGGGAGTAATTTTTAGTAAAACCAGTATTTAAGTAATGAGACTTTTATCATTTCAGCCAAGGGCCAAAAAGAATGGGGAAGAAAAGCAAATTGATGTAAGTTAAGTACAAGTCAGCCGGGCTAACTCACCACCCTTGGAGTTCTGAACCACTGAACCGGAGTTTAGCCAGGAGATTTACCCAAAGCCAAGAGCAGTGAAATTTTAGGGGAAAAAAAACCAAAAAACAAACCGTCCTTAGAAGCTGAAACAATCAACTCTTTTCCATCCCCAAATGCTTTTGATCTGCAGTTTGTGTGCTGAGCAGGTGCAATAATGCAAAYAAAACAATACCTCATGTGAGGAGTGAATGTGCAGTCCAAATCAAATTACAGCACCTCCAAAGCCACAGTGTTTGCTKTAGACACATTTGCTGAAAGAATCACCAGAAAACATCAGGATAATCATGTGTGTTGTACCACCAATTGGATGCTGGGAAGGAGAGGATATAAAAGAAATATCAATATAATTGTAGGTGACACGAAGAGGCGCGTGAGCCCGAGGTAATTTTGTAGAGCCTATCCAGACCAGTGTTGAAAATTAGTTGTTCCAACAGCAGATTGTTTGCACTGATTTTTTATTTATTTAATTTTTTCCCCAGGAGGAGGAAAAGCTGTTTGAATTCAAGGATGACAGGGCGAGTTAGAGGCTGGAGGAGAAGCTGTGGCCAATTGCAGCGACGCATCTGCCAAGGTACCTGCCCTGTGCACAAGTGCTGAGAGCCTGAGCAGTGGCATGAGAGGGCAAACAATGGCAGGAGTTCGAAATTAAATTGAAATTGGAAATTAAATGAGTAGATAGCCCTCTGCAAAGCAAAATGAGAGTAGAGGGTAAGTGGGTTTGCTAAGACACAGTGACAAGCAAACAGGGACAGCACTCAACACCTACTATCCTAAAATAACTTGTCTATAGGAAAGGAAGGGATTCTTACAGGGAGCCAAGGCCCTGTGTTTGAGCTTACTGCAGGCATGAGCCATCAGATGAGGCTGAAGGATCCACTCTTTGCTTCATGAAAGCGTGGAAAAATAATTACGCTTTTCCCTTGGTGAGTAATAGCTCAACAAAGCAGCAGCTTGGATCGTGCTGCTCGCTCTCCTCGCTGTCATCTACCCTCCTGCAGCAATCCAAGATGCTCCTGGTTGTCAGCCTTGGGACTGGCTGATGCATTTACATCCCGGGAATTCAGGTCTGAAAGATCCTGTTACAGCACGTGTCCTGTTTAACCGGAGTGAAGATGCCTGAAAATCAACCTGAGATCTGCGAGTTTGTCCTTATCTGTCAGTGCCAGCAGGCTGCCTGATCAAACTGAAGAGATCAAATTAAAATTCTGTGGCACTGGCCTTTCTGAGCTAAAATTTAGAAGTCAGAAAAGGACCTGGCCGGAAAAAAAACCCAGCTGACTAGAAACAGAGTCTGGGACAAGACAGAGTCGAAGTTGTTTCCCTGGGCTGAGAAAATGGCCAAGCCACAGCTGCTGGTCTTGTCTGGAGCAGACAGCTGTAGAAAACATTTTGCTGTGCAGCAAAAGGGCAAATATTAGGATGCCATGAGACTCATGCACAGTTTGGCTTGCACAGCTGAACTCCTACCCTCCCTTTGTACCAGAATTATTCTTAGGAGGTGAAGCAGGAGCAGAATTTGGGGCTTGGAGCAACACGGTCTAGTGGAAGTTGTCCCTGAGATGGGCTTTAAGGTCCTTTCCCAAACCATTCTGTCATTCTAGGATTTTATGAATTTGCCCTGCTGTCAAGCAACCATGGARCTCCTGATTTAATAATTCAATGGTAAAGAGCTCATTAATATTATACCACAATCCCTGTGTGGAGGCTGTTGCCAAACACCTACACGGCAGCAGGAGCAGCAGGGCTGGCTCTCAGTGCCAGCCTTYGGCGAGCCAATTAAAGAAATAAGCAGGAACAAAAAATGCTGCTCTGTGGCTTTCAGCAGTGGTTAGACAGCCAGGTGAAAAGATACGGGCCTGCTCTGCTTTTAGCTTGCAACTTAAGAAAATAAATCTTAGGCTCTTGYGGGTTGTGCCTGTGTAATGAAATTAAAAGGGTTTTAGCTGGCCTAGCATAAATGAAACCCTTGCTCAAGGGACCATCCCTGCATGGTTGCAAGGGAACATCTGCAACTGAGAGACTATTTTGATGCAAATAATGCTGCAATTTGATGCAAATAATGCTGCCTTTTTAAAAAGTGCAGTGTTGATGTGCAGCCCTAATGCTGGGTAACCACATGGAAACAAAAATATCTCCATGTAGGATCTGCCGCTCCAGTGATCCCGGTCAGTCAGCATTCATGCTCCTCACCAGAGCAGTGCTGGGAAATGGATCTGGGCAGGCAGGAACTACAGGAATTGAGTACAAATCCACAATTCTCATTACCTCAGAACCCACAGAACGAAATCATAAGCCCTTAAAATATATCTTTTTCTTCACAGATTAGCAAAATGTTAAAACTTATGAAGAGTATGGAACTTCAGGCTTGCTCATGACATAGCATCTGTACCTTGTCATATTTTTCTTTTTCTTTTTTTTTTTATTTTATTTCTTTGGCACTGGAAAAAGGTCTCAATATTCAAAACTGCCCCAATGTTTTCTTCCTGTGGGTTTCTGAGAGTAGCCGGATCTGGGGGTTAAACAATTGCAGCTTTTGAAAGGAGAASGGGTTGGGAGCACCAGTGTCATGATGCACAGCCGGAAAAGAATGTTTGCAACAAAAAAGATCTGTTAATGAATTCTGAGTATTTATAGCTCTGTGAGCTTTCCTGCAGAGTTCATCTCCATGGGAAGTTATTAGCTCAAAAGTGAGCTTAGTCACAAGCCGCTTATGAGGAATATTTCTATTTTTAATATTCTCATCTYGGTGACTGGTGCTTCCGTGACATGGTTACTTACTCATTGAGGTGTCCAGTGCTGCCCRGGTCAAAATTTATCACCACAGATACCACTGTCCTAACGGGGAGAGAGCTCTGCAGCCATGACAGGCAGAGGAACACCTGGGATGGCAAAAGAGAAAGAGTGGGGTTGAAACCCTATTGCTCCCCCAGCTTTTACACTGAGCAGCAAACCACGGCAAAGGGAGCACAATATGGGGAATGCACTGGAGCTGAGGCTCTTTTRCCATCCATTTCCTGGCCTATCTGATGGGTGGTTTGGGAAGCCAATCTGCCTTCAGCAGCACAGGGTGAACGGGGGGTACATATGTCAGCACGGGAGAACAGCTTGGAGCATGAACTGATATTAAAGCCACTCATGCATGAGGTAATTTGTTTTATAATAGCAGCAGAAAGGCTGCTCATGCACCAGTGAGATGCAGCAGCCTGGGAGCCATGGGGGAATTAAAGCAGCGCTGTGCACTGCAAATGCTAATAAATATGAACTTATGCCCAGATGGATTTTATTTGGTTTATGGCAGTGCAGAGCCTCCCTGATTTCTGCCACCGCCACGGGGCTGGGACATGAATCTTCGGGCTGTTGTAGCGGGGATTTCTGTGCAGAAAGCTGTGTGGGGAGAAGCTGGAATCTTCTCCCGCAATTGGAGCTCTYGGTGTGGATGTGGCTGCATGGCTGCTGCTGGAACGCTCCCACACAGCTCTGAGGCAGCCGCAGCTCCGAGGATGGGATGGTTTGTGCTGCTCTGAGGCTAATGGTGCCCTCCAGGGAACGGCAAAGTGGGAGAGAGGAGAGACAGTGAGAAATGAGGAAAAGGAAGGATCAAGCCTGGGCAGCATTTGTGAATAAGCAAATCTGGACTCCTGTGCCTGAATTCCSATTTTAGCACCCTGCCTGTGTGTGTGTATGTATGGCTGTGCCTTCTGCAGGCTGTTTTTAGGTTTCTCTGTGAGGTTTGACTTTGAGAAAGGCCTTAAGATCAAGCACTGCCTCTGTGACATTCTGCCCTTCAGTGCCAATATATGAAAAAAGTTGAGCTTTCATTTTAATTGTTATTTTATTGAATGGAATGAATTATTTGTTCTTATTACAAGGTGCAACATCTCCATTTGTTATTTGTTGGGCACTGGAGGTCATGGCCAAGAGGGTTTCAAAAGAGATTGATTTTAAATGTACTGGTACCCTCAGATATAAAACCTCTTTGACCTGAAGCTGAAGAAACACATTGGACTCGAGGTTTAAGATGTCACTGCATCATTCATTCTTGTCCAAACAAAGGTGATTTACTGTGTTTCCTTTTTCCTCTCATCCAGGGAGCTGTAAATGCTGACTCAGTTCACAGAGTTTATCACTCGCTGCTAAGGTTGCCTAAGCAGTTGCAAAATCATTGAAGACTCCAATGCCAAGACTCCCATCCAATCCAGCACCCAGCAGCCTCTCTCTAATGTGGTTTATACCATTAGTGGAGTTCCTTTCCCAAAAACTCTCTAATGTTGCTCATTTATTGTCACTGGGTGTTACTAATGCTCACTGGGGACCCTTGAGGGTGTCTTTTTCCTTTATTAAATATGCTGAACAGCATTTTAGCAACCCTTTGGGAAGCTGAGGTTGGCTTGAGCTCTTGGTCGGTGAGGCAGCTCCATGATTCATGAAACCACAGCAGTTCAGCTAAACCCTGCCCTGCAGTGCCTGAGTTYTTTGCCAGCAAACCTCTCAAAACGTGGTTCAGGAACCTGAGATACCTCCATTTGCAATGGGATTCACTGGAATTTTGACCAGAGTCTGGAACTCCAGATTTCTGGGCTGATGTGACTCCTGCTCTGATGGCTCCCTGATTCCAGAAAAAAAACATGCTCTGATGATCAGCCTGAGAAATAAAGCTTCAAACCTTCATTTATCCACTTAATATCACTCCCAGTGATGCTTCTTTCTTTTAAGATTAGAGGACACTTGCTACCAGATGTTCCCAAACATCTCCAGCTCCTAAATGCAGAGATGTGTCTGCCAGCCCCCAAAAAAGCACTTTATGCCAACCCTGATAATGGAAAGCTCCAAACAAAACAAAGCAGTGAAAGAGATTTTAATGCTGCTATAAATCACTTTGAAATGAAGCATGTCAATGCCTTATGTGGAAAACTAAACTRATGCAAACAGCGCTCAGGAGCTGGCAGTGTTTCATGGTTTTTTACACTCATCCCACACACAACTGGCTTTATTTCTTTTGCACAGGCAGGTTTTTACCCGTAGTCCTTGCTGGTGTCTCATGTCGACATCAGCAGGAGCCTTCATCAAATACATTTGTCTTTCTGCCGATACTCTTTATAGAATTGGGCTGCTTGCCACTCATGGAAATTGGAGTTTCTAAGGAGTTCAAGTGGTTCCTCAGTAGAATTCATTCCCARAGAAGATTAAGAAAAGCTTAAATCTGGCAGCATGACTACTTTGCCTGGAAGCAGTCAGGAGTATTTCTTACTCAATCTAGCAGAAGAAAACTCAGACTCATTTGGTTTTTAATAAAAAGCAGAATGCGACTAAATACAAATCTGTACTTGAGCTGTCTTATGCAGGGGAGAAACATCCAGAGTTGCCACTATTTGCCCTGAGGAATCCAAACTTTAAGTGGCTGTGGTTGTACAGCATGTTCCAAGATGTGTCCTGTCAAAACTCCCAGAGTGCTGCCCCTTTTGGCTCCAAAATGCACAGCTTCATGAAAAGCAGGAGGAGTTGTGTAGAGAAGGAATTGTGTGGAGCAGGAATTGTGCAGAGCAGGAGGAGTTGTGCAGAACAGGAGTTGTGCAAAGCAGGAATTGTGCAGAGCAGGAGGAGTTGTGCAGAGCAGGAGGGGCCAGGGCACAAATGTCAAGTGCTTCTCTCGTGCCTGCTGTTCCTTGTCAGCAGAGGAATATTGATATGGTTAAAGGGCAACTGCTGGGATATCAGTCAATCTGAGGGAGCGGGATTGTGCTGACAGCTGATGGTTTGTAACTGGTACCCAGCAGGGATGAAAAGTCCGGTTATAAATACCTGGGAGCTTGAGTAACTTGTTGGCTTTCTATGATAGTGAATAATGTTTGATGTTACAGGCACTCCTGTGCCTCCAGGAATCCGGGAATCCCGGAATGGTTTGGGCTGGAAGTGACCTTAAAGCTCATCTCATTCTAAACCCCAGCATGGRCAGGGACAATTTCCACTGTCCCAGGGTGCYCCAAGCCCTGTCCAGCCTGGCYTTGGACACTTCCAGGGATGGGGCAGCCAYAGCTTCTCTGGGCACYGTATGCCAGGGCCTCACCACCCTTATAGGGACAAATTCCTTCCCAATATCCCATCTACCCTGCCCTCTGGCAGTGGGAAGCCATTCCCCTGTATCCTGCCTCTCCAGGCCCTTGTAAATCATCTCTCTCCATCTTTCTTGCAGACACTGGAAAGCCACARTTWGGTCACCCTGAAGCTTCTCTTTTGCAGGATGAACATTCCCAATTCTCTCAGCCTTTCCATGGTGCCTCCTCTGGCCTCTCTCTAACAGCTCCAGGTCCTTCCTGTGCTGGGCCCAGGGCTGGAGCAGCTCTGCAGTGGGATCTCACCTGAGTGGGRCAGAGGGGCRSAATTMCCCCTTCCCCTGCTGCCCACACTRCATTTGATGTTTCTTTTTGCCTCTTTTGTGCAATTCSACATTTGCATGTGCTTTTGCTACTTTTTTTTAGATGGAGCTAGAAGTTTAGTCAGGTGTTTGTTCCTTTTTTCCCTATAGAGGTTTTTCAGCTTTTAAATGCCATGGAAGAAGATGATGCCTGCTGCCTGAAGCCTCCCCCAAAATTCTGAGAGAGAGAAGTAATYGTWTGCTTAGCTGACAATGGAGCTGGGCTCTCCAGAGTCAAAGCAGCACTTCAGGTGATCAGGGCAACCTCATAAAATTACCTCTGAACTATTTGTAGCTGAAAAAAATGGTATAGAAAGAGTATTTTCTAATAAAGAGTGACAGAGTCAGGGTTCCAACCTAAGATTTTGTCTAAGGATGCACATAAGTTACGCTGGATAAAGAATATGAATGAAGATTGTTTAATGGGTGCCAATAAAAGCAGTCACTAACTAAAGTCTCCTTGCTTGATTCCAGCCAAATCATCACAGTCAARACCCTTCCTCAGGAGTTTTGTAGCRCTTTYTCTGGAGCMYGTRGGCTGRTGTAATAAATTTACYCTACTTGGACTTAGCAGAGTAAACCTTYAGTGCCCCTGTGTAATCCTGGCTGTGCAGCTTTCCCCTGGTGTGGTTCCTCGAAAAAATTTGTAAACACAATTGTAACTAAATAAATGTAAGGTGAAGCCTTTTCCTCGCTCTGAACAAAACTTGCCATGCATTCATGGCTAAGGATTAGTGCTTGTTCCACTCTCAGCTCGACATTTCAACTTTTAGTTGCGGATTTGCAGRCTGAGGGAAGGTCAGTGTGGAAAACTTCCTTCTCCAAAGGGAAAGCTGACACGCAAACGTCMCTTTGGTGAATAGAATCAGAGTTTTAACAAGTGTTTCTCCATTATCAGTAATAAGCTTTGAAGTGCAAAGCTGAATGACTGAGGCTTYTGTACTCAAAGGACTCCAAGTGATCTGCAGCTGGAAAATGTAACAAGAATCAGTTTTCCAATGTGACAGAACCATACTCTGCTCTGTTTAGATGATGATTCATGACCACTACCTCTCAGCGTGGGTTTGTCCTTGCTCTTTCCTTGTTCTTCCTTTTTTTTYYCCCTGGAAAGACCTTTTYCTGMACTGTTSTGTGGATGCCACTGGTGGAAAGTGCTTAAACACCTCCACTGGTGGGCTGAGACACAGCTCCCAGTGCCACAGCACAGCACAGGACAAAATCTATGCCTGACCTGAGAGCAAAATCAATCCTTTGGCTCTGAGAATGAGTTCAGCATTGGACCAGGCCTTATTCAAGCCTTGATTGCTAAAAAAAACAAAAAAAAAAAAAAAAAGGGGAAAAAAAGCACTAAAATTGGCTGAAATGTAACTGTGAACAGTTGAGCTATTTAGCTGGAGTTCTTAGTACACCACAAACTTCATAACAACTTTCATAACTCATGTTTTGTCCCTTCCCTCCACAGAGATGAAATGCACTGATTTACATTTGCTCTTTTGTTTTTTAAGCATTAAGAGAAAATAACCAAGCACTGTGTAGGCTATGCAGGAAAAGAGTAAGTGATTCAGTTATTTTACTTCATTTTTTTTGTACTCCTAAATACTACTGCCYAGCTGTTTCACCTGCCTGGAAATGGGAAGGATAAAGACAGAAAATGCACAAATCTGGGAAAAGGTGAAGCCTACATTCTGATAYTTCATACCCACTGCAGGAGGATGAGGGTGAAGGAAACAACTTCTCTGTGCACCTTTTGATACTTGCATTTCAAAAATGAAATGGCGAAGGGCAGCTTTCCAGTGGGATTCTGTGCATCTTGGATTTCCAGTGAAATATTTGTGGATTTCCAGTGAAAATACTTTTAGGGATTAAAGCCCCATGGCACTGCATGGTGCAGCATGCAGAGAGAAAGGGTTTTACCAAGAATAAAWCAGGGAACAGAAGGATAAATGTGTTTGTTGTTCTTGCTCTCGAGACAGCCAAGCCAGGATCTCAGACGTGGGTGAGGAATGGGAGGTGCAAGGGTGAAGCCACCATCCCGCTAAAAACGTGGAATGGGTGAAAAATGAGGGGAAGATCCCAAAATGAGACTCAACTGAGTGCTCAGGTTGGACTGCAAGTTTACCAGTAGGTTTTTGCTTCAGTCTCTTCAGGAAGTGCTCAAACTGGGAGGAATTAATGACTGAAGACAGCTAGAAGGGGCATACTGGGATTTTTGTCTGGGAAGAGGGAGGCAAAAAAGGCAGTTGCAGAAACTTGCACTGCACTGAGCAGATCAGTTCTAAAAGCTCTAAAGTTCTAAAGTTCTTTCCTTCCTGAACAAAAATTGGTTATTTTCACTGCAATAACAACAGTTATTTATTGATAAAGAGAACTTTATTTCAATGATGGACTTGGACATGTCCCCTCACTGCTGGCCCTCCCCAGCTCCAGGGCAGGTTGATAAAAGCACACAAATAAGCCACTTGACTGGCAAAAGTATTGGAAAAGATCAGTTCAGGAAAAATCAGGGGAAAGACCCTGTTGGTCTGGAAAATACCCTGATGGTCTGGAAGGCAGCAGAAAGCTGAGGTGTCTCTGGAGGAGCAGCACAGGCAGAGTCTCATCTGCATGAGGATGATTTAGAGACAGATTTCCTGCAATGTGGACTTCCATCCCTGCTATTTAAACTGTTAAATGMAAAGTTCTGTGCTTCGCTGCCAACAGACCTGAGTTTTGTGAGCAGGAGGACACGATTATCGAGCAGCTGGAGAGACAGAGGTTAACGGGCAGGTCAGCCCAGGTCATGGGGAAAATCTGAATATGAACTGAGATTCAGCAGAGAGCTGGAGAAGGGAGAATGAACAACAGGAAATGAAGCTGCAACAATAAACCTTATCCTGAAAAATGCCAGATTGTTTTGCATTCCAGTAGGAGTATCTGTCTTGGTTCTCAGGGTAGGATGCTGCCTGGTGGGATAGTAAAGAAAACAAGTGGCTCTCTGGGGAAAATGTGACGTGCCAGATATGCAGGCTCTGGGTGAAATGCTGAAGGAGAAGAGGGACAGAGCTGCTTGTCATTCCCAGCACTCCCTGGAGCCCAGGGTTTACTTCCTCCAGCTCATGGTGCAGCAGGCTTTGCACCCCATGATTTCCTTGGTTATGATATTGTTATAAACCAGTTTTTTTTGGAGAATAATGGCTGCGTGTGGGGTAGTTACAGCTCACTGAATTTGAACAGTCTCGTCAGCTGGAGCGTGAAGCCCTTTAAACCGCACATTCCCCTGCAAAAACTTGGTTTAGAAAGGGCCCTGCTGCCTCTCTCCCAGCAGAAAAACACCAAATTCAGCAGTAATSGTTTGTAGCACAGCAGTTTGGATTTGGATGCTGCCTGTCTCAGTGCTAGATGTATTCACTGAGCCCTAAGGCAGAAAATATSATAGCCATTGATGTCCAGCCATTGGTGCTCTTTCCATCCTGTTTTCAGGATTAGGTTTTGGTCATTGAGAGTTGGATTAAGGACTAAGTCAGCATGTGAAGATGTTTGAGGAAAGTTAATAATAATTTAGGAACAATAATGTGTATTTATACCTATAATGGGAGATAAAACTTCTTTTGGAACAATGGGAGAAATAGAGATGGAGGGAAAAGGGAGATGGAACAATCCTCCATTGCCCATTTTTTTGTTGTCAGCAACATAACTTGAGGAAGTCTAAGCTTTCAGGCTGACAAATGATTTAATTCTCCAGGCTCGAGGAGGAAAACTGTTTGGTTTGTTTTGCCAGCTATATATCTGATATTGAGATATTAGAACTATAAACCATCATGTGACAGTACTCTTGCAGAAATCTGAGTAATTTCTTTTTGTTTGTCACTTTTCCCTGATGACWTTACAGCTGCAGAGGACCACAGGGAGGACTAAGTCATGGTTTGCCAGCCTTTGACACGAACCAAAATGTATGCAAAGGCTTTTGGGACTGAGCCTTACGGGATATCATGCCAGGACATGCCAGAGAAGCTCTAGGAAGATGGAAACACTTGTGGGTTTATTAAGAAATCTGAGGAATGTGGAGTATTTCACTTCAATAAATGTCAATCTCTAGCTTCCGGCTCGCTACTGCTGAGACAATTTCCTCTAACTTGAGCAGAGGCCTGGGAGGATTAACAACCAAGCTCGAGAATGTTGGCTGCTGTGAAATGGAGGAAAATAACATATTGACCTTTCCTTTCCTTTCCTTTCCTTTCCTTTCCTTTCCTTTCCTTTCCTTTCCTTTCCTTTCCTTTCCTTTCCTTTCCTTTCCTTTCCTTTCCTTT
>NW_026623252.1:4594406-4602403 GCF_030028575.1 Malurus melanocephalus
TGAGGGTGCTGGAGCACTGGAACAGCTGCCCTCTCTGGAGACATTCCAAACCCACCTGGATTCCAAAGCTCAYCTGCTCTAGGTGACCCTGGGGGTTGGACTGGAAGGATCTGTAATTCTGTGGAAATGGTTGGAGGAGAGGAGAGAAGGAAAGAGACAGATGGATGGCACTGAAGTGTCTGGAAAGCTGAATTCCTTCCCCATTTTCAGCGATGAGAACTTTGTCCTGAAATAGCTGTGTCAMCCCAACAGATATTCCCCTAGGTCATGCTGTCTTTTCACAGCTTCTCACTGCAAAGTTGTCTGTATTTGTCATCCATGKCCAGAATTCAGGGACAGAGTCATAAAATATCCTGAGTTTGAAGGATCCTCCAACTCCTGAGTCCTCTCTGGCAGAACCAGGTACCCCCAGCCTACCTGACTGCTGACTGGGGCTCACCAGTAACCACCACTTGTATTCCCAACAGGAACATTTGGGGWTTTGGCCTTCCCTGCGTTCAAGTAGAATTTGCAGCCCTGTGGCCAAACACTACCCAGACAGTGAAGGACATTTTAATACCAAATCCACGAACAAATCAATTTACTGCAGTAAAGCTACTTAGGGGGCCCATCTGGTAACTGCTAATTTACAGACTGGGCCATCTGCCACTAGCACAAGCTGGGAAGACTGGAAAAGTTACCCAACATAGCCAACAGTTTGGCTTTGTTTTCTTTTTTTTTTTTTTCCCCCCCCCTCAATGCTGTGTTTTGTTTCGCCGCTAACTGACAGCAACACAGCGGTTTCTGTTCTGAAATGCAGATTTTTCAAACCTTGGGTGATCTCGTGCTGCTGCTGTGACTCAGCAGTTGTCCCTGCGTGTGTTTATGCAGCCTTGGAGCTGCTGACAACAGGATGGTTTGGGAAGMTGGGTTCCTACCCAGCGCCTACAGATTCCATGTTGGTGCGACAGGATGTGTCGGAAATTTATTTGAAATGCGTGGTTTTGAAGTTTTACTCCTCTGGAGTTGCAGAATGCTTTTCAGGTCCGATGGGAAAAAAATTGATCATAGAATCATGGAATGGTTTGGGTTGGAAGGGACCTTAAAGATCATCCAGCTCCAACATGGAGGGCAAATCCATTAAGAGCTGCACATTTGAGTTGGTTATGATTATTTTTAACCAGAGAGATGAAGGGAGCATGAAATTCTTCACATTTCACCCTGAGTGAGCCAGTCAATGGTTGGTTTTATTCAAGGTTTACCTGACTAGGTGTCATCATCTGTTTTTGATGATTCCAGCTCTCACYGTGCTTTTCAGGGTGTCCTATGCAGGGCCAGGAGTGAGAATTGATGATCCTTGTGGCTCAGCTCAGGATATCCTCTGATTCTGTGACTCCATGATAAATATCTTACTACAGTAGAAAATTCCAACTAGGCCAAGCCTCAGACAGAACACAGTTGCCCTTTGAGAATTTTGCCCTTCAAAAAGGGCTACAATTTAATCCACGCTTTTTTTTTCTGTGCTAACTGGATAATGTTTTAGGCACCTGAGCAGTGGAARTGGTGGCATATAGGATTTACATATTCTTCAACAGATGGGGAAAACCAGATCAACAGAGCCAACACTGATCTCCTGAAGATTTGACCCTGATAGCCCCTTTGGGCTTCCCTAGATTAAGATGGCAGATCACCCTAAAAGGGGGGAAATTCACAGCAACAAACCTTTTTGTTGCCAAAGTGAGGACCCAAAGCCTTTCCTTACTTGATGAGACTAATGCTGTTCTGCCCACTGGAAGTTTGGAGCTGGAGTTTCTTTTCCATCTGAGCACGCTTTTCCTCACTTAGTGTGATTGAGTGAGTTATCCTTAGGGGACACATTAATTGAATTCTCTATGCTTKAAGAATGAGGAGGGCCCAGAGGACAGATTACCAAGAGGGGCCTGTGGCTAAGGTGATTAAAAATTATTTGGCTGCAGAAGAGAGGATGTTGTTGTTCTCCATTGTGTTTCTCTGCAAAGAGATAACGCTGMGACTGGCTGCAGGGTGACAGGTCATACGTGTTTAATCTCTATAGCTATAAAAAGAAACTTGCAGTAGGGCTGCTCATTGGGAATTTCATAAATAAAAGTTAATATCACAGCTCAGTGTAATCCCAAGGMCAGCTCTTGGAATCCGTGCTATCAAAAACTTAAGATGTTGTTGTGTCAAAGCAGAGTGGGTCTGAAAGGCAGAATTCTCTTTTGATATCATGAAATTTGGTGTTGAGCACTGATCYGCTTTGTGCTCACAAAGCTCATGCACCAATAAATCACAGAATCACAGAATCATTGATCCAACCCCTGTTCCTGCACAGACCCCCCCAACAATCCCCCCCTGTGCATCCCTGGCAGCGCTGTCCAAACGCTCCTGGAGCTCTGGGGCTGTGCCCATTCCCTGGGGAGCCTGGGCAGTGCCAGCACCCTCTGGGGACAGAAGAACCTTTCCCAAAATCCAGCCTGACCCTCCCCTGGCCCAACTCCAGCCATTCTCTTCCTGACTGGGTCCCACCTAAATCTGTGCTATCTGTTTTTGATTATTCCAGCTCCCACCGTGCTTTTCAGGGTGTCCTACACAGGGCCAGGAGTGAGAATTGATGATATTTGTGGCTCAGCTCAGGATATTCTCTGAGTCTGTGACTCAGATGTAAGTTGGAGGCTCAAACAAAACAACCCCCCCAAGSCTGCCCTGTGTCCCCTCTCCATGGCTGTGGTGGGTGCTGTGTTTATCAATCTCCTGTTATCCCTTGGCTCTTCCCTGCTGGAGTCACAGCCATCGTGGTGGCTSCTTGTGCTGCTGCAGAGATCCCTCAGGTGCAGCTGAGAGGGCACAGACTATGCCCAGCTGTGCCTCGTTCCTCACCAGGATATAAATGAGCCTGGGAAGGCTCTCGTTTGGGCAGAGGTTTGAAGAGGAGGGAGTTGTTTGTCCTGGAATGTAAATCTGGCTTTCCAGAGTTTCAGCTTACCTTCTGTGCTACACAAAAATCTGAGTTTTGAGTGCCTGCTGTGCTGTGATGCTGCTGGAGGCTCTCCTGTGACTGTGTGCAGGGTTTTGTCATGATCCACTACCCCTGCTAGAAAGTGCTGTAATGTTTCTGATTCTGCCCTRAAYGTGCAGACAGGAAGGTAGGTACACSTCCTGCCCTAAGCCTGAGTGCTGTGAGATTACAAAATGCCTTTGTAGGGGTTTGGGCTGTTTTATTGAAGTCTGCGGTTTGTTTTTGCCCGCTTTCTTTAGGAATGCACTCCCTGGAGAGGCACCGCACCTCCTGCAGCGCTGGAACCTGGGGAAATTGGCCACCAGGAGCTCTTGATTTCCTTCYTCTGATCCTGCAGCTGCTCCACCTCTCTGTGTGCTGTGAGTATRGCATTACTGAAATGATAAAACACCTGATGCAAACAACTCTCAGCTATTTAATCAAAGAAATTAATTTCCCTGCACTGAGGGAAAGAGTTGGATGAAGATGCTGTAGTGGGCTTCCTATTTCTGAAAATCAGTTAAATAATTACCSAGTGCTTTGCAATTTAGAAATGATGGTGAAAGGGCTTCGGCCTCATTTGTGTAAATTCTGCTGGATTTCTGCAGTGAGAATGGACCAATATGATCTCCTTACTTTCCTTGCTCTGGGGGATACTCCATGCACAAACAATGTACCTTTGTCTTTTGCCTGAGTTAATMACTGACTAATATTTGTGGTTATTCCTTTCCTTATTGGAAGGYTCTTTGTTCAGTAAAACTTCAGGTGTGTCTTTAAAGTGTGTCTTTCAACTGTAACTTCAAAGCTTTGTTTCCTTGTTTGTGGCAGGAGCAAATTTGGTATAAAATAAATAAAAGGAATAAAATAGCCTAAAAMAGTCTTGAGCAGAGATACAGGAGTGTGAGCTCCTGAACTGCAGGGAGCTGTACACAATGAAGGGGGTGGGAAAAAATATCCCTGSACAAAGGTGGAAAATCCCTGCAAGAGGTGGACTGCACCTTTAAAAACTGCCTAAGAAAACAAGTGGTTTCCTCATGCTGAGGCCAGGCCTCTGTGTTTGTTTTTGGGGAATTATTGCTGCCTGGGTGTTTTAGCCTGTAAAATAATCACATGGGAACTCAAGAGATTGGCAGAGCAATAATCCAACAAGTTCCAATTGCACATTGTTTTTGCCTTGGCCATTGATGTTTGATTTTTCTGGTGTCTTTGATGCTCAGAAGAGCCAAGTGCCAGCTGCAAGGCTGGACTTTTGGGCACCTGGAATGTCCTATTACCCCTTGCCTCAGGAACTGGGTTTAAATTTGTCCAGCCAAGAATTCCAGGATCATCCTGAGGCCAAAAACTTGGATTTCTGTGACTAGGAGTGGAGATCTTGTAGGCAGAAATGTAGAGCGGGGCTGGGGTGGTGTCCTGTTCTTACCTCTAGTAGGGGTGGGCAGGATTTTTCTGGGATTTTTTTAGGAAGAAGCAGGGAACAGGGTTCAGCCCTGTCAGATAATATTTTTCAAAATCACTCTCTTTTGACATGGCTTTTCCAAACCTCTGGATAGATCCATCCTCTGTTTTTCAGAGGTGGTGAACGCAGAGCTCTTAAATGCAGTTTTGTTTAGAGGTTCGGGAATATTTCCCCCAAACTTAGTGATGAAAAACTCACACATAGCAAAATTATTTGTTTTAGGGTCAGTGTAAATCTTGACAYGAAATGATTTAACCTAATCAAGCAATGCAATATTTTAATAAAGCTGCCAARAAAGAAGTAAGGGCTGTAGCTGTGCTCATGATTGCACAGTCTAAATCTTTCAAGCTCTGTACAGAGAGGGGACCCTAAAGGTGTCCCTGCCTGTGACAGGGGTGGAATGAGATGAGCTTTAAGGTCCTTTCCAACCCAACCCAGTCTGAGTTTCTAGGATTTTTTCTAGGATTTTTCTGTAAAATAATTCCCCRTACTTTCTCCCATGCCAGGGCTTCCTACAGAAATCTTTCTATAAAGCCAAGCCTCTGGCTGGGGTTGCTCCAAAACCACTCATCATTCYCTGCCTGAAAAGGGATATGGTTTTGTACCACCACACCTTCAAGGGCTTTAAACCCAAAGGTGTCTGTGCTTGTGGGCTCTTGGTGGATGAATTGAAGATTGTGAAGAGATGAGAAGAATAAACCCTGCAGGTTCCTCTGCTCCCCCTGATGGTCACAGAATCACAGAATTATTKAGGTTGGAAAAGACCTTWGAGAGGATCCAGTCCACCCATCAACCCACTAAAGWGTGTCCTCARGTGCCACATCCACACAGTTTTGGTGTGACTCCATCCCTTCTCTGGGCAGTTTGTTACAAACCTCAGTGTTATCTTCTGGGTGCTATTAATAATTTGAATTTATGGTGCTTATGTGAGAGTTGTGAAGAGGAGTTATCTCTGTTGGCAGTTTGGTGTTGCCAGGCCTTTGGCTTAGTCACACACCAGGAAAAAAGGCACTTGGCAGCAGCAAACCCCACTTTTGTTCTGTTTCTCATAACCAAGCTCCTGTTTACCTTGAGGTTTTGTGATGTGTTATTAGATTTTTTGTTCTCARACCTTTCCTAGGGGAAAAACAGCTTTAAAGTGTGATTTAAAACCAAATTGGCTTTATTTTTTCCCTCGGCTGTGAGTCAGTTGACTGCATACAAAAGCCTTAATTTCAACTCTGACWAAAATGGAACWTTTWTTTTTTTTCTGTGCTRTCTGTGTTTRAAAAGGAACTTAKTGAGCTCTCCTGCCCCAAGGTGTGCACTGACCGGTGTGAGAACGCTGCTGTGCTCAAAGCCACTGCTCAGGACATCTCAGATAAAGCTCATGAAATAAAACTAGATCCCCTGGAAGATCAGATGGTGTCTCCTGCATTAAGGAAGCTGCAATTAAGTCAGTGCTGAGCTTATTTGCTGTGGCACCTGGCCTAGCTGGAGAACTGAGCCAGCCACGGGCAGCGTTTGGAAACAAAAATGGGTGGGAAAAGAGCTGTTCTTCAGATGCACCAAATCTTCATTCTTCAAACAAGGGTGTGTGAGTGGCCAGCATCTTTTCTAACCATTTAATCACTCTTTTTTGCTAATTGAGACAGAATTSAGCATCCTCTCCATTCCCCATGCACGTGTCCAAAGCTGATCCAGATGCTCGAGGCAAGCTGACTTATCCATTTCTCTGGGGAAGGATGTATTTGAGCTCTGWGCAATGCACACCAAAAGCTGCAGATAATCAACATTCCTCTGCAGTGAGGAGAAGATAAACCCCATCTCATTGGCATTTCCAGTCCCAAAGAGGTCTGGGTGAGGGTTTGGGTGAGGTCTGCCTGCTGTTCTGTGGTCAGGGAACAAAGGAGGAGTGGAGTTTGGGATTGTTTCCTGCATGAACTTGGTTCCAGCTCTGCTCCTTGCTYGGGGCCTTGGTGCTAACTTGTGGGGCAGAGTCACTATTTGGGGTTTTTCTAATCTCCCAAACATCCTGACTTTGAACTCGCGTTGTTCAGGTTCTGGGCAGCCTGCTGCAGTGTGTGACCAATCTCGTGTTCAAAAAGGTGTTTTCTTGTGTTCAGGAAGAATTTCATGTGTGTGTTTGTACCCATTGCCTCTTGTCCCTTTATTCCCTCCCCTCAGGTGCTCATTGGTATGATCATCCCTGGTTTTTTTGATTTTTTTTTGCTGGATTTTCTCCTGTAAATTCATATCTTGGAGAACCCACATTTAACAGCTCCCTGGTACTGTGTAGAGAGGCAGGATCATCTCCTTCCCCATCCTTCAGTCTCTTCAGAAAAGGAATGAAATTGTGCCTTTTGTTTACAGCCATGGTAATCAGCAGGAAAAACAACCAAAACCCCCCTCTGAAATAAAAAGGATTATTTCCAATGCAGCTCGGATATGGTTTTAAGATTATTTTTATGCATAGACTTCTTGTATCAAAAAAGCACATGAGGAGAGAGAGAGAGTGGAAACTGTACGATTTTTTTTGTATGTGATGTGCATTGCAGTGCTGGGCTGCAGGGGGAAAAAATGCCTTTTTTTAAATGAGAAAATAGCCAGGGAAAAGGCAGCAGGGAAGAGGAGTCCTGGCTGAAAAAATGGGCACAAGGAATTGCAAATTCAGACACTGGAAAGGGTGAGAATTTGTTCTGGCTACAYGAAGGGGTGGAAAATACTATTGTCCCAAAGTGTGAACTCAAATATTGCTATTTTTAAACTTGTTATTCCTGTTTGGTTTTTTGTTGTTTTTTGTCCTCMGAGGGTTTTTTTGGCTCTAGTGACTTGGAGGTGTGATTTTTGTAGAGGTCTGAGATGTGGCAGTCAAATTTTTTTTTTGCAGAGCAGTGACAGTGGTGAGATTTTCTGTGCCACTCATTCTGTTCCTTAACAGCTTTCTCATCAGCACMTTTCAGCCTTTGCTACACTTTCACACACCCAGACTACCAGAATCAATGGAACATTTCTTTTTTTTTTTTATGCAAAGATGCCAACTTTGCTTGTTGGAAAGCTTGAAGGAAGCTCTTCCTCACCTCTTGCTTCTGTCCTGGTGTAACCTGTGCTCTTTGGAGTGTTGATGTAAATTGGCATTTCTCAAGGCATTAATTTCTGTTTAGCTGCTATCATAGAAGAACAGAATTATGCCTTGTGAGGGTGCTGGGCCCKGGTAAAGGGTGCCCAGAGAATCTGTGGCTGATCCCTGCATCCCAAGGCCAGGTTGAAAGGGCTTGGAGCATTYTGGGATAGWGGAAGGTGTCCCTGCCATGGCAGGGGGAGGGATGAGATGGGTTTTAAAGTCTTTTCCAACCAAATCATTCTGTGATTCCATGAATCACGTTTGCCTTGGGAGGTTCTGAGCAGAACCACAGGGCTCGGAGGAGAATGGGAGAGATGAGGTGACACCCTGTGGGTCTCGAATTCCTTCTCCAAACAGTCATTCCACCGAGTATTCATCGGTTATTAACAGATTCTGATCGTGTTTCAGTGGAGTCCCCCATCTCAAAGCTGCCTTTTGAAAGC
>NW_026623252.1:4603183-4620497 GCF_030028575.1 Malurus melanocephalus
TTTTTTTTTGTAAGAGATTAACAGAAACCTGGAGACAATTAGGATGGCATTTACTTTCTATAGCACTCCTGCCTTCAGTAGAGAATAGGGTGGCTTTGAGCCAAGTCTAACACATTCAAGTTGAACTCCACATATTTTAGGCAGCTTTTGGTAAATAAATCAGTTTTAAATGCACCGAGTAAAAGTTTCAGGGTCGGGTCACTTTGAACTTCTGCAAATGACTGTGACTTTGAAGGCTTGGAGGGAGTTGTGAGTATTTAGAGAAGGAAACAAAATTGGGRTAAAACTTCTGCCAGCCAAGCAATGCTAAGTTGTTAGCAGGAAGGGGCTAAACCTCACTCTGTTCCCATTTTCAATATTTTTCCCGAGGACTGAGGAAAGACAAGGCTGGTGTTTGAAAGTCGGAGGTGCTCAGCTTTTGAATTGTGTTTGTGAAGCTGCTGAGTGTCACATTTTGGCTTTTTAGCTGTCCCTGAGTGTGCCAGTGACCAGCTGGTGTGACCTGAGAAGGGTGTARGAGCTGGTCCTGGGACATGGAATGCCAGYTGGAGAACAGGGGCACATAAMRAATCCCAGAATGGTTTGGGTTGGAAGGATCTTGAAGCTCACCTCATCCCATGGGATGGGCAGGGACACTTCCCACTATCCCAGGGTGCTCCAAAYCCCATCCAACCCAGCCTTGGGCACTKCCAGGGATCCAGGGGCAGCCACAGCTTSTCTGGGCACCSTGTGCMRGGSCYYCCCACCCTCYSAGGGAGCAATTTCTCCCCAAGATCCAATCCAAACCTGCCCTTTCAGTGTGAAGCCATTCCCTCTTGTCCTGTCCCTTCATCYTTYGTAAATCATCTSTCTCCATCTTTCTCTGAGGTCCCTTTCAGGTGCTGGAAGGTCAGAATCAGGTCACCCTGAAGCTTTCTTTATCCAGGCTGAACAATCCCAATTATCTCAACCTTTCCTCGGGGCAGAGCTGTTCCAGTGCTGAAGCTTTTGGATGGTCCCATCCTTCAGGTGTGTCTGTACCACTCCTCTGAGCGAGCTCTGCACACTCCAGATGAGCTGATCTGTTCCATAGCTGATCTGCAGCTTTCCATTTGCCCCCTTTTTGGATCCTCACTCCATTTGCAGAGGAACTTGCTGTTTATCCTGATTTCTCTGTAGTCCCAACAAGCCCACTCTCTTCTTTCCTGTGCGTAGCAGGTTTACTCAATGAGTAGAGCTGTGAGAGCAGCTTTCACCATGCTGCAGCTGAAGGCTTCATTTCCATATGGCTGGCTTTAAAAAGAACAGCTTTCTTTGGGCTTTCTCTTGTGGCAGAATGCCAGGCTCCCCCACCTTCCTGCTGGGGCTGAATGATGGGATAAATCCATTTTTCTCCCCTCCTTCTGAGCTGTGCTGAGGGACTGGTGCGAGCCTTTCTCTCTGAAAGGCACGTTAGAAGCCTTAAAAATGTGTGAGAGTGTCAAAGTGTAATGTGAGAGAATAATCTACATAATCAGATTTTGGGGTTTATCTGGGCTTTTTATACAGARAAGGCCATGTATGACATGTTCCATGCTGAAATCTGGACTGTGACCTCCTCTTTCATGCTTTTTTTTTTTTATTTCTTTTGCTTCATTTAGCCTGCAAAAAAAGTTTCCTTTCGGCCTAACTGGCATGGAAAAAAGTATTGGAGGAGTAAAAAAAAAAAAAGTAGAGGAGAATTTGAAGTGGCTCTTCAAGTTGCAAAGGCCCAAAATAAATGAGGTGGATTTTTTTGAAGATGAAATATCMGTGCCAGCAAAGAGGTAGCAAATGAGAAATGGGCAATAATTCACTGCCTGATGAGGTTTCAGGKGGACCAGGTGAGTCTGGATTTGGCCATTACCCATGACCAGGCTTGGCTGGTTTTTCAAAAGGATTTTGATGGATGAGGCCGTGCTCTGGGTGAACTCAGACTGAGGATCCACACATCCGAAGCATGTTCTCTTTGCAGTGGTCCTGCTAATTAATGCTGGATAGGGCAGTGAAGTGCTGCCCCTTCTGGAAGGATCCGTGGCAATGAGGYGCATTTTTGTGCTGCAGAATTTCGAATTTGACGCAACCCAGTGAGTTCCAGCTGAGACTGGACTCACTCTGACTTGCCCCCGAGGTTTCAGAGCAGATGGTGAGAAGGTAAAAAGGTGATTCTGAGCAAGACAGTGCTTGGCAGCGTTTGAGATTAATTTTTTTGAACAAACAACAGCATGAATGGGCACRAAATTCAGGATTCCGTAATGTTTTGTGCCATCTGTGACCTATTAGATTATGGTAACGATGAGAACAACCAGTGTTTAATAACTCAGTGCCTCAGATAACCTGGGGAAGGGTAAATCCAGAGTCATCCATCTGAGATTTGCTGGAGCTGCTCTTGGGGAGGATCCTGGAAGTTGTGTCCTTTGAGGCAGCGAGGAATGAATATACAATGATTTCTCTGCTGAACTTGTTTGTGAAATGCTGGCTTTTCCCAGGAAAGCACATGTAAAAATAGCAGCCAGCCCTCTGTAGCCACGAGCATGTGTCTGTARGCTCAGCTTTGAAGTTCCCCAGTTGCTGCAGCTTCTCCAAAGAGGTTGAAATTCTTCTGTAATGGCAGTGACCTGAGCACTGGGGTTCATGACTGCATTCCCCCAGCTCTAGGCTGCTGCTTRGAGTCTGAGGCATTTAAATTTCCCAAATGCAGTCCTTAAATTCCTCAGTGCCTGCCATGCCAGTGTGGGAGAGCTCAGCTGTGCTTCCCAGCCRGTTTGGTGTCCCCAGCGAGCAGATCCTCACAGCTCAAACCCCACTCTGAGCACTGCAYGCTCTTTCCCATGCCTTCCCCTCCCATCTGGGTAATTCCTCAGGCCCTTATTTGTCAGAACTTTACCAAAATGCATAGAAAATTGCGTTTTTATTGTAAAGCTCTCCCGAGCCAAATGTTTTCTTCAGCAACATTCAACAGCTCCTGCTTTTGGCTGAAGTCTGTGTTAGGCCAATACAGAAATTAGGCAGCTGCCCAAAAGTCTGCCAAGGGGCCAAACCTTCTTGCCATTAAAGCTTTTAACAAATGAGATTGGTAGGTAAGTCCATGACCACCTGGGCTCCTGTGCTGCAGGATTCCTGTGGACATCAAAACCCTGAACGAGTTCAGGCTCCCTTGAACTGCTCTGATGTTTTAGAAGTGACCTAATTGGAAATACAGCCAGTAATGTAATTATCATCAGGAAACAGCTCACCTTCTGTTGCTTAATTATATTTTCCTTGTATGCTTAGTGTGTTTCAAAGAAGCTGCCTTGGATAGCACACAGGGTTTCCCTTTAATTACTGCTGTATGGTAATTGTCATGTAATTATGCTGTTATGAATATCATGTGCATGTGTTATTGTGGGCCAGTGATTTATRGCATGCAAGCATATTTTAAAAGCATTATAGATGTTCTCCACGCAGGATTGCTGAGCCCATTAATGACAGGAGTCTCTCACAGCCATGCAGGGTTTTAATTTCCCAGTGTTTAAGGTCTCCTGTAATAATGCCACTTCATCATCCAGTCAATACTTTGGGAATTACACTGCTCGCTTGTGGTGAGGTGTTTAACGATCCTCATCAWGCTTGTAAAATTTGCTAGTGCAGAAATAAATTGGCCATCATGACAGGACAAGGGGGAATGGCTTYAAGCTGAAACAGAGGGGTTTTTTGGTTTTTTTTTTGGTTGGTTTTTTTTGCCCCAGGATATTTATTCACAACTTCCTATGTGAGTCTCCTGCTGCAATGTGCTTCGTGACAGAAATTCTGCATTATCACAGGATTCACATTTCTTTTTAAGGTGTTGTCAGAAGTGTTGGGCTGAGTTGAAGGGACAGTAAAAACTGTGGGCTATGTTTAAGTGCTGCTATGTTAAAGAGCAGTGAAACCCCTCTGATAGCAGAGGAAATCAGTCCCAGAGGTTTCTGGCTGGTGAAATAAACTGCAAACAGAAGCACCTACTTGGCAAAACCTTGTACAGGAAGGATTTTATGATGGGCGATTGCAAGCTGCCTGGAAAAGGATTTCTGAGCCCACTGCAGTTGTTGGAATTGACATTTTCATCCTGGATTTCTGTGGCACGTGTTGTACAAATGAAAGTTGTATSAGGAAAAAACAAATCTCTGTTTTTGTGCTCGTGCTAATGCACAAATGATGTTCTTGTGTTGTATTCCCAAATTTAGCAAAACCCAARTGACTGGACAGAACTCAACTGCATCTGTGTGTGATGGAAGCAAGCATGAGGCAATGAACTATGACTAAACCATGCTGGCAAAGGCATTTTTGCCCTGAATTAAATTTGTCTGTGGGCTTTGGCTCAGTGCTGTGCACAAAGGGTGAAACTGCCTGTGAAGGGGACAAAGAGCTCATCACAAGCACACGGAATTGCCCTGAGATGCTGCACGGTGAGGGCAGTGCCTTTGCCCAGGCTTTTGGGCTGCTGCAAACAAACAAGGCCAGGCTTGGTGGGTTTTTAGTCCTAGCTCAGGCAGCAGGCAGATGATGCCATGCTCGGTGTCCTTGTGGCTGCACAGAGCTGTGTTGATGATAACCAGGCTCACAATTTTCCTGCCCCTTACCCTTGTCAGGCTGGTTATTTGTTGTTTTGCATTTGTTTTTTTTTTGTAGCTGGAAATGTCAGCAACGCCTAAGTAACTTTATTCTTTCCTTTTAATCCTTTTTTTTTTTCCCTCATGATTTTTGCGTTCCCTGGTGTGTGGGGAGCAGCTCTGCAGTTTAACCCAGCATCTCCTGTGCAAGTCTTGCAGGGGAGCTGAACCAGGCTTGGAGGATGCTGAGCTGCCAACACAGCCAAGGACTTCCCCCRGGGCTGGGGAAGAAGCTGTTTTTGTGTGTTAAGCCAAATTCTTCTTTTGTGGAGCATCTCTGAGGATGAGCAGGTTAATCCCTTACAGGTGTAGGAGCAATGCCCTCTTCACTGATAAACCAATGGACCAGCCAGCTTTCTCCCAGCTGATCATCAGGAAAAAAAAAACCACCTGATTTCTGATATCTGATCTGCTGGAGCTGCCTTATCACCTGGCATGGATGAACCTTGGAGGGTCACCAGCCACTCGCTGCCCCTTCAGCAGGGCAGGGGAGAAAATAAGGTGAAAATTCATCTGGGTTCAAGTGAGGGCAGGGAGAACMCTTCACCAATCAGTCATGGGCAAAACTTGCCCTGGGGAACATTAATTTATTGCTAGTTAGAAGCAGAGCAGCATAGTAACAGACTAGAACTAAATTTTTGCCCCCTCACTCCCCATTCAGAAAATAAACTATGTGTTTATTTTCTTTGGTTTTTCCTTAGCAACAACCAGGCCACGTATTCCTCCCCAATACCTGAATAATCTCCAGTTTTTCAGTCATCTTGTGCTCCTGTTGCTAAGCTAGAGATGTGAAGTGTGAAACGCTGCTAAGAGGGTTCATTTACACTCACCGGGGTTGGATTGGCAACAATTAATTAGAGSTCGTTAACAGAACTCACTTTTCAGGTGAAAAACTTACTTTGAGTCTGCGGGAGCCTCTTGCACCTGTTGTTCCRTGTCCTTTTATCTGTGAAAGCATCGCTGAATGAATCTCTTGGTGGACTGGATGTTCTGCCAGTGCTGGGATGGTCTCAGATTCTCCCCAGACTGGTTTTTGTGCTGTGATTATGTCAATTTTTGTAGGAGTGGCAAAACCCAGCATCCATTTACCAGGAGATGATCCATGCAGGCGCTGTGGTGTCAAAAGTCTTAGGGCTGGGCTCAAGCTGGTGGAAAAAAGGGAGTTTTGACCCAGGAATCAATCTGGTGGGAAGAGTGGAGTGCGTAGCATTTCCCAAACAATCATTGTTCTGTTCTCTCTGGAAACCCAAGGCTTCATTTCAACAGCAGCCCTCCCACAGCATATTTGCTGTAGCCAAGGGACAAGCAGTGCCTTCAGAGAGGCTTGGGAATGCTGGAGTGACTGCAGGGACCCTTGTGGCACTCAGCACCTCCTGCTTGCACTGGGRGCTCCATCTCCTGCACTGGGGAGGAAAATAAAGGAGGGCAGCAAGAAACAAACAGCTGTGGCTTTGCAGTGCTGCTCATTTTGATCCTTGTATCCTGCTCTTTGATCCTTTTGTCCTGCTGTTTGATTCTGCCTCTGATAAAAATTCACTTACACAAGTTATTTCTATAACCTGTATAAGTTTGTAAATTATATCGGTGTAAAGCCATTAAGATAGTTTTTTTTTTTTAAATCTCTGCTCTTAATTGCATCTTGCAGTAGTTGGCATCCGTGGAATAACACGCAGCTGCAGGATTTGCACTTCTCTGACCTTGGCAAATCATTGCTGGATTCCTTCCACGTGGGAGCGATGCAGTTTTATCTCCACAATTACAATGTTTGGCTTGATTGCTCTCTCAGTATCTGAAAGTTCCTGCAGTGTTCTTTCAGGTGTTGGTGGTCCAATACCATCTGTGTTGGCTCAACTTTCTAAACCTTGGAAACCAGGTGGGGTTAAATATTTTCTAAACCTTGGAAACCAAGTGGGGTTGCTTTCTTACAGTGAAATAATTGAGAAAATAAGGTTCCATGTGGATTTTTATCAGCAGGGAGAGAACCTGTGAGGCCGGGTTCTTATGGGTGTCCTGCAATGCTTGCCCCCTTTCATATTTGGGATTTAGGTGCCTCTCTAGGCTGTGATACCACTTCTGTTCTGCTCCCAAATATCAAAATATGCCAAATAGGTCATGTGCAGCTAAACCAAATGATTTCTGTAAGCCTTCAATGGGAATTGAGGCTGAACACCTTTGAAACAGTTCGGATTTATATTCCCCCCCCCTCACCTTTCTCCACTCATTTGCAATTCATGCGGCACCCGAGTGATGAGTCTGCAAGTGTTACTCGGAAATCATTGAAACATTAAAAAAGAGCTTGACTATCTATTTTGCCCCAAAACTGTTTCTGTTTTATGAGTTCASAACAGAAGCTGCTGATGGAGTGAATTTGAAAACTGGGTCTCGCTCCTTCCCAGGGATTTGTCCCCTGGAGGTGAGTTGGTTTGAAGGAGGAGGTGTGTGTGTATTTGACACTAAAATAGGAGAGTTTTGTTATTTGTTTCCTCTTGCCCTTGAAAATAATTAGTTAAAACCTTTTGGAGGAAACATTAACAGTGTAATTGAACTATTTTTTTCAGGAATTTTTTCAGGCTGGCAGAAAACAAAAGTGGAAGGTGTCCTCCCATGCAGGGGTTGGAACTAAATGGTTTATAAGGTCCCTTCCAGTCCAAACCATTCTGTCAATCTGTGGAGAAGTCTGATGATAACTGTGTTAATGACATGACTGTGGAAGAATAGTGATCTGAAGCAGTTTAAAATTTCAGGCTAATGCAGCTCAATTAGAATTATGGAATTATTTTTTCTGTAACTGAGAATGGGAAAGATGAGCTCAAAATCAATGCCTTCACAAAAAGTATTATCTTTAAGCTGTATATCTAGACAAGGGATTTATAAAATTAAAAAACACACAGAATTTATGAGCTGATGTGCAGGATTTGTCAGCAGAAGTAGCTGCACTTTAATCAGATTGCACACAGGTGCTGTACTCACAGAATCCCACAATCGTTTGGGGTGGAAGGGCCAGCCCTTCAAGCCCCTTCACTTCCACCCCTTCCACCTTCCATGACCCCAGATTGCTCCAACMAATTGCCAGCTCTCTGATTTTTATTTTAAAATACAAATAAATTTCCTTTGCTGACAGTGTGCTAACAGGCAYGACCTTGACTTGGCTCAAAGAAGCTGTTTTAGTTCTGGGTGTGAGCGCTTTATTTAAATATTTGCAAGTATTGACCGAACCACATCCAGTCATTAATTGTATTCATTAAGAGGATTTTAAATCAAAACCATCAGATCAACAAAAAAAGGATGAGGCTTTCACTTCTCAACAGCACAAACAGCATTGAACTCCGTCAGCTCTCCCTGTTGGGGTGTAATTATTTGATTTTGTGCTTTTTTTTTAAAAAAAATTTTAAGACCACAAGTGTTGTTAAATTAAACTTGCAGCCACTATTTTGTCAACACTTCCTAACCCATTACTACACGTAGAAACGGAGTTCCAGCTGGCTTGGGAGGATTTGGACTGCACTGGCACAGCTCAGATTTGGAGTTCAGCACTAAAATACTTTAAGCCCTGTGTCAGATGTATTTTGGGTAGGGCTCAGTACTGTATCACTTAACCTCTGTACCCAGATGAGCAGAAATCCTCTTTTTTGACTTTTACAGGYCCAAACTGTTATAAATAATGGTGGCCAAACTGGAATTTCTTTTCTATCTCTACCAAATTTTCTAGTGTGTTTTGGTGGCTGAGCATCTCTCACCAAGTATCATTGCTTAGCATTTAGAGCTAAAGTGGAAAGGATTTGAAATGTTTTTGCTCTTGGATAAGCTGTTTGGCYACTGGTGTGGATTTGGTGCACATCCTCCAAAAGGCTGAGAATAAAGTAGAGGATTGGAAAGGAATCCAGAGGGCTGCTGGTACAGATTTGTCGTGGCTTTTGTTTGGGGTTCTTGGGACGTGCAGAGAAAAATGTAATTTTGTTTCCAATGAAGGCAGAGGACAAGGGAAGAAAAGGAAGGCTGCCTGGGAGAATCTGCCCTGTTTTTACCAGGAGGTATTGGGGAAAGTGGAGACACTAAAGGGTTGGTTCCCCTTCAGGATTAAACAGCCCTGACTCAGGATTTGGTTGCTGGAAAGTAAACCTCCTTCTGGGTGGGTGTTATGATCTGGGTCAGAAAACTCGTGCTGATTTCAGTGGATCAGAAAACATCTCTGTGACATGAAAACCTCGGTAGAGTGGCTTCTGGCAATGCTTGGTAGGTTCTGAGTTYGAGCAGGAGGTACCCAGGTGATGACAKGCTGCTCCTCAGGGCACGGATTYGATCATCTCRGGGCTCTTTTCCAGCCTYAGTRATCCAAAGATTGTGWGACACCATTGACCAAAAGCCATGAAAAGCCTGGCTGGAACAGCAGGGGCTCAGTGCTGGAAAACGAACAATGGCATCTGTGAAGCAAACAAGGCAAGAGSCAGCACGGACTGATCTGGACAAGGAATTGGGGCTGGCTCTGGGATRTGGTGATGTCTGAGCAAACAGCTGCCCAGAATGTGCTGGGCTGTGTTACAGCTCCTCTGTCCAGACTGAGCCCCCTTTGGTGGGGTAAATGACCTTAGAAGCTCGATTAACTCAAGTATTTGGTAGTTGTGGGCCCTTCTAGGTTGCTGATGGCCTGAAAATGAGCACAAAGTCAATTAGCAGCAAATGAACGAGCGCATTTGTTGCACCTGGAGGGGTTTGGATCTCTGAGCTGCCACATCAGCGTGCTGTGTCCTGCCCTGAGAAGGAAACTGGATGTATGGCAGGACAGCACAGGTTTTCAATTCCCATCTCTACAGGTGCACAGAGGCACCAAATCTGGGCTTAAAAACATCGCCTATTTTCCAAGTTTGCAATGTAAACAGGAGGTTTCAACTTGGAATGTTTTCAAAGGAGGTGGGCACACAGTGACAGGACAAGGGGCAGTGGTTTTTAAAGTGCCTCAGTGGGCAGGGTTGGATTGGAGTTAGGAAGAAATTCCTCTCTGCGAGGGTGCTGGGCACTGGCACGGGGTGCCCAGAGAAGCTGTGGCTGTTCCTGGATCCCTGGGAGTGTCCAAGGCCCGGTTGGATGGGGCTTGGAGCACCCCGGTGGAGGGGAAGGTGTTCAGCACATTCCCTCCCCTTCATCCAGGGAAAGCCATCGAACAGCAGGCGCCGGAGCTCTGCCCAGCATTTGTTTGCAAATGTAGACACTTAACGGTGAAAAAAGGTATGCCAGCACTCCCCAGCGTGGGGGAAGCCGCTAAATCTGTGCCCTCAGCGCTGTGAAACCGTGATGAAGTGTTAGGCAGTGTCTGGCTGAAATCCTGAAATCAGGATTTGAAATCTTGAGGTGATATTCAGGGATGGTCCRTGGCTGGTCCCTGCTGCTGTGTGGGTTCTTTAGGAAATGTCAAGTTGGATGCAACCTGGGACAGAGGAATGCCACCCTGCCCATGGCAGATTGTGGGATTAAATGATCTTTAAGGTGCCTTTCAACCCAAACCATCCTGGCATTCTGTGATGTTKGGCTTAGCATGAGGAGCTAACAGAAAACAGGAGGAGGGGGGAATGTTTATGTAAAATTTATTTTCATAGGGAGCAACATGAAACCTTGCATCTAAAAAACCCACAGAGTTCCATGCTGCACCTTTGATTCTAGAGAAAAGCAGAGGCAAAAAGTTACCTGCTGCACATGCCTTCAGCTGTGCTCGTAAACATCTCTGACCTCGGGTATTCAGATTCTTCTGTGAGAATGTTTGCTGCAAACAATACGCTTGTTATCAGGGAAGTTAAAAAGAGGCTGGTGGGATACCGAAGGGAACCAGCTCTTGCCAAAAGATAAACACCCCAGGCTCGGGAAAAATCCCTGCAGCACCAGAACATCAGCTGGAACGTGGGAATTGCTTGAGATGTAGGGGCTGTGTGCAGCTCTTCCTCGGTTTTTTTTTGTTTTTTTTTTGTTTTTTTAAAGGCTTGGTTGGTATGCTATCCACAGCAACCCAGGGCATCTTGCAGAATTCCAAATCCTCTGTTAAATGCAGCTGCACTCTGTGAGAACTTCTTTCCTGGCAGTAAAAAAAAAAAAAAAAAAAAAAAAAAAAAAAAAAAAAAAAAAAAAAAAGGGGGGGGGGGACGGAGAAGAGATGGTAAAAAAAAAAAAAGATAGAAGGGATTCTGATAAAAGTGAATGGCTTATTAAAGAGGTTCAGGAGGAAGGGGAGTAAGAAGAGATTCTCTCATGGGAGATTTTCTACGGAGTACTTGGGGGAGAGAGCTGCCCCAGGGCTGGGAGGTTAAATCTGTTAGGTTTTCTCATTAATTTGGGGAAACAGGAATTGCTACAGCGCCTGGCTCAGTGTTTGACAYTAATACTAGTACCAGGGACACCCATGTGGGGCTGAAAATGATAAATAGGATATCTGACATCTGTCTGTAGTTCACTCTTAGAAAAGGCACATCTCTGTATCTCAGCCTGAAGGATGAAGGCTGCACCACACTCCCGGTCTCATGCCATGGTAGTGTGGATTCACCTTCCAGAGCTGAGAAATCACCTGACATCTGTTGGTTTTTGCTTTTTCGATTATTTTGCTGGGGAGTTTCACCCTTTCAGGTTTTTCCTCAAAGCAGGAACTCGAGATCCCTCCACCAGCAGCATGTGTGGGGTTCTGCCTCTTGCCTACTAATGTCTGCTTCAATTTTTTTTCCGCTTGTATGAAAAGGCAGCCTAGCAAATTAGAAGCACTTGGTAGGCATTATGCTGCTGTTAATTATGTAGGAGCCCAGACACTATTCACAACAGTAATAGGAAAACTASCAAAGCAAATGCTGCAGTCTGAAATGCCAAATTAAGGTCTGAGCTCTTGAATGCATCTAAATTTGCGARTGGATCCTGTGCAGTGTGAGCGTGGGGGTCCACACTTCCCTGGCTGGTTCCCAGGCTTTATCCAGTGTTGCATCCCAGGATTAGAACTCTGTCTGCACGTGGGTTTATGAGCTGGCAGCCGGGGAAACTCCAGAGTTGGTGCTGAGATTTSGTGGAACCCTTCTGTTCTCCCCCCAGGGGAAGGTGAATCGCTGCTCTTGTACCAGACCTGCTCAGGAGTGGGTGACACCTCTGTCAGTGTGACTCTGGTGTTGTGAATTATCCATCTCGTGGTGCTGGGAATTACCCATTTTTTGGTGTTGTGAATTATCCATTTTGTGGTGCTGGGAATTATCCATCTTGTGATGTTGTAAAACTTTTTGGTGTTGTGAATTATCCATCTCATGGTGCTGTGAATTATCCATCTTGTGATGCTGTGTGTTACTCAGACCCCAGCAGGTGTTGCAGCTTTTATTCTAGGTGATGTCTCAGTGTTTGCTTTCTGTTTTCTCTCAAGGATTATTTGCACCAAGGGAGCTGCTTTTACAATTTTCCCTGCACAGTTATGGCACAGGTCAGTTTTATTTTTGTGGCTGAGGTCCACAGCAGTGAGAATYGCCTGGACACAGTCCTGGGGTAAATTAATCTTTGTTTCAGAAGAGCCTGCTGGGATTTCTTAACATGAAATTATATATTTCTATATTTCTATTTATATATTTCTTAATGTGTCTGCAGCAATACATTTACATCAGATTTAGTCTTTTGGGATCTGGCTTTGGTCAGACATCTCAAAATCAAACTCCCTTCTAAGTCTGCTTTGACCTTTTTTTCTATCCTGCAGCTTCTGAGCCTGAAAAACAATCATTTTAATAATTATATTATCAACTAATAATTATATTCTCAACTAATAATCATGTCYTAATAATACTGCCCTTAGATTCCCTGTCATAAATGTGACACCTCCATGGATAACTACATGTTCATCTTCATAGAATTAGCACAAGAAAGATGCACTCAAACTGGGGGRAAAAAAACCCTTTTCTTTCCATTCTGATCAAACCAACTGGATCTTTTCCAGTAAAGATTGTTCAGTAACCATGAAGAGATTCCTGCTATTTTTCTAGGACTGAACACACTGCAGGACAAAAATAACTGTCATTAATATTGTAAATGCATGTTTTGCCAGAGGATGGCAGTGTGGAAGGGTTTGAATTGCTCTGGGAATGCCTTTGTCTCGGGTGGGGAAGGAAAACGCCATCTGCTTTGTGATAGTGAATTATCCATTTTGTGATATTGCTCCACCTTCAGCCAGACTGGAAAAATAAGGCTGGGGGCTGTTGGGTTACATGGAATTCAGCTTAAAGATTGCCAAAGCASTGACCTTCTCTGACAGTGCTTCTTTAAAGAGAGAATAATCAATTGAAGAAATTAGTTATTTGTTAAAATACAAAGTTTGTGCGTAAACCAGAACTGGGACCGCAGCCCTTCATTTAACTAACACTGTTCTGAAGAGTTCAACCAGCGATCTGTGAGCCTGTTGGACTAATTAATAAGGAAGCAATAATGCAAAGTACGTGGGGTTTTTCCTATTTGTGTGTTCCATTGGCTTGTGTGACCTTTAGGATATTTGTCAGAAYGTTCTCCTTGCAGAGATGCAAGAGACTGAAATACCTAATCCATCTCCTCATTACCAAACCCAGCGGGTTTATTCTGCCTGCAAGGCGTTGATCCAGGACTTCCAGCCAGTTCCATGTGCATTTCAGACCATTYCAGGCAGTTTTCAAGGAGCTGGTGTTGCAGCTCCAGATGTTGGCCGGTCCCTGTCACTTACAGGGTCACGGTGGGAATTTGGATCCACAGGCTGGTTCCAGGGCTGGGTTTGTGTCTGAGCACATTGACATCTCAGCAAAAAGCTGCTGCACTCCCCTGGGTGGTGCCTGTGGCAGAGAGATGTAGCCAAATCYTGCATCTGGCTGAATCCCGGTGAGAGGAATCCTGTGGCTCGCCAAAAAAAAMCCAGGAATATTGGGAAAAGGAAGCAATAGGATGCCAAAAGGTGCTAGAAGGATTGTACAAAAAAWTGAAAGCTTGAGGAGTTTAAGAGAAGTGCTTAACAGGGGTTTCCTAGTGCTGATGGCAAAGTGGAACCTCTTTGCTGTGTTTTGGCAGCCTAAATTCCTTGAAGGCTGTCTCCACAGCTGCTGTGCCTGTGAACTGTGAAACTTCTGAGCAGCCCAGGCACTTCAGGCTGGCAAATTCAGCTGTGCCAGGCGATCCAGCCACTGGGACAGCCACTAAATGCCTTAAACACCACCTTAAACCCAGCCAGGGCTGGCTTTTGCCATTTGAAACCATTTCCTCAGGACTGGGGGGGATGCAGCAACAGAGCTGGGTGTAGGTGGAAGGGTTTGTGGAAAGCTCCAGAGCAAGAGAGGGGATGGACCAGCATCCAGGCAGGGCTGGAATGAAATGGTTTATAAAATGAATGGTTTATAAAATCCCTTCCAATCCAGGCCATTCTGTGATTCTGTGGAGGAGTCTGATAACTCTGTCAGTGAGATGCCTGTGAAAGAATAGTGATCTGAAGCAGTTAAAATCTGCAGCTCAATTAGAATTGTGGAAATTTTTTTTCTTTAACTGAGAATGATTTCCCATCTTTCCCAATGCCTTCACAAAAAGCATTATCTTTGAGCTGTATATATAGACAAGAGATTTATAAAAATAAGAAACACAATATAAAATATTTTATAAAAATAAGAAACAGAATTTATGAACTGAAGTACAGGGTTTGTCAGCTCCAGCCAGGGGTCCAGGCAGGAGCAGCAGGAATTGGGGCTGGAGGAAAAGCTGCAGGTGGATCCAAAGGGTCAGGACAGGACTGCAGGAGGAGGCTGCTCAGGGCAGCTCGGGGCTCCTGCTGCCATCAGGTGCTGGTTCCTGTGGCTCTACACTCAGCCAGCTTTCTGATTCCAGCTCAGCTGCACTGGCTTTTCCATGTGCAGCTACTATTGGAATGTTTGCTGCTTGCTGAGCTGGTAAGAATGGGAAATGTTCTCACAGATAAACATTGAACAGGCAATGAGCCCTGATTTCTGACTTTCCACGTTCAAGTTTTCCCGGTATCACTCAGAAAAGCAAGGACAAACACAACAGCAGCTTTTTTTTTTGTGGCTTACACAGGTCAGCACACCAATTTAAGGAAGCAGGAGATGGGTCTGAGCTTAGCTGTGTTTTGACAATCTTGAGGGCAAAACCGAGCTGAAGATGCTGTCGAGTTGTTTATGTGCAGAACTGTTGCAGAAATAAATCCAGGTTTACCCAGGRAATTGTGCTGTGTAACTTGGCATCTGTCAGCTGAGTCCCGGGCCAAAGTCACTTCCTTGGCTTCCTTCTCATCTAATCCTTAGCTGGTCACTTCTTGTGGTTGGATTAAGCAGCTAGAATACACAAAATAGAGCTGGGACCAAATTCCAGCTTGACAATGGATCACAGAAGCCTTTTCTCACACCCTGGCCATTCCCTGTGCATGTTCTGTCAAATTTGTTATTCTGGSGACTTGTGACACTTTCCATGTGCTGCCCTGCACAGCGCCATGCCTGGGGATGAGACACCTTAAAAGCAAAAATAAACTCTGTCAGAGCTCAGCTGGGCTTTGTACTCATGAATAAAATATCTCCTTCCTCACTTTACTGAGACATGAGTGGTGACAGAAAATCAGGAAACTGTTCTGTGTAATAGAAGTAGGTTTTATTTATTTGGCTGTCAGATGTTTGGTGTCCACACTGGGCTGAAATGATCCACCCCTCRCAGCAGAAAATCCGTGTTGCACTCAGAGCTGTGCCAGCTGTGGGATGAAATCCTGTGGCCTTATAACAGACTGACCAGTTCAAATCAAACTTCAGGGGTTTTCAGTCTCTCTGGGGTTGAGTTTTCTGTTTTTGAGTTGTCTTTCGTGTCCTTTCTTCCCTCTGGAGTTTCCTGGAAAACACACAGAAGTTGTTTTTTTTTTTTATTATTGGGTAATTATTCAAGTAATGTAGTTTTTTCAATGGTACACTACAGTTCTTTAAGTTTCTTTTAATGCTGAAATAAAAATCAACAGAACTGTTCCCATGGGGGAATCCCTTCACTATAATGCTTCCCTGCTAGAATTGCAGTGTATTTAAAACTTGGAGAATTGAAGCATAGAAACAACCCGAATGTGGGATTAACATCTAATATTATACMATCAAAATGGCTGTTAAATGAATATATCAATTCAGCAGGAGTCTTTTGTTGTATTTAAAAATTTGAGAAAGCTTTTACTCASTTGAATAATGCGTTAAGAGTTCAAWGCGGCTCAAATGAAAATCCAAATTACAATTAGCTCACGGTGCTCCCGTCTGAGTTCTCCTCTTACTTGTGGGACATCTAGTGGCAGAAAGGAGACTGGATCTTGGGAGGCAAAATTACATTTAAAAATGTGATTCTTGCTTTAAAAAAAGGACACTGAAACCTTTTCCTTTGTGATGGTTGGAGGCTGAAAGAATTGCGTGTGGAGTTTTAATATTCCTTCCCGTTTTCTCTTTCCCCTTCTGTTTTCCCGTTTCCCATTTCCCCTTTTCCCCTCCCATTTTCCCTTTTCCCCTCTCTTTTCCCTTTTCCAGGCCAGGGAGAGGTGCAGCACTGTCCAAATAATGGATGCAATAATAGAAAACAAAGAGGATTTTTCTAAAACACAGCAGCCCTGAGCTCAGGGTGGCAGTGAGTTTGCACAGCAAGAAATTTTCTGAGCACTGTTCTGCTGTCCCACTCTGGTCTGTAAGAATAGTTGTGGAAACAGKGGAAAGTTCTTCCTTTTTGTCTTCTTTTTAACTTTCCACTCTTCTTGGCAAAGCCCATGCAAGCAAGTGATGGAGCTGGGAGAGCTAAAGTGAACTTCCCCAAGAGCCTTGGGTATTTCATAACAGACTCAGATCAGGTAAAATAATGTACCTGCCTTTTAATCTCTGCTTTAATGGTGTGGGGTTTATCACCTTTCTAACACTTGACCTGTTTGAGAGTTTGCTTTTTTCCCCCCCMTTATTTATTTATTTCCCATTATTTATTCCCATTTTTTTGCCCATTAAGGGCACACAGTCCACTCAGAAAGCAAATTGGTGCTCCTCTGACCCTCAGTTTGGGGAGTTTGGGCCTTAATGGAAAGATTTGCTGAAATTCCTGAGCTCTCAGCACGTTGTTACCTTTGCAATCAGCCAGGCGACACCAAGCCTCCTGGAGGGTGGGTGACACCTTCAGAGAGGGTGGCACAACCCCACAAAACAAAATAAACAAAACCCCAAAGATTCCCTTTTTCTTTCTTGGCTGGTGGGCTGTCCCGTGGGCAGTGTGACATTTTTGCCTTTGGGAAAATTTTTGCCTCTGAGCCTGGAACTGTTTTCCTCCCAGCCTTGCTGCTGGGAGGTTGAAAGAGGAGATGCAGACTATGGTTTTGCATCCTCGAAATCAGCTGCTTTTATTTCCAGATGGTTTGAGGTCCTTACAGAAAGGTGAAGGAGCAGGGGATTTTTTGGGGCGTTGTTTTGAACCTCTGTGATCCCCAACCAGAACAGTTGGACTGAAAATCATATTTGTCATCTGAAAGTGGAGCTGAGGTTCTTTTCGTGCTGACAGGGATTTTGTGATTTAGCAGCTCTGGTTTTTCCTGCTGTCCTGCATTTTAGGTGGTATATAATAAAGAGCCAGACAGTTCTTCCTGGATTCACTTGAATCCCTTAAAGAGTGTGTGTGAGCTGGTGTTTCCCTTCCCAGCTCATCCCCTACTTTGCCCCTGTCACCAAAACTGTGGG
>NW_026623252.1:4621877-4628690 GCF_030028575.1 Malurus melanocephalus
TTTTTTTTTTTCCAATTGATCAAGAATATGTTCCCTCCAATTGATCAAGAATATGTTCCCTCCTAAATTAGGGAGCAGCGGTTTCAAACACATCCTTTACTTTTATGGTTTCAGCCATCTGGTGGGCTGGAGAGTTGGGGATGATGGGGAAGTTTAGAAAGGATCTTTCCAACACTTGCAGTGTGAAAAGCTGGATGGTGCTGACTCCATGGAGACTCCTTTTGAGATGCAAAAGCTTGCTGGCAGATGCTATGTGCATTTATAATTTGGGTAATTGAAGCTGACTTTAATATCCTTTTCATGTTTTAACAGTGTTCCATACCCGTCTTGTTTCCAGTGTGGAATGTCCCTGGTCCTCCTCTGTCAGGTACTCTCAGCCTTTCTTGTTCTGCCTCTTAAAGGCCTGTTAATTAGCCATTAATTATGGTTAATTGCAGTCATTCATCAAGTTCAGGTCTACGTCTTTGTGGGATGTGTGTTCTGGTCAGAACCTGAGACCAAAAAATGTCCAATAACTCACAGACTTGAGAATGTTGGAAGTGTTTTTGCTGCTGCTGTTCTGYCCAAGCCTTGGCACTGCCCCAGGAGTACAAGAGTACTCTGAAGAGTACAAGAGTACCCTGAACTCCGGTTCAGGGGCGTTTTTGACTTCTCTCCATCCTCACATCTGCTCCAGCTTCCACTCTCCCAGGGGAGGAACGCGGAACTGGCACAATTATTCCACTCCCATCAAGCAGGGAGATAAAAGAGGTGAGAGACATTTATTGCTGCAGAATGGGTGGTTTTTCACTCCTTTGGAGGCTCTTCTTTCTGACCTGCTGCAGTATATCAGGAAGTTTTGTCCATAATTCAGTGTTTTGTGGAGAGTGGACCTTTCTGGAGTGGCTGTCTCATCTAAGCTTTCCCAAGTAATCCATAAAGCAAATTATCTTCTTGAAAGTCTTCACAGCACACAAATTAAAGATTCCATAACCATTTTGAGGTGCTTAAACTCTAATAAACACAGAACTGAGTGTGCAGAGCTTGGTGAGGATCCCAAATCTGTGGGGTTTTCCTAGTGAAAAAAAGAGGGGGTTTGGCTGCAGCTGTCTGCAGGGCAGCAAGGGAGAAACCCATGAAACCTTGGGAAATTTGGCAATCTTTGGAAGATTTGCATTTGTAAAGAAAGGCCCTGTGCATTACCATTACTCTCATTCAGAAATAAACAGATCTCAAATTAGTCTGAACTGGTACTTCTCTCCTCTTCCAGGTGACAAGGACCAGAGGAAAAGGCCTCAGGTGGCCCCCCCCGGAAAGTTTAGGTTGAATATTAGGAAAAATGTCTTCACCAGAAGGGTGATCAAGCATTGGAACAGGCTCACCATCCCCAAAGTGTCCCAAACAATGCAGTTTTTGTGCTTAAAGACACCAGTTAGTGCTGGGTTCATTGGTGGACTTAATGCTGAGAGAGGGCTTTTCCAACCTCAGTGAACACCCATCTATAATCTCCCCCTTCCTTAAACAGCCCAGACAGCTTAGGCTTTGCCTTATCTACATTTTAAAGCGGTTTTGAGTTCACAAATTTGTTCTAGGGTTTGACATCCTGGAAGGTAACTTTAAATCTAATTTACCTATAGGCCAAATCTGCCCTCAGGCAGACCTAGGCCAAGCCTAAAGGCCTTAATGCTTGGTATTACAAATTTAGGTTAATCCAGGCAACATTTTGCCCGTGTTTTGGAGAGTGTATTTATAGCCTGCTCCTCCACCACTTTCCCAGCATTCCCCATTCCCACTAATCCCCCCCAGTGGCTGTTTTTTGGGACAAAACCCATTCCTGCCTCACTGATGGTGCTGGAAGTGGTGCCTGTGGTTTCTGAGCAGCCCATCCATCAGTGGGACTGTGGTGGTTTTGTCAGGTCTGTGTCTATATTTTTTTTTTTGCTGGTTTCTCCTTTTTCCCCTTGTGATTCTCAGCTGACAGGATCCTAAATCAGATCACCTTGGTGGAGTAAAGATTCTCACACTGTCACCGTGCCCTCATCACAACGTGACTGTGGGGATGAAGTGAAGATATTTCCATTTTGGCAGCCCCCTTCTTGGTCACATTTTCCAGCTGATACTTTTATCCATTGCTTTTTTCAGGCTTTTTTAATGTTAAAAAATAAACATTTATTTAATGCAGAGAGTCAAGGCGTTGCTTTATTTTCTGATCAGGATGTTGTTTGGGCCAGGATGTGCCACAGAAATCATTTCATCCACACACGCCCAGGGTGTGCAAAGAAAATCATTCCGTGACACATGGATTTTACAAGATTTTCCCCAAACTTTAACCAGTCAAAATCCATAGAATTTTATTGGTTTAATGAACGTTGTGCAGTTCTCAGGATTTGGGTTCCTGTTGGATCTGGATTTCTTTTCCTCCGATGCTGATCAGCTCCTTCTCATCTCTCTTTTCCCATTCCAGGTGTCTCTGACCACACCAGGGGTGAGGTTTGGGGCTGATGTTTTTTTAACAACCCTTGATGATCGTTGTTGGTTTGTATTTTTTGTGCTTTTCCCTCTCTGTTGAGCTGTGAAGCTCCTCAGGCCTCACCTGCTGGAACAATGCCCTGCAAAGAAACTTCCAACACCTTTCCCCCGGGACAAAAGCAAACAAATCTTTGACTGAAATTATATAAATTTTTTTTTTCAACTGGTCTATTTTCCAACAGCGCCTATTCAGGCAGGGAGAGTGAGGCAGATGTTGGTGTCCCCTTTGTGCAGATGGCTGTGGCTCCAGGGAGCGACCCAGCTTTGGGTGAAGGTGATGCTCTGTCCCCTTTCCATTTCCACCACCAGTCTGGGTGGTGTCTCAGCAGCACCAGCCCTGCCTGCAGAAGCAGAAGCTCTCCAGAATTCCAGACAAATGGTGAGCCCTTCCCCTGTGCGCCTCACCTTGTGCGTTTCTTACCCTCGGAGTCGATCAAAGCCAACCACCAGCTCCTCGTGGGCTTGGGAAAGCAATGAAATGTGTGAGTGAGTGAGTGGATCAAATTCATGCTTTACTCTGAATCACTTCTCTTTTATTTAAATACTCTGTGACGGACATAAAATCAAGTTGATAAACTGCCCCTTATAAAGAACGGTGTTTTTAAGCACATAGGCTTGACAGCAGCAGCTGATTAATTATTAAAACAATGGTCAGGGAAAAAAATATACCTTTGCCAATCTATAATTACTTGGAAGCTTCTTCATACATTTTCCATGAGAGTMTTTTCCTTGTAAGACTCTGATAAAGTATATTTAGTGTTTGTTTGCTTTCAGCTATGGTTTTCAGCGGATATTGACTGAAACAGCATCTTAATCAGTCTGACCTCAGCCTCCAGGGAATTTTTTTTTTCCATTGACTCTATCTCTTCCTCCTCGCCTCTCCCCGTGTGCTGAAATTCTTGTCAGAGCTGCTAACTCCGTTGCCTTTAGTGGTTTTTTTTTTTGGTTTTTTTTAAGACTCATTTTAGCTCAAAACTTTTTTTCTGAATGTTCCCATCTTGGGGGGAGACAGCCAGTTCTCGCTGCCTGTGACCCGAGCTCAATTTCTTGGAAGCACYTTCCTCCCATCTTCCTACTTCTCTCAGACTGCTTTTCCAGCAGCAGCTGTGCTGAGAACAAATTATTAAGTAATGCAAAGCATTTTAGAACCTTCAAGAAGTTGGGTTTTCCATGTGAAGACCACTCAAACTGGATAATTCAGCCAGGTTTTCTCACCTCAAACCTGGAGTGTGGCTGTTTTATTTTTTGCCTATGAATTTAGCAAGGGTTCTTGCGCTCAGTTTGTCACCTCTGAATTCCCTGGCACCTTTCATTGCTCCCTGTTTTAGCAAGCTTGACTTTCAAAAGCTTTTTAATTTCAAAGCAAATTTCAAAAAATGGCAATTTCAAATTTCATTTCTTTACAAAGACGCCCTTGGCCTCCCCGTCGCTTTGTTGTTTTTAGAAAGCAACTTGTTCAGAGTGATCTGGGGAGAATGTCACAGCTCCTTTGATTTCCAGCTTTCCAGCTGAACATTTCTCCTGGCACGGCCTCAACATTGTCTCCATGGGATTGATGATTCATTAATTCCTTTTTCTTCTGTCGCAGCAGGAAAGCTGAACAGGACTTAGACAA
This sequence comes from Malurus melanocephalus, assembly GCF_030028575.1. Lineage (NCBI taxonomy): Eukaryota > Metazoa > Chordata > Aves > Passeriformes > Maluridae > Malurus > Malurus melanocephalus. Next base: position 4,626,001 of record NW_026623252.1, read on the forward strand.
GTTATCCCTCGAGCTGGTTGGGGTTTGGGAACAGGCAGAATATTCCTAAAGCTGCCAGGTTTGTCCAGGGCTGAGCTAGAGGTTTGTAAATACCTGAATGCACATTTTTATGCCCCTCCCTGGCAAATCCTGTCCCAGGTTAATCAAAATTAACCTGGAATCTTCCYGGTTGGAAATACSTTAAATATCATTTAGATCCAACCCYRGRGAGAGCTTGAGATGGGAACCTCCTGTGGGATCTTAATGGTGTCTGCAACTTCCTGACGTGGGAATGTGGAGAGAAAAGGGATCCAGGTTTGTCYGAGATGTGCAGGRACYGGGCAATGGACACAAATTGRAACTTGTAGGAAYAAGCAGGAGATCARCCTGGTCTGGTGGGAAGTGTCCTGGCYGTAGGAGGGGTTGGGAATGAGATGRGCTTTAAGGCTCYTTCCAACCCAAACCATTCTGGGATGTTCTGAGAGTGAGAAAAAAATCCACCTGTGGATGTTGAAAYGCTAGAAATGAGTCTGGGGGAATGGTGRGATTYATGTTCTTTGAGCTCTTGAGTTGCRTAGTTGAAATMTGACTTTTTTGGATMTCTAGAGGAACCTTCCCACTTAAATGACCRATTTCCATGGATTAAAGGCATTTTCCCTGAGATATATTTGGATATCTGATTAAAATATTTTTTTTTTGTGGGGGGATAATCCACTGGCCGCTGCTGACACACCCCATTATCCACACAGTGACAAGAGATTGTAATAGATGTGCAAGGTTTGCATGTTACACCCAACTCCCAGAGAATGGAGACCAAAATGGCTTATTAATTTTCATCTGTTAATTTTCACTGAATAGCAGATGAATTTCACAGCRTGTTTCAGTCAGATGGCTCTGTGGAAACAGATGTACTCCTTCACTGGAGGAGTTTCTTTGGATTCAATGAAGATTTGAGAGATTTTCTTTGGTGCTGCTGCCAGTCTTTGTGCTGCTTGCCTTTGATTTGTGTGTATGATCTCAATGCATGCAAATTAGGCCCAGGAAATGATGCACAAACCCTTAAAACAGATCAAATTCCATGGTTTAGTTCAGTTCTGAACTTTACAACAGTGAGTGATTCCAGTTATTAAGGATAATACTCTGAATSTTGCAACAATATTACCATGAGCCTYCAAAAATTAATGAACTTGATATTTTCCTTCAATATTCTAGCTATTTTTAAATATATTTGATCATTGAAATGTGTCCTTCCTTTTCATGAAGGTGGTTTTCATAAAGTTTTGATGCATAAGTGAAAAGAATTTATTTATTGCTTTGAATTTGAAGGGTTTTTTCAAATTTTGAAGGTTTTTATTGCTGAATCCATGTCTTCAACAAGTGCTGTAGACGTCCCTGTGATTGCCATCAACTGGATTATTCTCGATTAATSACGTTTTTATTTCGATCCTAGCTAAATTCCAATAAATTCACAAAGAAGGGAGGAAACTGCATTGAAACTGGTGAAAATGAGTTCTCCAATTGACTACTGCATTGATTAGAGCCTTCTTGTTCCTTTTTGTTTGGGTTTGGGATTTTTTTTTACCTGATCTCAAGCATTCATCTCTCCTCACCTCTCCTCATTTTTAAAKCTTGATGAACACTTTCTCAGAACATTTCCATCAAATTAAGTGCATAAAAGCCTGAGGTGCACAATTTCTAGTCACTCAACACTGATAAGCTGAAAATTACATAATTTTTTGGGTTGATTTCTTTTTTTTTTTTTTATATTTTTAGGGCTTTTACAGAAAGAATCTGCCAGTGTTCTGTTCCTACCTATTAATATTTCACACCAAAATGCACTTTTAAAGCTTTCTGGGCTGACATGCACATTGGAATGATTTCATTGTTCTTCAAATGCAATGCACTCTCACACTGAAAGGAAATACAAGTGTCTGCATTTAGGAATGTCAATTGTGAAAAAGGGTTTTAAATGCTTGTGGACAGCAGGATGAGGGAGGGTAGGACCACAGATCTCTGTTGCATCCCAGCTTTCAAGGTCCCACAGCATTAGGGCTTTATCTCTGTAGGGTCACAGAGATAAAATTAAATTTTCCAGGAGACTTTTCTCTTTTGGCGAGACTGGTTTGACACTTGAGTAGTCAGAAGCGCTTCAAATAGGTTTAAATATTATTTAAGAAAAAATAATTCCTTTTTGAACAGTTCCAACATCAGTAATTGCCRAAATATCACAATTTTGCACCAGGTTTGGTTCTCTTTGGTGGGGCCTTTAGGCTTGGTGGAATATTCYGTTAAATCCGCAGGTAAATGGCTACAAATTGCTTTTTTTTCAGTAATTAACATTAAATCCTGGYGACTTGAGCAGCCAGAAATGGCCATCCTTCAACATTTTCCATTCAAAAAATGAGCAGCCATCACTGGAGCTGGCATCTGCTGTGGAATTTGGGTTATCTCCAGCAGTGCACCTGCCCTCCTGAATGCAGGGAGAAATCAGGAACAGCAAAGTGTTGCCTGCACACAGAACCYGAGCAGTTGTCACCGCAGAAAAGCGATGTTTAAACTTCTCCAAGATTCCCAAAGGAGTCCTGCTGTCTGTGTTTTTGTTGCCAAACCTCCACAGGTAAAAGGATTTATCCCACCTATGCTTCAGGCAGAGTTTGAGTCGTTTCATGGCCCTTTCTTGCAGAAGCCAAAATGAAGCCAACAAATTATTC